>NC_136262.1:11865582-11960582 GCF_964187855.1 Myxine glutinosa | reverse complement strand
TTGTGGGGGTTACACGAAGTACTGAACTGTAATTTTACTGTCCGTAATCCCAGTCGTAATTTAACTTTTGTTTTTGTTAAGAATTTTTTTGCCTAATGTGCAAAATTAAGAGATACTTCTGGAAAACGTACAGAAGTTTAACACAGTACTGTCCATGAATTGAGTTCGATATCAGTTTACATCACTTTCAAGGATCAATTTATTTGTTTCGAAATGTCAAATGTGGTTTTTGTTTCTTTTAAAGGTCACATTAACAAAATCTAGAATAATTTCAATTTAATTCCAATGAACTTTTGGTTCTAAGACATCTTGAAAAGTAAGTTCACCCCCACAAAAAAAATATTCCATATTAAATGCCAAGTCTGTATATTGCTACGGTTTTGAGATTGGCACATATTGATCATTGAAGGTTAAAGGGTTGCCCCCCATAGTTAGTCCACGAGCAACACGTAGGCCACCTGTAGTATTAGTTATGTCATAGTATGTGTGAGTATAGGCCATTTCCCCTCGTAATATATGCGTTGTGTAAAGACATAAGTTTAGGTCCCTTCATTTTTGCGTCCACCCTCCAGTTCCACCTCTATGGGCATAATTGATCCCGTGCCCCATTTGGCTGATCCGTCAGTTTGTTATGCTTTGGCTACCCGCAGCATTTGTTACGCTTTGGCTGCCAGCAGCATTCGCTGCCCTTTGTTTGCTCACTAGTCGAGTAACACGAGGTTGGCCTAAGAGGGAGGAGCGCGGGGTCGGGGTGGGGCAGCGTCAAAGCAGCGCGTCAGAGGCGATGACGGTAAGGGCCACCAGCCAACCAGGACTCGTTGGGAAAGGGCGTGATAAAAGGACTTACCAGGAGGACTTACGAGGAGTGGTGAGCAGGACTTGCAAGAGAGCACGAGAGAGAACGAGGAGGACTGATTGGCACGAGAGAACTCGCAAGGGGAGAGCGCACGCTAGAGGACTGGGAAGAACGTAATTCGCAGCGCTCACTTTGGGGACATTGCGCTATATCTCAGTATTACGTACGCGCCGAAGGAAAGGCAGCCAGACGCGCCGGTGGCGAATATCGCTTATTCAGCCACGCAAGTGAACGCGGCAATAGCCGCCAGTGTTAACCGTGAACCGCCAGAGCCCAGACCCTACCGTTCGCCCCGTATTATCCCGTGTGCGCCAAACGACACGCGGAGAGCTCCTGCCCCTCTACTTACCATCTGCCCGGGACAAACCGGAGGCCGGAGGGAAAAGGGCACGAGAGCCATCCCTGGATGTGGTGAACATCATCCTGCAGCTGCAAACCCCGTGTGAGTGTGTGTGTGAGACGGGCCCATTTGTCCTGGGGATTAAGTTAAGACTGTATAAGGCTGCACTGTGTCTCTTTCTGGAATCATTGTAAATAGTGTGAAGAAATTCTGTTCTTCCTTTCTTCCCAATTCGACAGCTTCTGTGATTTCTCCATTGGCTAAGCGTGGTACGAGTAAGATCGCTGGAACCGGGTTCACCATATAAACGGCACGGATCGCGTGTAGGCACCGCTCGGCGTCTCGGCACGCGTGATTCATGCAGGGCTTATTTCCTCGTTTCTGGGAAGCGCGAGTAATTAGGTAAAAGTGATTCTCGTCCTACGACCCTTTCGCGCTGTCCGGGAAGGACGTCATAGGTCCTGGGTCCCGTCGGCCAGTCAAAGACAAGGGGACTAATCCCCCCTTGATAAGGGGAGAAGGCCGGCGACAGATCCGCAACAATTGGTCAGGAGTGGGGATTTGGAACCTGGGACGAAATTTTTTAGACTAAATTTTGGACACTAATTGTACATATTGGCCGCAGCAATTGGTGTCGGGGAGTGGGATTTGGAACCCGACTAAAAAATTTTATGAACCAGTTCAAGCACAGGGCCATTCTGGAAGAAACATTGCTTCCATTTGTTCGTGCAGCCTTTCGAGGAAACTTTGTCTTCCAAGATGACAATGCACGGCCTCATCGTGCTCGCATGATCCATTTGGAACCCTACTAAACGTATGTATATATATATATATACAGGACCACAGGGTAACACAGGACCACAGGGAAGAAATGGAGGAGAGCAATGAGGAGGTGGTTGAGGAGGTGTCAGGTGCACAAAATGGCGCCCTCGCGCACGTGGTTGAAGGGACGCAAAATGGCGCCTCGCACATGGCTACAGCGGCCGCACCCGCTGCACAAGTGGGAGGGATGGCCCAAATGCAGGACCTCATGGAGCAATTTATGGCACAAATGCAAGCGTCCCTGAACCTGCAAGGGGATAAATCAAGGGCGGAAAGCAGAGAAATGGGACAAATGATGGAAAGGAATAGTGAGCAATTAAGAGACGGGTTCAACAATATGGGAAATAGATTTGAGGGGCTCGGAAGCAAATTGGAGGGACTCGGAAGCAAATTTAAGGGATTCGGAAGCGGATTAGGGGACAAACTGGGGGGCATGGTTGGCCAAGCCAAAGAAATTAATGAGGGGTTGGAGAGGGACAGAGACCGCAGGTTGAGCGAAAGGGTCCCGAGGGTGCACGACGAGGTAAAGCGGGTCGAGGAGCACTGGTTGGGCGAAGTGGAGAAAAGCATGTGTAACTGGACCGGGGTAGAAATCGCGACCCGGGGTATGGGGCAGCCGGCGACCGCTGAGGTAGAAGAGGGAATTTTAATACAGCCAGCGGTCATCGTGGTGAATAAAGAAAAAGTGCTGGGAATTGAAATTGGAGAGACCGGGGGCTTAGAAAAGCACTCGCGGCAGGAAGGAATGGAAATTGCTCAGAGTCTGAATGCAAATCCTGATGCCGTACTTGCTAATCCTTATAAAGATTTGCAGGTGCGCGTGGAGAAGGGAATCCCCCAGGTGAGTCGTGCTGTGTATTGTGCGGGGAGATTTTGCAGGAGGATGTTTGACGACAAGAGAATTGTCGCGCGATTGGGATCGAGGAAGCACCCGGGCGTTGGTGAAGGGTCGCGTGTGAAAAAAAAGTGTGCGTCAAGGGGTGAGCATGTTACGAAGCGCGAGTGTGATACCAAGTGCGAGCGAGAATGCACGTCGGGGTGTACGGAGTGTGACACAGGGAGTGAGAGCGATACGGAGTGTACGTGTGAGGGGGAGTGTGACACGGAGAGTAAGGTGGTGGTGGAATGTGTGCGAGGAAGCACACCTGAGTTGGTTGTGGCGCGGGTGTGGGAGAGCCCATCTGTGCGCGTTAGTGGGTGGATGCAAGAGTGCACGCCCATGGTGAGTGGTACGGAGTACGTACCGGGGGAGAGTGCGCAAGACGGTGCGCGAGGTGTGTTAAGAAAGTGTGCGAACGGCGAGTGTGCGCGAGAGGTGTGGTGTGTAACAGGGAGTGCGTTGGTGGAATGGACGGAGTGTGTGGAATGTACGGACGGCGTTGGAACGCCGGGTTTTGTGAGTGTCAAAAGGGTCGCGTGTGCGTGTGGGCATGCGAGTAAAGCATCGACGTTGAACGGGGCAGCGTTTAGGGCGACGGATAGCCGATGCGAGCACTCGGGGCGCGGTGCGCTATGTTGAATGCCAGGCCCGGCGCGGATCGATGCTGCGTCGCTTCTCTTCGAAGCGTCGTTGCCGATTCGGGCTTGGCCCCGCCCTGCACGGTCGAGTCTGGGCCTTGTCGGGCGAGGCGACCGGTCCGGTTCAAGGGCGAGTGGGAGGAAGCGGAACGGTGCCACCTGGCGGGGGCGGGGTTCCGACCGGGCGAGCCTCGGTCATCGGGCCCGGGACCGCAAGGTGCCGAGCCGCGATGATGCGTGGAGCCTCGGCCCGACCAAGCCACCGCCCTTGAACCGAAAGCCGAACGGATTCAACCTGCAGGCGACCAAACCACCCGCGTTCATTGCTCGGCTTTGCGAAGCCGAGTTTAATGAAGTCATGACGCACCGAGGCTAGGATATAGCGGACTATGATGATGAGGATAGTGTTTTGGACCCGAAATTAGAAAAACAAAATTTGATGATTGGCAAAGGATTGGCAGAGTGATGATTGGTAATGGTAGAGTGATTGGCAGATGATTGGCAAATTTTTGATTTGTTGAATTTGGACGAGCAAAATTTATAGTGAGAGATACCCATTGTGAGGGGATGGCAACTCTGCCATCCCTCATAGCGAGGGCAAAGGAGCACTAGAGTTATGGGGTTGGCAGTGAAAACTAGCCCTGGAGGGTTAGGATATAGTGTTTTGGGATCTAGAGAAGATGACCTTAGGTAACGTTAAGGTTAGGTAGTGACAATGATACCTGCAGTGGGGACGCAGGTAGATTAGTTGGATGATAATGACGAGGGAGCACAATAGTTTAAAGGGGCGACTGGGAAGCGCAAGTTCCAGAGGGGAGTAGTTAGATGAGATGATGCCGTGTGTGTGAGGATCGAAAGTGTATTGAGCAGGGTATGAGTAAATGATTGTGATTGTGAGTTGTATTGTGATTGCACAGGTGTGCAACTGAACAGGTGTATGGAGCAGTGTTTGAGTGAGTGATAGTGATGTGTATTGTGCTGACCAAATGGTCCAGGAAGGAAGGAGGGTGCAGGTGGCACCAGGTGTGATTGCACAGGTGTGCAACGACAGGTGAATGGAGAACAGGTGTATGGAATAAATGGTCTGGAATATATGGAGTATTGGAATGGATGGTCGTGGAGTGAGTATGGTGGAAACTGTGGAGTGGAGTGGATGGTGCGAAGGTGTGGATGGGGGAAAGAAGGATGGACCCCATCACGAATACCCGGGGAGGGTAGTGTAAGTGTTAGGTAGAGGGTACAGGTAAATTGTGGTTGGATATTGGCATCTGTGGTGCGTGGTGGAAGAATGGTATTTGGATGGGTGCATTAGTGACGTGGAAATGGCTGGGCGTGTAGCCTGTTAGTGTGTGTAGTTGGTTTGGGCACTCCACCACCGTGAGGATGTCGGCCAGGTGAGGCCGCAGGTGGGCTCTGGGAGCCGGTAGAGTTGTTGTGGATGGGGCCCGAGGATCCGGAGGACGGACCCGGGTAGCCCAGTGCCAGAGGGCACCGAGGGGTGACAGAGCCAGGAGGGGCCTTCCCCAGTTAGATAGGTTAGGGTGAGGAGCTAGGTAAGCTCGGGTGGCAACTACAGTGGTGGAGGTGTGCAGGTGGGTAGACCTGCTGGGAGAGCTACACGACTCAGCCCGGAAATTGTGCAAGGGCACCGGGAGATGAATCGGGGGAGTGAGACCCCAAATTGAGAAGCACCACAGTTTGGTCAATGGGGGGAAATTGGTTTTTAGAACCCATAGTGTAAGTTGGCCAATGGATTGGCAGGGAAGACCCCGGGTAGTGTAAAGTGTGTTAAAGTCATTTAGAAGGTAGTTAGAATTAAGAATCTCCTCGCACCATCTACATCCACTCACCTGGGATGACGTACCTCCACACCATGCCAGGTTGTTTTTATTATTTTTATGATGCAAATGGTTGGAATGTGAGACGCATCATGACGTACATTGTGCTTGATGGTCCATCTCTTCCTCCTTATGAGGATTGATGATGAATTGGGTGATGGCAAATTTTGGTTAGAGGGATTGTGGTGACGAATTTGGTATAGGAGAGATATGGGGAGACGTGACAGTAGTGACGAATGTGTAATGTGTAGATTGTTGTAAATATGGGGTAAGGGCAAGGGTAGAGTAGGTGACAGGGGGGGTGACGTACGGTAGGGACGAGATTTTCTCCGCTCCGTCTCCATACGCACCTCACCTTGCATTGCCTTTATTGATGTGTACCCTTGTGACCTTACCCCTCGCTCATCTGTCTTTTCCCCCTTTTGTCTCCCACATCAGGACTGTGCGCCACTGGGCGCCGAGGGGAGCGTGCGTGAGTCCGCCATTGGGCGCCCGAAACTCTCGCAACCACAGCTGTCTGCATCGATGCACCACCTTATGGACCACATGTCTGTGGCTGAGCACCACTTATGGACCCCATGGGTTGGGGCATGGCCCCTCTGCTGGAACCGGCCATGAAGGCCCGAGATCTTGCTGGCAGACCTTGGCCACAGGGCACCGATGCCCCACAGGTGAACCATACATAGTCGGCCCCCTGTGGGCCATAAATAAAAGAAATGGACACGTTTTGTGCAAGTTCTATGTCCAAATAGGCTGCCAGCAAAGAAGATGACAACATCAGGAAAATAACAATAGCCAGAAGAGGAAGACCAGCACCAGGGTTTGTTGTTTTTATTTTTATGAACTATGATGACTGTGCACCGATTGGTGCTTGAGGGTGCTTTGATGCGTTTTTGGGTGCTTTCATGGTGCATCGATGCAGAGCAGACTGTCTCCCCCCCAAAAAGAACAATCACAGGTCCTGGGTTACGTTTTGTAAATAAAGTAGTCATTGTAAATAATGCGCCCCCACCGTAAATGTATAGTTTGAAGACAATTCCGCAATTCGGTTAACTGTGGGCGTGAGTCTGTTAGGTAGGGTGCAATGGAGCAGCGGGACATATTTATTTATGTTTTAAAACTGTCACACTCAGGGTCATGTTAAATGTAGAGGGAACTACACCTACGTGCCACACTAAAAGTTAAGGTAAGAGGCCCGGGACATGCCTAAGTGGAGGAGGGTGCAGTGTTGTGGATATGAGGATTGTGTTTTTTTATTGTGTTTTTTTATTATTGCTTTATTCTGGACCCTCCTTCCTCCAGTTGTGTATAAAGGTCAAAAGGGCGTCCCGTAATTAAGTCATCAACAATCACGTTAGCCAATCATAGATTTCCTCCTTGTTGGTAGTTTATTTCCTTATTCTGTGTATTAGGCTAAGGATTTGTCTTCCATTAATTGACACTCCATTGCACTGAATTCAAATAAATAGATCCCCTTTTATTCCCATTCCCAAAGCCTTTCCTGCTTGCAAACCGCATTTGCTGCAGCTGTGGGTTGCTGTTTTCACCGAGACTCCATTATGCAAGAGGTAACTTCGGAGAAGAAAGGCGTGTCCCCACCTCATCATAGAGGGGAGGAGTGAGTCAGCCCCACTCAACCAACCAAGAACAAGGGGTTGGACTTGGAGAGGGTGTGGAGAGAAACATCGAGTAGGTTCGCGAAGGTTCAAGGGCGTGGCATATATAACCCGCACGACGACGCCCCCAAGAGAGATGCGCAAGGAGAGAGAAATATGTGCAGCGACAACCAGCCCCTGCTGCGTGAAAAAGAGATACGTGTGCCGACGTCGCCCTGCTCGCTCCCAGCCTGACAAGGACCGACTTGCTGTGCGCCCTGCCAAGCCTTCCAGCTTGTGGTTCGACCTTCTCCCTTCAGCAAAAAAACCAACCTGCAATTTCCCCATTCGTGTACGTGAGTTTGTTCTGTGTGTCTTGTCCCTGGGTTAATTAAGACTGTAGGTAAGCTAGCATTGCACTGTGTCTCCTTGATTCCTTCTGTCTTTATTTTATTATCTTTCCTTCTTCCTTGGTTTATTTGGTCCTGTACATCGTAATAAATTATATTCGTATTACAAAATTGTTTTGTCTTCTTCTTCACATCCGTGTCGCCTTTGTCTTTTCCCTCATTGAATATCTGTGGCACGATTTGGCCAACGTTCAGGAATCGGGTTAGTCGGGGTAACTGTTCGGGTGCGGCGGCCATCCACTCAGCCAATTAGCATCCTAGCCGCGTCCGTAACAATATCTATACGTATATATATCTATACGTATATATATATATATATATATATATATATACATATATATATATATATATATATATATATATATATATATATATATATATATATATATATATATATATATATATATATATATCTATATATATTGTTACAGATTGCGGTTTAGATGTTATGATGACCGAGCGGTGGTGTATTACCGCGACCTAACAGGATCCCCGACTCACCCGATTCCACCCAAACGTTGGCCGGATCGCACCGCAGCTAGTCAATAGGGAAAAGACAAAGGCGACACGGATGTGAAGAAGAAGAAGAAGAAGACAAAAAGGTTGGAAATACTACTAAATTTATTTACTATTTACACACATAAGCAAAAAGAAAGCAGTCACGTTTATTTACAGACGAGATTAGATACACAGTGCAACGCTAGCTTACCTACAGTCTTAATTAACCCAGGACAGAACAAACAAAAGACAGACTCACGCGGGGAATGACAGGAATGGCAGGAGGTGGATGGCTGGAGGTGAACGCTTGGTGGAGCCAACGCGGAGCTTGGTGGAGCCTTGGTGGAGGTGAACGCTTGGTGGAGCCAACGCGGAGCTTGGGGGGTTGGTGTGACGGGTTCTCTCTCCTTCCCTCACAAGCTTCAGGACTCTTTCTCTCTCTTTCTTAGTCCCACCCAGTCCAACAACTTCCTCTCTTGCTTAGTCCAACTCAAGGCCTTCCTGTCTTCTGATCTCCTCCCTCCTCGACTCCTCACCGCAACCAACGCAACCACTGACCGCCACCACCGACTCCTCACCGCAACCAACTGACCACCGACTCCACTGCCTGACTCTTCACGACTCTCTCTTGACGACCAACTCTTTGTGACCAACTCTTTGTGACCAACTCTTTGTGACCAACTCTCTCTGGCAACCGACTCACTTGCTTCCTGCGTGCGCGCCTTTATAACGCCTCCAGCGATTAAGCCGCTGGCCTTTTGGACACGCCCATCGGGGTGCTCACCTCGGCCCTGGTTGGTCGCGCGACCCTCTGGCTCCGCCCTTGATGACGACGGGCGGGCACGCCTTTCTTCTCCGACGAGAGCACAGGTCAATGGTGGTTTTTGGAGGGGAGGTAATATGGGCAATCGAGGCTCGGCAATGACGGAAGGGGATGTAAAAGGAAATGGAGATTTTGGGGATGGGAAGGAAAGGGGATCTATTCTCTTTCACTGGTGCAATGGAGTACTTCAATTAATGGGAGACACAGCCTTACTCTAAAACACAGAATAAGAGATAACTATCAACAGGGTTATTCTATTACTTGGCTGATGTGTATGCTTGTGGACTAATTATGGGATGCCCTTTCACCTTTACACAGCTCCGGAGGTAGGGGGGCGCAGAATAAACAATAATAATAATAGTACAGCACACAATCAAAAAATATACAGTCCTCATCTCCGCAACAATATATATATATATATATATATATATATATATATATATATATATATATATATATATATATATATATGTATGTATATATATATATGTATGTATATGTATGTATATATATATATGTATGTATATGTATGTATATATATATATGTATGTATATGTATGTATATATATATATATATATATATGTATGTATATATATATATATATATATATGTATATATATATATATGTATATATATATATATATATATATATATATATGTATATATATATATATATATGTATATATATATATATATATATATATATATGTATATATATATGTATATATATATATATATGTATATATATATATGTATATATATATATGTATATATATATATATGTATATATATATATATATACATGTATATATATATATATATATCTATATCTATATCTATATTTCTATATATCTATACGTATATATATCTATATGTATATATATATATATATATATACACGTGTATATACATTCATACAGTCACGTGAAAAAGTAAGTACACCCCATGTAAAGTTTTGACTTTTTCAACATATTTCAACATACAGCTATCTGATCTTCATTTCAACAATATTGATTGATAAAGTTGATATAATATAACAAATATCATGAAACATTTACATTTTGTTGTCCATTGTATAATTTAAATAAACATGAATGCAAATTTCGCATGTGGAAAAAGTAAGTACCCCCCCACATTTATCACTACAAATACCTAAAATTAGAATCAGGTGCACCAGCTCAGGTGCAAATGAATAGAACATTGTTAGAGAGGATATTGGAGGAATCTGTCTTATTTAAACCTCAGACATTTAATTTGGTTTGCTCTTTGTTGTTGAAGTGTGTGGCGTCACCATGCCTTGATCAAAAGAGCTCTCTGAGGCCTTCAGAAAGAAGGTTATAGATGCCTACGAGTCTGGGAAGGGATTTAAAAAGATCTCCAAACAATTTGAAATCAATCATTCGACTGTCCAGAAGATCATCTACAAGTGGAGAAGATTCCAAACAACTGCCAACTTGTTCAGGCCAGGCCACCCCAGCAAATTCAGCCCGAGAGCAGACCGCAAGATGCTGAAAGAAGTCTCTAAGAACCCCAGAATGTCATCACGGGACCTACAGGTAGCTCTTGCCACTGTTGTCAAAGTGCAAAAGTCTACCATTAGAAAGAGGCTGCACAAATTTGATCTACATGGGAGGTGTGCGAGGAGGAAACCATTGCTGTCCAGAAAGAACATCAGGGCAAGACTGAAGTTTGCCAATGAACACCGAGGCAAAGACCAGCACTTCTGGAACAATGTGCTCTGGACAGATGAGTCAAAGTTTGAGCTATTTGGCCACAGTACCAGAAGACATGTTTGGCGAAAACCAAAGACAGCATTTGACCACAAGAACCTGATACCAACGGTAAAGCATGGTGGTGGAAATATTATGGTTTGGGGCAGCTTTGCTGCATCAGGGCCTGGGCACCTCGCCATCATAGAAGCCACTATGAATTCTTCATTGTACCAGAGGGTGCTTGAGGATAATGTGAGGCCATCTGTCGGAAAGTTGAAGCTCAACCGAAGGTGGACCTTGCAACATGACAATGACCCTAAACATACCAGTAAATCCACAAAGGAATGGCTGAAAAGAAAGAAATGGAGGGTTCTGGAATGGCCAAGTCAAAGCCCGGATGAAAATCCCATCGAGATGTTGTGGGGGGGATTTGAAACGAGCTTTGCATGCAAGAAACCCCTCAAACATCGCACAGCTGAAAGAATTCTGCATGGAGGAGTGGGCAAAAATTTCTCCCAGTCGATGTCAGACACTGGTCGACAGTTATAAGAAACGCCTACTTGAGGTTGTTTCTGCCAAAGGGGGCAATCCCACCAATTAGAGCCAAGGGTGTACTTACTTTTTCCACATGCGAAATTTGCATTTATGTTTATTTAAATTATACAATGGACTCCAAAATGTAAATGTTTCATGATATTTGTTATATTATATCACCTTTATCTGTCAATATTGTTGAAATGAAGATCAAATAGCTTTATGTTGAAATATGTTAAAGTCAAAACTTTACATGGGGTGTCCTTACTTTTTCATGTGACTGTATATATATATATATATATATATATATATATATATATATATATATATATATATATATATATATATATATGTATATATGTATATGTATATATGTATATGTATATATATGTATATATGTATATGTATATATATATATATATGTGTATATGTATATATATATATATATGTGTATATGTATATATATATATATATGTGTATATGTATATATATATATATATATATATATATATATATATATATATATATATATATATATATATGTGTCTATGTATATATATATATATATATATATATATATATATATATATATATATATATATATATATATATATATATGTATGTATGTATAGTGTGGGTGCAAAATGGCGCAATTTTATTGCCCTGTCCTTTACCACCAGTTCTATGCACGCACCCTCACTGTTTCCTTCATTCCTGTCTCACCTCCTTCCTCTTCCCTCCCACAGCCACACCAATTCCTCTCCATTATTTTCCTTCCTAAACTATTCCAGCACCTTTCCTTTTTCTTCAAAAAAATGACATTTTCTTCAACTACTTTTTTTGTCTACTGAATCGAGGCTCGTGAAAGAGCTGACATTTACTTCACAAACAAATCAACCAGACAAACAAAATATATAAAAAGAGGGAGCGGAAGACAAGATGGGGAGAGAAGGGGAAGCACACAAACACTTGAGAGCACACAACATTTGAGAGCAGGGAGATGTGTGGGAGGGAGAGGGCTTGGGGGGAGGAGGCGTCGGAAGGGGGGGGGGGGGGTGGGAGAAGTATAAAACACAAGGACACCAAGGACTTCCAGGACAGAAGTTGGTATTTCAAAAAAGTGGAATTGGGGTGAAATTAGCGGGGGTAGAAAAGATCAAGGTTTTGGATGGGGGAAGATAAGAGATGGTGGTGAACAGCTGTTTTAAAGACCTGGAGGGTGGAGTGGGATTGAAGAGAGTGAGGGAGTTTGTTCCAGAGGCGGGAGAAAAGAGGAATGAAGGAGTGAAGGTGAGCAGAGAGTCTTGATTTTGGCAGTTTAACCATAAGAGGGTTGCAGGCAGATCTTGTGCGACCTGTAGGAATATTTGCAGGACAGAGCCCAGAGAGAGCTGGGGGGGGCAAGGCCAGAGAGGAGTCCGTAGAAGACGGAAAGACCACCAACCTGCCTGCGGTGAGTGAGTGAGAGGCCCTTGGAGGTAGCTTCATCACGGGAGATTCCAATGATTCTGAATGCTTTGGTTTCAACAGCATGAAGACGAGCTAGGTGTGAGCAGCAGCACCAGCCCAGAGGGGAGAGCAGTATTCCATTGAGCTGCGGATGAAAGCCTTGTATGTGGTGAGGAGCTCAGGTGTGCCAAGGAAGGACTTCGCACGACGGAGGATGCCCAGTCGGCGACTGGCTTTGGAGGCCAGATTTGAAATGTGGTTTTCCCAGGAAAGATCATGGCAGATAGTGAGACCCAAAAGCATGAGTGACAAAACTTCTTGGAGAGGATTATTCAGAAAGTGGATGGGAGGGTTGTCCAGTCGGTCTTTCGGAGAGACATTGTAAGAGTGTGAGATTTGTCAGGATTGAAAGACATTTTCCACTTGTTTGCCCAGTCTGTGATTTTGTCCAGGTCTGCAGAGAGTGAGGAGGCTGCAGACTGCCGATCTGAGGGATGAAGAATGGAGCGACAGAGAGTCGAGTCATCAGCAAAGAGATGGAGAGGATTTTCAAGAGAGTCAGAGAGATCATTGATGAAGACCAGAAAAAGCACAGGGCCCAGAACACTGCCTTGGGGAACTCCAGCCTGAACAGGAAGAGGAGATGAGAGAAACCCATTCAGGGCCCACATGTTGACTACGACGAGAGAGGAAGTCCGCCAGCCATGCGTGCCTTTGCACTACCTCCACGTTTTCCTCCACTGTAGCCCCCTCGACGCCCATGGCCTGCCTTCTCTACTGTTATGGTCCGACCATCCAAATCCTTGCCATTCAAATCATTTTCTGCATCTTTGGCGTCCTTTGTGTTTTCAAACGTGACAAAGCCAAACCCTCTCGACTTTTGCATCTCCCTGTCTTTTATCAGCAGCACTTCCAAGAGTGGTCCATATTTGCCAAATATAGAGTCCAGAACATCTTCACTTGTGTCAAAGTTCAGTCCACCGACAAAGAGCTTGCCAACATTGCCTCCATCCATGACTTGTGTGTGCTGACACTTAGTTTCAGGGTACTCTACAAAACGTGCCTGTGCAAAGCGTGACGTCAGTACCTTCTCCTTTTATTCAGAGTGCTTCCTACCCATAGCACGAGTCGCGGCACAGGATGGAAAGATACCCGGAATCTCCTGCTCTAACTGTGCGGTGTTATTTTCCATACTAGGCTTTTCAACAAACATCGGATTACCAGAAACTTGACCACCGGCCAAATCATTCCCGATAACAAAAGAGATTCCCTCTACAGGAAGAGTGGCTTGTAAACCTACGGTGACCGGTCCTGACACCAAATCAGACTTCAAATGGATGACATAAAGTGGAGCTTTAACATAGCCACCCACCCCCTGTAAAAGAACACTAACACCAGTTGCCGTCTTCTCTGACAATGGCAAAATGCCCTCAAGCATCAAATATTGATGTGCTCCTGTGTCCCTCAATACCCTAACAGGTCTCTGGTTAGTCAAGTCTCCATCCAGTGGCACAAACCCCTCTGAAATAAAAGGTTTGTAACCCTCTTGAACAAGGTCGTTCTGTGATGCCGTAACTTTGGCATGGGAACCTTCACGAGGCACTGTCCTCCAAGGACGATTTCTCGCATTGGCCAATGCATTCGGAGTTGTACTAGTCTGATTCCGCTCCTGATTTTTCCTTTTCAGGGCGTAATATTGGGACATCAAATGCCCAGGTTTCTTGCAAAAAGCACAAGTAGGCCCGGAGGAAAAACTCGTGGTCTGCCTCGGGCACCCCGGAAGATAAGTCTGTCTTGGAACTGTAGTCTTCTGATCCCTAAAAATCGCGGTATCAGATTTGTCCCCAAAGGCCGCCTCCATGAATATTTGTTCTCTGCCCCTGATTTACCATAACTCCCCTGGCTAACTCTAGGCGGGAAGTTAGGTTTGTGGAACCCCATCCTGTGTGCCAAGGCATAGTCATCTGCCACGGTTGCTGCCTCATACAACTCTGGTACTTTCTTTTCATCCAGATGTACTTTAATGTCCGCGTGGACACACTGTTTGAATTCCTCCACCAAGATCAATTGTCGTAACAGGTTGAAGTCTTTCCCAATCCCCTTCGAATCACACCACCGATCAAACATGGTTTCCTTCATTCTGGCATACTCCACATGGGTCTCACGCTCCCTCTTCCTGGCATTCCTGATTTTTTCCCGGTAAGCTTCAGGGACCAATTCATAGGCTTTGAGAATGGTTTTCTTCACTATCTCATAATCTGCACATTGATCAATCGGTAAAGTCGAATAGATATCTTGAGCTTTACCCACCAAAACACTCTACACTAACATAGTCCAGGACCCCACAGGCTATTTTAGCATTTGAGCCACTTTCTCAAAGTGTAAAAAAAACTTGGCTACCTCCTTTTCATTGAAGGGTGGAACCAGCCTCACATGCCTACCAACATCCCAAGTGTTCTGACTAGTTGTCGAACTAGCCGGCATGGATACTACTTCTCTCCGTTCTACTATTAATTCCAACTCCTTGAGTTTAAGTTCCTTCTGATACTCCATGTCATGTTCCTTTAACTCCCTTTCGGCTCTCCTTTCCTCTGCTCTTTCCCCTGCTCTTCTTTCTTCTTCAGCTCTCCTTTCCTCTGTTGTTCTCTCCTCGAGTTCTTGTTCCTGTTCTACTCTTCTTTCCTCGAGTTCCCTTTCAGCTCTCCTTTCCTCTGCTCTTCTCTCCTCGGCTTTCCATTCCCACTCTTTTAACCTTTCCTGGCTCTGCAGTTGCATCTCCATTTTCCGGAGCTCCACATTTTCTTTTTCCTTGGGTAACCAATCCAAGGCTACCTCTTTCGATGTTCCTTGTCCCACCAGAGATTCTACCACCAATGTCTGCATCTCTGCTTTCTTCATATGAGCTCGGACCTCCAAGTTAAAATGTTTGGCCAATATCAAGAGTTCCGATCTTTTTAACGCTTGGAACTGTGCCTCATTAGGGGACGCCGCAAACTTTTCTGCGTCAAACACCATGGTGACTATTAGTTAGCACCTGTTAACCTTCACACAAAAATTTCCCAATTTTTTTTTTTGAAAAATTTGGGAATGTTAGAAAAATTCCAAATTTGGGAATTTTGGGAATGTTAGGGAATTCTATCCCAGACGGATGTTAGGGAATTCTATCAGCAAAGATGAGCCCCCAATTTCAATTTGGGCCAATTTTGGACGAGCCCCCAATTTCTCGGACGAGCCCCCAATTTCTGTTACGTGCTCCTCCCCAAACCCCCTGGTCACGGTGTACCTCCGAGCCCCGAGAGGAGTCACGGCAGAAAAATGTGTTATTCTGTTTGTCAAAGATCAATGGTGAAGCCACACCAATTGCCACCAAGCCACCAATTGTTACCATCAGGTTCATACAATATAACTCACTGTGCTCCAAGTGAGCGAAAAGAAGAACATTCCCAATGGCTCTAATCCCCGGCTTCAAGCCAAAGTTGATTCCGGTTTCAAGCCAAAGTCGATCCGCTCCAGCGATTGTCAGAACGATGTCCAATCGAGACCAGAATCCCATTGGGTTGGCAGTTACAGTCCCACTGCCAAAGCTGCGCAAAGGCGCCCTCAAGGCGACTGGGAAATCCAAAGGCGCCCTCCAGGCAAGTGGGAAATCACACCCTCGGGTATGGACGTTTCACGGCTTCCAAATCGGCGACACGCAGATTTTCCACTCAAAAGCCACGGTTACACACACACACACACACCAGATCGACGTCTGAATGCGGTGAAAATGGTCGAAGCGAGATGAAACCTTGAGCGAAGCGCAAGTCCTGCGCGATTCAAAATGGCCGACGGCCCGTTCTCGAGGCATAACTGCACTCTGATGATTCTCTTCAGAATCCACCGCAAAAACCTGACACGCAGGTTGATCTGTCACAGCGATAACCACTCTGTCGCAAGAATCCCTTTCCCGGGAAACCCGAAGTTCGCTAGTGACCTCCGTTCGTCAACGTTCGCTCAGACCTCAAAGCAGCTCGGCTTTCTTGTCGAACTCACTCGCTCCGCCTTCTTTTCCTCCTCTTCCTCTTCGTCATCCGGTTTCCTGTTTCTTTTAAAACATTAACTTTTTTACCTTCTGGAAATAGTAATCCCTATTTCCCTCAAATGACAACAATAATAGTACATGGAATCAAAAATGTTTACAGTGGATGAAAACCACAACAACGGAAGTGACAAATCCGTAACAACAGTAAGAACGTTTAATCTGCAGATGGCAACATTGAGTTTAAAAAATAATGTAATTTGCTATTCTGTGGATTTAATTCATCTGACACTTGAATACAGTTCACTGATAATAGTTTGAACAGATACGTTTCAGATATCGTTCTAATTAGTGGAAATTATTTACGTATCCTGTTTAAATTATGCTTGTATATTCATTACCTCCGCCACCGAAGGTGGATGGAAGTTATGTTTTCACCCCTGTCTTTGTTTGTTTGTCTGTCTATGAACAAAATATCTCAAAAAGTTGTGGACGGATTCAAACGAAATTTGGCAGAGAGGTAGTGTAAGTGACATAGAAGGAATGATTCGATTTTGGTGAAGATTCGGATTCGGATCCAGCTAGTAGAATTCTTAAGTGATTCTTCACCATTGAGTGATCAGGCCAAAACCGATACATAGCAGGATACCTCAAAAAGTTGTTATGGATGGATTTCGACAAATTTTGTGGAGAGGTTGTGTGTTTGACCAGGACGAATCGATTCGATTTTGGTGAAGATCTGAACATGGATTCGGATATGAGAATTGTTTAATTTTTTAGTGATTCTTCACAATTGAGAGATCGGGTGAAAAGTGATTATACAAGATGATATTTTTAAAAGTTATGGACAAGTAATGACTAAACTTGGTGGATGAGTTGGTTAGGTGATGAGAACAAGCCGATTAGATTTTGGTTCAGGTCCGAATTCAGATCCGGCCTATCAGTGGATACAAAACATAGTGTTCAGCCTGGCGGAGTGGCGGAGGTATGTGCTCTACCGAGTGGCGTTCTAGTATTCGTCAAGAGTTACCGGAGGCTCAAAGTTGACTCCGACCAAATGAGTGTGCAATAAAGTGACATAAGGAAAGGATCTCCATCCGAAACGTTTGTCAATTATCATTCTGAGTTCCTGGAAGCTTCAAGTGTAGCCCAATGTCTGGTAAAGTACCATACCCAAATACACGGTTTATTTATATCACACTATACCGTATATGTGATAGCTCCAACTCATTGGGGTTATTTGGAATTTGCAATATTTAACATGGTCAGAATAATCCAGATAGGACCATATTCGAATGGTTGAATTGCAATTATCAAGAGTCAACTGTATGGAGCAATTTGACGACGGTAGGGAATGTGTACTTGGTGTGCATGTCTTCATCGAATATCTTCACAAAAGGTCAATCCTGTTGACCTCCAAGAGTGAATTTTGACTTCAGGTTAATTTGAAACTTGGCTAAGTATTTGCAATCCAGAGTTCAAGCAAAAATACATACATATTTGGTGTGGAAGCGTACCATTCCTCACCACAGAAGGAAATTAATTTTCTTTTTGGAAACTTATACAAAAGGAAAAATAACTTTTTGTATTTTTTTTTATGCCTACACCAACGAAGTCGCCGAAGGCGCATTGTGTTTTCGGTTGTTCACCCAGCTGTCCGTCCGTCCATTCCTGATAGTTTTTCGTTACCACGATAACGGCTGGAAGGATACAAGTCAAACTTGGTGCAGGTATTTATAATGAGCTGTTCCGCTTTGATAAATCCCGCTTTGATTTATAATCCTGTTACCAAGCTAACTTTGAACCAGTCATGTGATTTTTACCTTTGAACCTTTGAACTTTGAACGATAACTTTGAACCAAACTTCCGTTTTCCGGTCCGGTCGTGAGAGGACGCTGGCGTCGTTTGCTCGCCGCTTCTCTGACTGGACCATTGTCCGTGTCTTGCTTTCCTGGTGGTCGTGGCGGATTTATGGCCATTGAGTCTTCCTCTGCGCGGTCCCGGCTCTGCTCTGCTGCTCCGGGCTTCACCTGCTCGGCTCCATCGCTGTTTCCTCGGGCCCACTCCCGTTGGTTGTGTCGATTGTTTCGCCTCCTCACCCTTGGCCGCGTGCTCGCTTTGCCTTCGCTCCTGCTGGCATGGCTCTGCGGTACTCTGCCGCAAGGCTTCTCCTGCTTAAAACCCGCTCCACCCCATCATGCATCTCTGCAATCAGATCGAATGGACTCCTGCGTCGACCCAGGTACATTCACCGTGGCTCCGGTCGTAAGTTTGTTTATTTACAATCAGGTCACTCCATCCCCATCCTCTGGTCGGCTCAGCGCACTCCCACTCATCGTCCCAACACACCTGGTCACAACAACGCACAAAATCGCACCTCCTGTCTGCGAACCCTGGCCAAATCACCTGGATTCATACCCGCCGTACAAAACAACATCAAGCTCACCCTGTTCAATACCCGGTCCCTCAACAACAAATGCCTCATCCTGAACGACTACATCCTGGAAAATAAACTGGACTTTCTCTGTCTCACTGAGACCTGGCAACAACCACTGGACTACTACACGCTCAACCTCACCACACCCAATGGATATTCTTACATCAATAAACCACGCTCGGAGGGCCGAGGTGGTGGAATTGCCGTTATTCACCGACAAGACATCAAGACCAACCTCATCTCCATCTCATCTGCTCCATCATTTGAACACCTGGCTTTTAAACTCTCTGGTCACACACAGTCAGTCATGGCTGTTGTCTACCGCCCTCCCAAACCACACCCATCATTCCTGTCTGACTTCTCCTACTTTCTGACCCAGCTATGTTCCCTCTCCCCCTCAATCCTCCTCCTTGGTGATTTCAATATCCACATGGACTCCACTGACTCCACGCTAACCACTGACTTCACTGATTTACTCACCTGCTTTAACCTCACTCAACATGTCAACTTTCCTACCCATAACCGTGGTCACATTTTGGACCTTGTCTGCTCTACTGGACTAATTTTGCACCATCTCTCTGGCTCCGACCTCACTCTCTCTGACCACCTAGCCATCACTCTGACCATCAACATCCCCACCCCAGCACCAAGGCATTATCGCACTATCAACTTCCGTAAGCTAAACGCTTTTTCACCTGCCTCATTCTCATCGACCCTCTCTGAAAAAATGTCCACTTCTCCCTTCGTTGACCTCCACACCCCTTCTGACCTCACTGACTACTACAACCACACTCTCTCTTCCTGCCTTGACCAAATTGCGCCTATAAAAACCAAAACAGTTTCTTTCACCCATTCTGCTCCCTGGTTTACCCCTGAGCTCCGCCTAATGAAAACTCGTGCTCGCCAACTTGAAAGACTCCGCAATAAAACAGGTCTCACAGTTCACTCCCAGGCCTACAAGGACCACATACAACACTATAAAGATGCCCTCTCCCGCGCCCGCTCCGCCTACTACTCTCAAATTATCCACTCTGGCTCCGGAAACCCAAAAGCACTCTTCTCTACAATAAACAAACTCCTCAGCCCCCTGAACACCACCACCCAGTCATTCACAATAGACAACTGCATCTCCTTCCTTTCATTCTTCCAACGCAAAATTGAAAACATCTACAACAGCTTGACCACCGCCGCACCCGCTCCCCCTCAAACCACCTGCCCCCCCTTATCCTGCCATCCCCTGTCTCAATTCTCCCCAGTCTCCCCTACTGACCTCTCTGAACTCCTCATCGGAATGAAAACTGCCACCTGCACTCTTGACCCCATCCCCTCCAGCTTTGTCAAGGCCTCCCTTCCTGCTCTTTCTCCACTTATCATTGCAACAATAAACTCCTCCCTGTCTACAGGCATCGTCCCACCATCCCTCAAAATTGCTGCTGTTACCCCCATTCTGAAAAAACCTGGACTAAACCCTGACACCCTAAATAACTTCAGACCCATCTCCAACCTACCCTTTCTGTCAAAGGTTTTGGAACGCGCTGTAGCCACTCAACTCAAGCATCACCTCTCTGCCAATAACCTGTATGAAACATTCCAATCCGGATTCCGGTCCAACCACAGTACTGAAACTGCTCTCCTCAAAATCACCAACGACCTTCTCCTCTCCTCTGATGCTGGCAACCTCAACATTCTCATCCTCCTCGACCTCAGCGCTGCCTTTGACACCATCGATCACACCATCCTCCTCACCCGACTTGAAACCACCTTTAACATTACCGGCACTGCCCTCTCTTGGATTAAATCATACCTCTCTGACAGACGTCAGTTCATCTCCATCAATAACTGCAAATCCCCCACTGCTCCCCTCCCCCAAGGTGTCCCCCAAGGTTCAGTTCTTGGCCCCCTCCTCTTTATCCTTTACCTGTCCCCCCTCGGTCACTTAATCCGCCGTCATGGTCTCCAATTCCACTGCTTCGCCGATGACATCCAGCTTTTCATCTCCACCAAGTCCATCTCCACCGCCACCCACTCTATCCTGACAAACTGCATCACTGAAATAAAATCCTGGCTTCAAATCAACTTCCTCAAACTTAACTGTGATAAATCTGAAATAATCATCATTGGCCCAAAAACGCTCACCAAGTCCACCCATAACTTTGCCCTCAACATCGACGGTTTCCCAGTGTCCACCTCCCCTCACATCCGGAATCTTGGCATCATCTTTGACCAAACCCTCTCCTTCGACAAATACACTAAACAGATCACAAAGACAGCCTTCTTCCACCTGAAAAACATCGCCCGTCTCCGTCCATCCCTCTCCTCTGTGGCTGCAGAAACCCTCATCCACGCCTTCATCACTTCCCGTCTGGACTACTGCAATAGCCTCCTTTATGGTTCACCCTCAACAATCACCAATAAACTCCAATACATTCAGAACTCCGCTGCCCGTCTACTCACCCATTCCCGGACCCGTGACCACATCACCCCCGTCCTTTACAAGCTTCACTGGCTCCCCATCTCCCAGAGAATCCAGTACAAAATCCTCCTCTTGACCTACAAAGCCCTCCATAACCTGGCCCCATCCTACCTGGCTGACCTCCTCTCCAGACACACTCCCACCCGCAACCTCCGCTCTGCTGGTACCAACCTCCTGACCCCCCCCATCCGGACCAAATTTAGATCCTGGGGGGACAGGGCCTTCTCCATCGCTGCTCCCACCCTCTGGAACTCGCTACCTCACACCATCAGAGACTCCTCCTCACTCACCACATTCAAAACATCACTCAAGACCCACCTGTTCAACACTGCATTCAACATTTAACCCACAGCATCTAACCCCTGACTATCTCCTCTCCTTCTCCCTCCTTTGTGCTTTGAATATTTCCCTATTGATTCTTCTTTTTTTGCAATTGTCTTTATGTTTTGCTATGCGTTATGTTTTGCACTCTGTCAAAGCGTCTTTGGGCTTCCTGAAAAGCGCTATATAAAATAAATGCATTATTATTATTATTATTATTATTATTACCAAGCTTGGTATAATTATATATCATGATGCAAAGATGAAGTGATTCGATTTTGGAGTCGAGGTCAAAGGTCAGAGGTCATGTTAGGTTACAATTATTTTGTTATCGTGACAACTTAAGAATGGCTGAAGGGATCTAAGTCAAACTTGGTACAGGTATGTATAATGATGAAAGATGAACTGATTAAATTTTGGGGTCGCAAGGTCAAAGGTCAGAGGTCATCCTCAGTAAAAATAATTATGTTACCGGACTAACTTTTGAACCAGTGATGGAATTTTTAACAAACTTGCTATAACTATATATATAGCAAGGATGAACTGATTGAATGATGGCATCAAGAGGTCAGAGGTCATCCTCAGTAAAAAAATTATGTTACCGGATTAACTTGTGAACCAGTGATGGAATTTTTAACAAACTTGCTATAAGTATATATGATGCAAGGATGAACTGATTGAATTATGGCATCAAGAGGTCAGAGGTCATCCTCAGTAAAAACAAGTACAAAAAGTTTTAATTAAAACAAAAGCCGTGTCGATGTTACACAATGCCTAGATGCAGCTGTGCCTATAACGTCGATGTTATAGGCACAGGACATTCCTATTGATTCGATTACCTGATGTTATTTTTGTGCAAAGTGAAAATATATCTCGGCAATTTCCCGTGTGTGGCGACGAATTTTGAATATATCTCGGCATTTTCCCGTCTGTTATTTCAGGCGGTGTATGACTGACCATGCCGCAAGTTTAAAACAATATATCTCGGCAATTTCCCGTGTGTGGCGACACGTGAACGAAGCTATGCTCCTCTCTCCACATTATTGTGACGACGTATAAATTAAATATTTCATCGTGACGATTGTCATCAAATGGACGAACTTTTAATATATCTCGGCATTTTCCCGTCTGTTATTTCGGGCGGTGTATGACTGGCCATGCCGCGATTTAAAAAAAATATATCTCAATGGACTTGAAGTTACAGGCCTTTGAGAATTCATTTCGTTCTATAAAGGGCAACTTTCATCGGATTTTCTTCCCGTTTTTTTTCAACCGAGTCTAAAACTATGTTAGTGACTGTGAAAAATGAAATGATATATCGAATTTGATTTGAAATAAAACTGTGTGAGAGAGAGGAAGACACCACGGGCCTACAAAACAGGCCTCAAAGCTATGCGAGTTAATAAAATGGTGGATATTTGTTTATATGAAGCCTCTCCCAAAATGGGTGGAGCTATGGTTCCCAGAATGGGTGGAGCTTTGAGGTTTTGTCTTCTCTGCAAGAACAAGAAGAACAAGAAGAACAAGAAGAAGAAGAACAAGAAGAGCAACAACAACAGCAGAGGGCACTCTATTAGCAGCGTCTGCGACACAGCTAAAAATTATGTTACCGGATTAACTTGTGAACCAGTGATGGAATTTTTAACAAACTTGCTAAAAGTATATATGAGTCATTATTATTATATGTTGTATGTTATATGTATATGGAGTTGAGATTATATGAGTATGAGTTATTATGATGCGGACATGCGTGGCGATGACGTCATGACGTTCCCTCATTAGGTTGGAGCACCAAATTACAGATATGATTCAAGTATATATGATGCAAAGATGAACTGATTGGATTATGGCATCAAGAGGTCAGAGGTCATGTCAGGTTAAAATGCGATACTTGGAAGCAGCAGAGGGAATTTAAATCAAACTTGGTACAAGTATGTTTAATGATGTTGTGACGTCAGAGTGCTGTTCTAGTTGAAATTTGTGCTAATGGTGTCTTTAACACACGTGGTGTTTGCTCATTCTTCAAGCAGTGCCGCTATTTGGAAGTGAAATAATTAATACTTACACTTTAGTATTACCTTACCCCAATTATTCTGAATTAGGCTTCTTCTTCGTTTTTACTCCATGGACAACACTTCAACTTTTTCATGCATTATGATGATGAGCAGTCAAAACGTATGTTCAATGGAATATTGACCTTCAGCATTGAAATGCGTTTTGGACTTTAGTCAAACTTCCTCGGTACTACTCGTTTGCAATTGACACCTTTTGTACAGGAAGTACAAATGATCAAATCCACCTGGTGACCCTAGAGGGCATTGGAATGGCCTTCCAAAGGCAACAAATATATAATAACAAAATAAATAATAGATATATATGTACAACGAAATATATATAAACTCCGTTGTTTCCTTTTCTTATTCCATATGGTTTTCTCATTCAACCGTTATCCAGCATGGTCTTGCACCACTTTTTTGGGAAGTTCATGTCTTTTCTTTTTTGTCTCTGTTGGACATGTTTTTCTGAAACAGTGATGTAACCCGGAGAGGTTGGGTAACCTCATTGAGTGGCTGCAAATACTTTTTATTTTATTTTAGGGAAAGGTAGTCTGTCATGTAATAATTTTCTTTACCTGATCTTCCAAAGACCTGCTCTTTCCATTTCCTCCCCACCCCCACACTCCTCTCCTCTTCCCCTCAAATTGGGCTGACAGGATGGCTCAGAGGTATTGTATTCACCTTTTATACTGTCTGTTGTAAGTTTGATTTACTGATCCGATTACAACTGTCACCCAAGTATTTTGTAGACAGAGTATTGCCATTCTCTGGAGGCACTTTGAGCTGGGTGCCCCTTCAGGTGTCATTTGTTGGTGGACATTAAATATGTCATGGTGTCATTTTGTATACAAGATCGAGGCTCATGAAAGAGCTAACATCAATCACAAAAAAGGCAAAGGGACACACAAAACATACAATAAAGGGAGCGGGAGACAAGATGGGGAGAGAGAGGGAAGCCCACAAGTACAACAGCAGAGAACAGGGACAACGGAAGATCTGTGGGGGGGGGAGAGGACTTGGGGGGGGGGCTGGAGGGTGGGGGGGAAGGAGGTATGGGAAGGCTTGTGGGGGTGGTGGGGGGGGAAGGAGGTATGGGAAGGCTTGGGGGGGGGGGGAGGAGGCATGGGAAGGCAGAGGGGGGGGGGGAGGTATAAAACACATGGACACTGCCAGAACTTCCAGGCAAGAAAGAAGTCGGGATAAAAAAAAAAAAAGGTGGATCTGGGGTGAATTCACTGGGGTAGAGGAGACCAAGGTTTTGGATGGGGGAAGACAAGAGATGGTGGTGAACAGCTGTTTTAAAGACCTGGAGGGAGGAGTGGGATTGAAGAGAGTGAGGTAGTTTGTTCCAGAGGCGGGAGAAAAGAGGAATGAATGAGTGAAGGCAAGCAGAGAGTCTTGATTTTGGCAATTTCACCAGAAGAGTGTTACTGGCAGATCTTGTGCGACCTGTATGAATATTTGGGGGACAGAGCAAAGATAGAGTTGGGGGAGCTAGGCCAGATAGGAGTCGGTAGAAGACAGAAAGACCACCTACCTACCTGCGGTGAGCAAGTGAGTGAAAGGCCCTCGGAGTTAGCTTCATCGCGGAAGATTCCAATGATTCTGAAAGCTTTGGTTTCAACAGTATGAAGACGAGCTAGGTGTGAGGCAGGAGCACCGGCCCAGAGGGGAGAACAGTATTCCATTGAGCTGCGGATGAAAGCCTTGTATGTGGTGAGGAGCTCAGGTGTGCCAAGGAAGGACTTCGCACGACGGAGGATGCCCAGTCGGCGACTGGCTTTGGAGGCCAGATTGGAAATGTGGTTTTCCCAGGAAAGATCATGGCAGATAGTGAGACCCAAAAGCTTGAGTGACAGAACTTCTTGGAGAGGATTGTTCAGAAAGTAGATGGGAGGGTTGTCCAGTCGGTCTTTTCGGAGAGACATAGTAAGAGTGTGAGATTTGTCAGGATTGAAAGACATGTTCCACTTGTGATATCTTTCCATGAACAGAGTTGTCTTATTACTCGTATAATGTATAGTCCCTTACAAGGAACTTCCATGCAGGAGGGTTTGTCCGTGCTCTATCCTTTATAAATGCCAAGCGTTAAGCAAGGAAGCCTTGACCATGTATTAAAAACAACAACAACAAAAAAGCAGCACTTACCAGATTCCTGGAAAAATCGCGAATTCCTTCCCTAACTTTTAGCAACATGCAATGGAGTGGCAACCTGTCTCGGGTTACTTGTCAGACATGGAAATATTCACGGCTTGTGGTGAGCACCCAAATGCTCTGTAAAGCGTATGGGCTTACTTGTGTAACTACCTTTCCATCCGACGCATTACAAGAGGTCTGGTGCATTGTCATCAATAGCCGTTGGAAGGTTGACTGTACCTTTTTCATGTGTGAATGTTTTGCGTCTGATTTCTGTCTTTCTTTACAGGTGACCAGTTGCTATTTCGAGAATGGATACTTGGACACAAACGTATACCTTCTTGAGGAACTCTCATGCGATCACACAATCCCTGGCCCTGCGATGATTATCGACAGGAACAGGTGCTTGTCATACCACGAAGCTGCCTTTGCACAAACTAATCCAATACAACTGTCTTTTAAACGGTTTCATAACTTTAAGATGTACAGAAAATGTTGCACCTCTTTTGTAGTACCATCTTGGTTGAACCTGACTGCACTGCAACAGTTACGGAGCTGGGAGATGTACGCATCTTAGTGGGCAATGCCAAGCGAGCAAATGTCAGCACCTTTCTGGACCCCATTCAGCTCTCGATCTTCTCTCACCGTTTCATGAGCATTGCAGGTAATTTGAGCAACACAATAAAACAGGAAATGCATTTTGCCAACCGTCACTCGAAAACCGCAGCAATGAGAATGATGTTTAAATTTTCCTAAATTCCAACTGAAGCAAACAAAATGTTTGTTGCTGTATTCCAAGCAACTTTATCGAAATGCCACGACGACTCCTTTCTTGAGTGTTAGTTCAAAAGTTTAAAAAGAAAAGCGGATGTTTAGTCATACCAAGATATACTTCTAAAATTCTAAGTGGCAAGGAAGCTGCACGTACCACTTTTAAAAGTCTTTCGTATGACAAAGCATGACAAAGTATGACATGTTAGTATGACATGTTAAAGCTACTGACCTCCCAAACTCAGAAAGGACGCTCCATCCATTACACCACTGAGACTGGTAAATTGGTAGATTGTTAAATTGCTGGAGACTCATTTCAGGGTCTGTGAAGTATAGCATGGTGAGCGTTTGCTCACTTTGGAATTGTCTAGATTTTCAAGGGAATGGCATGTTATTAAAAAGGAACACACTTTATTGTTTTATAGCTAGGGAGTTGATTACCTCTGTCACCTGAGGTGGACGCAGGTTATGTTTTCATCGATGTCTGTCTGTCTGTTTGTTTGTCTGTCTGTGTGAGCAGGATATCTCAAACGGTTATCGACGGATTTGGATGAAATGAGGTTGTCAAGTTGGGTGTTTAACAAGAACGAACAGATTCACTTTTGCTGAAGATCCGGATCCGGACATGGGAATTTTAAAAAATTTTAAGTGACTCATCAATCACCATTGAGAGGGGTGACCAAAAACGACACATATAGTGCATTCAGAAAGTATTCAGACCCCTTCACTTTTTTCAAATTTTGTTATGTTGCAGCCTCATGCTGAAATCGTTTAAATTCATTTTTCCCCTCATCAATCTCCACTCAATACCCCATAATGACAGAGAAAACAGGATTTTAGAAAGTTTTGCAAATTTATTAAAAATAAAAAACTGAAATATCACATTGACAAAAGTATTCAGACCCTTAACTCAGTACTTAGTTGAAGCACCTTGGCAGCGATTACAGCCTCGAGTCTTCTTGGGTATAACGCGACAAGCTTTGCACACCTGGATTTGGGGATTTTCTGCCATTCTTCTCTGCAGATCCTCTCAAGCTGTGTCAGGTTGGATGGGGACCGTCGGTGGACAGCCATTTTCAGGTCTCTCCAGAGATGTTGGATTGGGTTTGAGTCAGTGCTCTGGCTGGGCCACTCAAGGACCTTCACAGAGTTGGCCCTAAGCCACTCCTGCGTTGTCTTGGCTGTGTGCTTAGGGTCATTGTCCTCTTGGAAGGTGAACCTTCGGCCCAGTCTGAGGTCCTGAGCGCTCTGTTTCAGGTTTTCAATAAGGATATCTCTGTACTTTGCTCCGTTCATTGTTCCCTCAACCCTGACCAGTCCCCCAGTCCCTGCTGCTGAAAAACACCCCCACAGCATGATGCTGCCACCACCATGCTTCACCGTTGGGATGGTATTGGGCAGGTGATGAGCGGTGCCTGGTTTCCTCCAGACATGACGTTTAGAATTGAGGCCAAACAGTTCAATCTTGGTTTCATCAGACCACAGAATCTTGTTTCTCATGGTCTGAGAGTCTTTTAGGTGCTTTTTTGCAAACTCCAAGCGGGCTTTCATGTGGCTTTCACTGAGGAGAGGCTTCCGTCTGGCCACTCTGCCATAAAGTCCAGATCGGTGGAGTATTGCAGTGATGGTTGTCCTTCTGGAAGTTTCTCCCATCTCCACACAGGATATCTGGAGCTTAGCCAGAGTGACCATCGGGTTCTTGGTCACCTCTCTTACCAAGGCCCTTCTTCCCCGATTGCTCAGTTTGGCCGGGCGGCCAGCTCTAGGAAGAGTCCTGGTTGTTCCAAACTTCTTGTATTTAAGAATTATGGAGGCCACTGTGCTCTTGGGAGCCTTCAATGCAGCAGAGATATTTTTTTGTAGGCTTCCCCAGACCTGTGTCTCCACACAATCCTGTCTCTGAGCTCTGCACTGTACATGCCTTATTTAATGTAGTAGGACTACATAGATCTTTTCCAGACTTGGTAGTGTCAATGTTGTCGTACCATAGACTTAAAAAATGGTACCTGCTGCTGCCTTGCTTGATGCTTGGCATTTTATAAGGATAGAGCACGGACAAACAACCATAGGTTTAATGTATCACGGTCATACAGTCACACAAATTTGCGTATTTTCGTATGAAGGCTATTTCAATGCAGCCTAACACAATCTGAGATGGCATCTTGGTTAAAAAAAAAGATCCTTGAGACAAAGTACTGGCTTGAACTTTATTGGGTGTTTGGTTACAAATTTTTACCATCCGTAGTACCTGTGTAGTACCTGTTGTGTTATGGTTGCTTCTCAAAAAAAAATGAAGATTAAATAATCTTTCCTGACATTTGAAGTAAATGAGCGAAAACCATTGGTTAAACTAAATTGCATTCACCTGTGTTTACCATTAAATCGCCTATAATTTATACAGGTGAATAAGGCAGACTAGTCTTTTATATATGGATGATGCTGTGGTTTCGTCGATTGTAGAGCAAATGGGACGCGTTCTTCAGCGCACAGCCATCTCCACCAACATCAAGGAGCGATTGGACTTTTCCTGTGCATTGTTTGGGCCTGATGGTGGCCTGGTGTCTAATGCCCCTCACATCCCGGTCCACCTGGGAGCCATGCAGGAGACTGTTCAATTCCAGGTTTCTTGTGCATTCCCTTTTTTTTCTTCCTCTCCCCCACACCCTCCCCACCTCTCCCCCCCATTTCATACTGTATCAGATGGGAACACCATGAAATTATTCATAGTTGTAATCACATCTGCAGTTTGTTTGAAGTGCAACTGTTGTCGTCAATTCTTTTTTTCTAGACAAAGGCACTGGGTGAAAACCTGAAGAATGGTGATGTCATATTAAGCAACCACCCATGTGCTGGGGGTAGCCATCTGCCAGACTTGACCGTCATTACACCTGTAAGACCGGATTGACCGTTACCGAGTCTCTGCCTTTCTGGCTTTCTGTATTTCTTAATTATATTTTTGATTCTTTGTCTGATATAAGGCTTATGGGTTCTCATTGAATGATGCAACGGTGCTCTTATGTTTGAATCTCTCATCTGGGATTGATTGTTGATTCCAATAAAAACTCTTATCGGTACTTCACAGGCAAAGGGGTGCCAATTTCATTCATACAGCTGCAATGCAGCTGCTGCATGAAGTAAATATATTTTAACCGATATACAGTCACGTGAAAAAGTAAGTACACCCCATGTAAAGTTTTGACTTTTTCAACATATTTCAACATACAGCTATTTGATCTTCATTTCAACAATATTGACAGATAAAGGTGATATAATATAACAAATATCATGAAACATTTACATTTTGTAGTCCATTGTATAATTTAAATAAACATAAATGCAAATTTTGCATGTGGAAAAAGTAAGTACACCCTTGGCTCGAATAGGTGGTTTTGCCCCCTTTGGCAGAAACAACCTCAAGTAGGCGTTTCTTATAACTGTCTACCAGTCTCTGACACCGACCTGGAGACATTTTTTCCCACTCCTCCATGCAGAATTCTTTCAGCTGTGCGATGTTTGAGGGGTTTCTTGCATGCACAGCTCGTTTCAAATACCCCCACAACATCTCGATGGGATTTAGATCCGGGCTTTGACTTGGCCATTCCAGAACCCTCCATTTCTTTCTTTTCAGCCATTCCTTGGTGGATTTACTGGTATGTTTAGGGTCAATGGCATGTTGCAAGGTCTACCTTCGGTTGAGCTTCAACTTTCCGACAGATGGCCGCACATTATCCTCAAGCACCCTCTGGTACAATGAAGAATTCATAGTGGATTCTATGATGGTGAGCTTCCCAGGCCCTGATGCAGCAAAGCTGCCCCAAACCATAATATTTCCACCACCATGCTTGATAGTTGGTATCAGGTTCTTCTGGTCAAATGCTGTCTTTGGTTTTCGCCAAACATGTCTTCTGGTACTGTGGCCAAATAGCTCTACCTTTGACTCATCTGTCCAGAGCACATTGTTCCAGAAGTGCTGGTCTTTGCCTAGGTGTTCATTGGCAAACTTTAGTCTTGCCCTGATGTTCTTTCTGGACAGCAAAGGTTTCTTCCTGGCACACCTCCCATATAGATCAAATTTGTGCAGCCTCTTTCTAATGGTAGACTCGTGCACTTTGACAACAACAGTGGCAAGAGCTACCTGTAGGTCCCGTGATGACATTCTGGGGTTCTTAGAGACTTCTTTCAGCATCTTGCTGTCTGCTCTCGGGCTGAACTGGCTGGGGCGGCCTGGCCTGAGCAAGTTGGCAGTTGTTTGGAATCTTCTCCACTTGTAGATGATCTTCCGGACAGTCGAATGATTGATTTCAAATTGTTTGGAGATCTTTTAAAATCCCTTCTCAGAATCGTAGGCATCTATAACCTTCTTTCTGAAGGCCTCAGAGAGCTCTTTTGATCTAGGCATGGTGGCGCTGCACACTTCAACAACAAAGAGCATGCCAAACGAAATGTTTGAGGTTTAAGTAAGACAGGTTCCTCCAAGATCCTCTCCAACGATGTTCTAATCATTTGCACCTGAGCTGGTGCACCTGATTCAAATTTTAGGTATTTGAAGTAGTGATAAATGTGGTGGTGTACTTACTTTTTCCACATGTGAAATTTGCATTTATGTTTATTTAAATTATACAGTGGACTACAAAATGAAAATGTTTCATGATATTTGTTATATTATATCACCGTTATCTATCAATATTGTTGAAATGAAGATCAAATAGCTGTATGTTGAAATATGTTGAAAAAGTCAAAACTTTACATCGGGTGTACTTACTTTTTCATGTGACTATGTAGGGCACCCTTTATATGAACTTCTTCTGGAGCATTACTTGGTTCCTCCTAAGAACACAAGGTACAGCATGTGCAGCATGCACACGAGATTTTTTTTGAATGTCCCTTATTTTCTATCGTCAGGCATTTTCCACAAGCTTTGGAACGTCTCTTCTTTTCTATAGTTTGCTACATACCATATAAAGGGGCCTTTTCTATGCCCCTGGCATTTTCCCCAAGAATGTCCTTCATTATCTATGGCCACTACAAGTGTGGCCGTCACAATGACGGATGAAAAAATACATGGAGACATCACATACATCAATTAAATTTCACGAATTAAAAAAAACATCCTATTTTCCACGATCTGTATGGTGGTCCTGTCCGATACTGTAAACCATCTCTCCCATTGCTCGTCATGAAATACGGTATCAATCCAATCCTGGACCAAGAAAAAAAAAATTGCCACCATTCTTTTTGTGCCTTTTCATTCTCTCGGCACGCAACTTCATTCTACATTGATTACTACCGGAGTCAAACCTTTCTATGTCCAACTTTTTGGGGTTCGCCCCCTTGAGCTAAGCAAAAACTATGGCACTTAGGTGGAATTTGTTTCTAAAAACATTAATTTGATATATTGGCCGATGTATATTCCAAGTTTCAGCTGGTTTCAATGTATAGCCTTTGAGATATGAGCGGCAACACATTGCGGACGGACGGACGGACGGACGGACTGACAGACACCAGAGTGGATTCAAGGGTTTTCTGAATAAAACTCAAGAATGTGGAAATAGATGTTGCTGAAATTTGGAACATATTACCTCGACGTACAAAGCATTTACTTATAGATTTGCAGCCAATTTCGTCCAATAGAAGCCGCGAAACAAATTTCCAGTCCCTTTGCATTCCAGTGGATTGGGAACTGAGTACCTTCGTTCCCCTATACAAGGGGAAAGGTGACCCTCTGGAGTGTGGCTCGTACCGAGCGATAAAGTTATTGGAGCATGGAATGATGGTATTGGAAAGGGTGTTGGAGAGGAGGATGAGGAAGAAAGTGAAGATCGACGAAATGCAGTTTGGATTTATGCCAGGAATTGGAATGACAGACGCGCTTTTCATTGTGAGGCAGTTGCAGGAGAAGTACATGGAGAAGAGGAAGAAGTTGTTTCTTGGGTTTGTTGATCTGGAGAAAGCATTCGATAGGGTTCCACGCAAAGTATTGACATGGACATTGAGGAAGTTAGGAGTGGAGGAATGGTTGATCAGAGTAGTGATGGCAATGTACAAAAGAGCGCGCACAGCTGTAAGGACGAAGGACGGGAACAGTGGTGAGTTTGAGGTGAAGGTGGGAGTGCATCAGGGGTCGGTACTAAGTCCACTACTATTTGTAGCTGTGATGGAGGTGCTGGCTCAGAACATAAAGGAGGGTTTACCGTGGGAGTTGTCGTATGCAGATGATCTGGTGTTGATTGCAGAAAGTATGGATGGACTGAAGGAAAAGATGAACTAGTGGAAGGAATGTATGGAGACAAAAGGTCTGAAGGTGCTGAAGGTTCTCCCTCCATCCCCCCCCCCCCCCCCTCCCATGCCTCCTCGCCCCAAGCCCTCTCCCTTCCACACATCTCCCTGCTCTCAAATGTTGTGTTTGTGTGCTTCCCCTTCTCTCCCCATCTTGTTTTCCGCTCCCTCTTTTTGTGTGTTTTGTTTGTCTGGTTGATTTGTTTGTGAAGTAAATGTTAGCTCTTTCACGAGCCTCGATTCAGTATACAAAAAAATAAATAAAGAATATCGGAAAGACGAAGGTGATGGCAAGTGGTAAAGCATGTGGTGAGGTGGAAAGAACTGGGAAGTGGCCCTGTGCTGTGTGTAGGAAGGGTCTCGGAGTGAACTCCATTCAATGTACAATGTGCGCTGAGTGGGTTCATCAAAAATGTAGTGGTCTGAGAGGGTCATTAACCAGTGTGGCAGCTACATTCAAATGCAAGGTGTGCACAAAGCGAGCTGCAGATGGAGGAAATGTTGAGTTGGATCTTGGAGACGGCGTGAAGCTGGAAGGTGTGAAAACATTTTGCTACCTCGGAGACATGCTGAATGGAGAAGGTGGATCAGACTCGGCAACGGTTGCAAGAGTGAGATGTGCATGGAAGAAGTTTCGGGAACTGAGTGGCGTGCTGATGATGAGGGGAGTGTCGTTGAAGCTGAAGGGAAAGGTGTATGCTGCATTTGTGAGAAGTGTTATGATATATGGGAGCGAGACGTGGGTAATGAACGTAGAGCAGCAACGAAGGTTGGAAAGGGTGGAAATGCGAATGGTTCGACGGATGTGCGGAGTATCATTGAGAGAGGAAGACAAATGATGAATTGCGAAAGATGATGGGAATAGAGCCTGTGATTGATGCTGTGAAGAGGAACAGGTTGAGATGGTTTGGTCATGTGTTTCTTCTTCCACCATCTTTAACCAAGACTTTCTCGGTCTTCCCCGTCCTCTACTTCCATCTACATTCATTTGCATCACTCTTCTCAACCAGTCACTTTCATCCTTCTTTTCACTTTCATCCATTATATATGTAGTCTTTAAAAAAAAAAAATTGAAATTCGACTAAAAAATAACTGTGTACGTGTTTTCTGAAAATCGTCACACCTCCCTGACGGACCCTGTATAATGCCATGTAATACACTGTAACAAAGACATTTTAAAAATGTAATTCATGTTTGAATTGGTTATAACAATGCAAGTGGGGGGTCTAGCACATGCGTGATGGCTGTTGGTTACTCGTTGTTAGGTGCCATTTCAGTAGCCATGGAGCTGTGGACGATTGAACATCGCGTCTTTGTTGTTGAGACGTTTATTCAAACGGGTAGTTTGGTGGTGCTTACACGGCGCAGATTTCGTACTCACTTCAATGTTGGTCGACGTGGCGCCGTTCCGTCTCGAAACACAATATTGAAGTGGGTAAAAAACTTCAGGACAACTGGATCTGTGAGGCCGGGAGCAGCTCGGGGAGGTGATCGAACCGTTAGGACCCCGGAAAACATCGAAAGGGTTCGACAAGCTGTGGAGGCCAGCCCTCGTCGGTCAGCGGAACGGCACGCTCGCGCTCTACGGATGTCAGACAGATCAGTTCGTCGAATTTTGCACTTGGACCTTCATTATCACGCGTACAAAATCATGGTGGTTCAAGAACTGCAGCAGAATGATTTCGTACGGCGGTTTACGTTCGCAGAAAGAATGCTGGAACTGCTGAGGGATGCTGCTGTGCTGAGAAATGCTGGAACTTTTCCACGCGTCTGCAAGAATGCTTGGACAAGAACGGCCGCCATTTAGATGATGTCATTTTTCAAACATGAATTACATTTTTAAAATGTCTTTGTTACAGTGTATTAAATGGCATTATATATGTAGTCTTTAAAAAAAATAAAAATTGAAATTCGACTAAAAATAACTGTGTACGAGTTTTCTGAAAATCGTCACACCTCCCTGACGGACCCTGTATATAGACCAGCTTGGCTTGGCACGCTCGCTCGCCTCACCACGCGTTGTTACTGAGGAGCGAGCTTATTTTAGCTGAGGCTAATGACTGTACCTGAGTTGTTGTTGTGTTGTTGTGTTGTGTTGTGTGTTAAATACTTTACCTCACCACCAAGTAATTGAAAATACCTCACCACCACGAAATTAAAAACACCTCACAGCCACGAAACACGTAATTATAAACACCTCACCACCACGAAATTAAAAACACCTCACAGCCACGAAATTAAAAACCTCACAGCCACGAAACACGAAATTAAAAACACCTCACAGCACGAAACACGAAATTAAAAACACCTCAGCCACGAAATTAAAAACACCTCACAGCCATAAAACACGGAATAAAAACACCTCACAGCCATAAAGCACGTAATAAAAACACCTCACAGCCACGAAACACGTAATAAAAACACCTCACAGCCACGAAACACGAAATTAAAAACACCTCACAGCCACGAAACACGAAATTAAAAACACCTCACCACCACAATTCAAAATACCTCACCACCACATGATTCCAAACCACCACCACGTTATTGAAAACACCACAACCATGGAAACAAAAGTTTCAGGGAGTAGTTCAGTGACAACAGACACTGCCCAGATATGTAGATGTATAGATAAATGACTGAACCTGAGTTGCTGTTTTTCTATGGTTTACACCAATCATAACTGAAATAATCATAATGCACAAATGTATTTGTAATATACGTGATATTACATTTTATAAACAATTAAAGTTGAAAAAAAAACTCCCCCCCCCCCTCCCCCCCTAACATACCGACGGGCGAGATAGGTGCATACCAGAAGTTTGGTACGATTTCACAAAAGTTTGAGGGAGTAGTTCAGTGACAACACAGGACAACACAACACAAACAACAACAGAACAACAACAGGCATTTTAAAAGGCCATTTTCCCTGCGAGAGCGGGGGTTCGCCTTGCAGTCCCCATGACAATCTTCTCCATTTTGCCCAATTTTCTGCATCTCCCCTTGTTAACCCCCTGGCCCGCATTTCTTCTTCGACCATCTTTAGCCAAGTCTTTCTCGGTCTTCCCCATCCTCTACTTCCTTCCACATTCATTTCCATCGCTCTTCTCAACCAGTCACTTTCATCCTTCCTCAACACATGACCAAACCATCTCAAACTGTTTCTCTTCACAGCATCCATCACAGGCTCTATTCCCATCATCTTTCGCAATTCATCATTTGGCTTCCTCTCTCTCAACGATGCTCCACACATCCACCGAACCATTCGCATTTCCACCATTTCCACCCTTCGTTGCTGCTCTACGTTCATTACCCATGTCTCGCTCCCATAAATCATAACACTTCTCACACATGCAGCATACACCTTTCCCTTCAGCTTCAACGACACTCCCCTCATCATCAGCATGCCACTCAGTTCCCGAAACTTCTTCCATGCACATCTCACTCGAGCAACCGTTGCCGAGTCTGATCCACCTTCTCCATTCAGCATGTCTCCTAGGTAACAAAATGTTTTCACACCTTCCAGCTTCACGCCGTCTCCAAGATCCAACTCAACATTTCCTCCATCTGCAGCTCCCTCTGTGCACACCTTACACTTGAATGTAGCTGCCACACTGGTTAATGACCCTCTCACACCACTGCATTTTTTTATGAACCCACTCAGCGCACATTGTACATTGAATTGAGTTCACTCCGACACCCTTCCTGCACATAGCACATGGCCACTTCCCAGTTCTTTCCACCTCACCACATGCTTTACCACTGGCCATCACCTTTGTTTTTCCGTTATTCACCTTCAGACCTTTTGTCTCCATACATTCCTTCCACTTGTTCATCTTCTCCTTCAGTCCATCCATACTTTCTGCAATCGACACCAGATCATCTGCATACAACAACTCCCACGGTAAACCCTCCTTTACGTTCCGAGCCACCACCCCCATCACAGCTACCTTCCTACCGACCCCTGATGCACTCCCACCTTCACCTCAGACTCACCACTGTTCCCGTCCTTCGTCCTTACAGCTGTGCGTGCTCTTTTGTACATTGCCATCACTACTCTGATCAACCATTCCTCCACTCCTAACTTCCTCAATGCCCATGTCACTACTTCATGTGGAACCCTTTCGAATGCTTTGTCCAGATCAACAAACCCAAGAAACAACTTCTTCCTCTTCTCCATGTACTTCTCCTGCAACTGCCTCACAATAAAAAGCGCGTCTGTCGTTCCTCTTCCTGGCATAAATCCAAACTGCATTTTGTCAATCTTCACTTTCTTTCTTATCCGCCTCTCCAACAACCTTTCCAATACCTTCATTCCATGCTCCAATAACTTTATCGCTCGATACGAGCCACAGTCCAGAGGGTCACCTTTCCCCTTGTATAGAGGGACGAGGGTACTCAGTTCCCAATTCACTGGAATGCGGCCTTCTTTCACCACCAGATTGCAGATCTCTGTCATTCTCTTCACACCCCAACTTCCTGCTGCCTTCAACATATCTCCCACAACTCCCGTCGGCCCTCCCGCTTTTCCACTCTTCATTGCTTTTATCACTTCCTCAACTTCCTTCTCGGTTATCTTCTCTGCTGGTCCTAAAACTGGGTTCCTCTCTATGTTGCCATCCCACATCATTCTCTGCATTCAACAGCATTTCCATATATCTTTTCCATCTTCCTTTAATTCCATCTGGGTCCACAACGATTTGTCCCACTTCATCGTTCAAGCAACTCACCCCCATCACATCACACCTCTCTTTCGCTATCTGCTTTGCCATCCTGAATACCGCTCTCTGACCCTCTTCCAAATCCAAGCGTTCTCTGAACATTTTCCAACATGCCTCCTGCGCCTTTGCTACCTCTATCTTTGCAGCCTTCTTGGCTGCCTTATAACTTTCATGCTCTTCCTTTTTTGCCCCCGTACCCTTCGCCTTCTGCCACTCCTTGACCTTCTTCCTCTTCTCGTAAATCTTCTTTCCAACTTCATCATCCCACCACCATGTTTCCCAGTGCCTCGGTGGTCCTTTTGTCCATCCACATACGTCACCAACGGCTCCCAACAGACTTTCTTTCATTGACATCCAACCACTTTCAAGCTCAACCACATCAGCCTCTACCATACTCAGCCTCTCTTTTAATGCCTCCGTCACTGTCACCTCTTTCAACATCCACACCTTCATTCTCGGTTGGTACTTCAACCGCCGAGCTCTCCTCGCACCTTTCAACCTTATGTCGCAGACAACCAAGTGGTGCTGTGAAACAGCCTCCTCCCCTGGGATCACCTTTGTGTCCTGGAGGTGCCCCCTATCTCGCCTACGCACCATCAGGTAGTCAACGGTTGTCGTCGACCCACCTGACGTGTATGTAACAAGCTTATTATCCTCTTTCTGGAACTGAGTATTACAAATCAACAAATCAGCTCCATCAGCAAACTCCAAAATCCTTTCACCTTCTCCATTTCTCACACCATATCCGTAACCCCCATGAACTCCCTCAAAACCATCCATACTCCTTCCCACATGTCCATTTAGGTCTCCTCCTACCACAACAACTTCCTTATCTTTCAGGTTTTCCATCAGCTTCTCTATTGCACACCAGAACTAGTCCTTCTCTTCATCGCTCCGACCAACCTGCGGAGCGTATCCCGAGATGACGTTCACCAAGAGCTTTCCAATCATCATTTTCACCATCATCAACCTATCACTCACTCTCGTCACACTCACCACACTGTCTACAAACTCCTCAGAAAACAGGACACCAACACCATTCATGCCCTCCAGGCACCCTTGCCACACAAACTTGTATTTCTGTCCCTGCCTACCCTTCACCATTCTCACACCACTTCCCTTCCATCTTGTCTCCTGCACACAACATATGTCCACTCTTCTTCTGACCAATACTTCCACCACTTCTCCTGATCTCCCTGTCATTGTCCCTACATGCCACTTCCCAAACCTCAGAAACCGATCTCCACATCGGGCATCAGACTTTCGTCGTCATAAATGGAGTGATTTCCACCCTTGCTTCGATCGGGTTCCCCACCTTGAGTTTTGACGAGAGGGAGTGGGGTCCCCCACGGGGTACTTCGGGCTGTACCCTGCCCATATCTCGTTGTAATTGTCATGGTTCTCTTTTTGAGGCAATGTTTTTATGGCCGGATGCCCTTCCTGACGCCAACCCTTTTAGTCGCCTCTTACGACATGCAGGGATACGGTGTACCTATTCTAAACCGGGGTACACATCGGTATATATCTATATATATATATCTGTGCAGTGTCTGTGTTGTGTTGTCCTGTGTTGTCACTGAACTACTATGGTGATGCTTCATAATAATCTGCAATGCAGACGCCTTAAAATGCTGTACTTATAATAATGATGTCAGCATTTGATGTTTGTCATCCCAAATTGTGAGTACATGCTTGACTCGATCAATGACAGCTACAAAATGTAAGTATGTTCATCTTGTGTTTACTCTGTGTTCCTCATCTGTAGGTGTTTGCAGCCGGTTCTGAGTGGCCAGTATTCTTTGTTGCTAACCGTGGACATCATGCGGACATTGGTGGAATCACACCTGGCTCGATGCCTCCTCATTCTACAGCCTTAGATCAGGAAGGAGCAGTCTTCATCTCCTTCAAGGTTGTCCAGGATGGGGAGTTCCAGGAGAAAGGTTAGTTAAATGGGAAAAGCTGTTGACCTCCAGAATGTGCAAATTCTCGAACATTATAGATTGCCATTTCCAGCTCGAGGTCGACTGTACTTGTTTTGGTAGATATGAGTTATTACTCATTATTAATGCTTCTACAGCTGAAGGAATAGCCATAGGTATTATGTTTTCAGGTTGTCCGTCCAGCTGTGCGTTTCTGTGCGTGCATAGCAGATTTCCGTTACCATGATAACTTATGACGTACTCAAGGGATTTTGACCAAACGTGGTGCAAGTATGTACTATGATGTAAAGATCACCTGATTCGAGTTTGGGTTCAAAACGAAGGTCCATGGTCATGTGACTTTTTAATTGAAAATCGTTGTTACCACAACAACGTGTGAACCACAGAAGGCATTTCAACCTAACCTGGCACAAGTATTGACTGTGAAACAAAGATTAACTGATTCAATTTTGGGTTCAACAGGTCAAAGGTCATGTTTTGAAAATCATTTTTCAGAGCATGACGAGTTTAGAAGCATCTGATGTTTTCTCTTCTACTCTCTTCTACTCTCTCTTTGTCTCTGTCTATCTCGATCTCTATCTGTATATCTGTGTCTCTCTCTGTCTCTATCTCTATCTCTGTCCTCTGTCCTCTCTGTCCTCTCTGATATCTCTCTTTAATTGAGATCAAACATAACAGTGTGCTGACATCTCATGTGGGTGGAGGCATTTGCGTCAAATTTCTAGTTTTCAATATGATTGACGAAAAAAGATTGATGATGATATGAAGTAAAATAGGTTTACTTTGTTTTACTTTGCTAAATACAAACTATATGGTATTCATGGAATACTTACCCTGTGCAGTCAACTTGGTGCGAGCCAACTCTTCTGTTTTTGAAGGTTGTTTTTTTTCTTTGATCCAATATGGCTGCTAGACCACGTGAGCGATGACATCATAAATTTATATTCTCTAATATAATTGTTGTGTAGATCACGCTCAAGAAATTTCAAACTGATCAGACCAAGCGTCGTCCCTGTAGAATTATGATGTCATAATTAAGGCACCAATGATGTTATCGTCAACAACACTTACTTCCCATGCGGAGTTCTTTACAATGAGCCACGTTTCAATTTTTTTCCATGGAGCAGTTTTGGAGACGGAAGTGCAACGTTTTTCGGTTTTTCCATGATGGCGCCTGTACCACGTGACCTATGACGTCATAATTATCATTTACAATTTCTACAGGAGGAGGTGCTCCTATCGTCAAAATTCAATGTCCATCAGGACAACAGTTGCAGAGAAAACGAATTTTAAAGGCAATAAACCTGCAAAATGCTAGCAGAAGGGACATACATACATACATATACATAGTATACATATATACACCGGGCTGACAGGCAAACGCTGTTCCAGATGGCATTGCCCTACGGACTATGCTGTAAAAATTGACATTTATTATGAGAGGAATAAAATTTTAAGAGATTTAGCTTAGAAAGTCATTCAAAATTTCTACAGGCGGAGGTGCTCCCATGGTAAAATTTTGTCAATCGGACCAACGGTTGCCGAGAAAATGAATTTTTTAAATACAGACACGTATGCCACACGTACATACGCAACCGAATGCCTAACCCTGCTTTTTGCTTCGCGAGCACAGGGTAACTAGAAGGAATCCCGAGGTGGAGGGGGACGGTAGGGGAGCAGTGTTGAGGGGTAATTGTGTTGTGTTGGAGGGTCGGGGAGCAGTGTTGGAATTTTTTCCACGCTGCCCTTATAAAGTTTAATTATTCCAACTGCTCAATGTGCAAGCATACCTCCAAGCCTCGCTGAAGTCTCTCTTCTCTCCAAGATTTTGTCTTGATCCCTGTTGATCCTCAGTTCTGCCAGTTATCAGATTTTTTTAAATATTCTTTAAATTTGGAGGACAACAACGTGTCATTATTGAGGTTCTTTCTAATCGACTTTGCTCCATTTGGATTTCCCTCCGCTCTCTCACACCTCAGACCATCATCCCCCAGCTCCTCCAGGATGATGCACGTGTTGTTCCTATAACCACCCCCTAGTCAAGCTTCCAAAATCTGGGATTTCTGCACACCCCCACTCCTGTATTCCTCTTTTCTCCCGTTTGTGGAACTCCTGTCAATTTCACTCTCCCTCCAAGGCTTCAAGCAAATGGTGCACTTCTGTTTCAGTCATCTGAACCCCATATCTACCCACAATCCTTTCTGTCATCATCTAATAGAGTTAACCCAACCCTCTTACAGATGTGTTTCCTCCTCTTCCTCTCTCTCCTCTTTTCCTGTTTGTTCATTGACTCTCTTGTGCCCAATTTTGTCCCCATTGCCCCACTGCCAGTGCGTTGCCTTTTTACGCCCCTATTACCTCGCTCATCCATGAGCCTTGATCTTGTATATAAAAACCGATGTTAATTTTTCAGAGTTCACATTCCGGCGTTTCCAGATTCCATGATCACAAAAACTACTATATTTTCAAGGTATTTTTCTTTTTACAAACTCTCATGCCTCCAGACAGACTTTGCATCTCTGGTCGTGTTCTCGCCTCTGAGACGTCAATCTAATTAGATATAAAATTCAATTTACATATACGATTAAATAAAGATGTGCAATTTCCTGACAACCATTTTATTAAAATGGTATGGATGTCTTGTATTTGAAATGTCTTGCAGGATTGTAGATTTTTGTTGTTGTTTATTGTTTCCACCTCATGACTGAGTTGCGCTCATACTCTAGGTTTCATGACTCAAGGCTCAGAACTCGTTACTTGAGACCCGAGACCTCATGATTCGAGGTTTAAGACCTCGGGACTTTACCTTTGACGGGACTCAACATCAGGATGCTGACACAATTTAATCTTCGCCATGGTCTTTGTGCAGCTGTTATTGAAGCTCTGCTGGCTCCTGGTTTACAATCTGGAAACAGTGGTACTCGCCGCCTGCAGGACAACTTGGCTGATTTGCGCGCTCAAGTTGCTGCCAACCACAAGGGCATCCAGCTGGTGACTGAACTTATTGGGGAATATACACTTGAAGTCGTGCAAGCGTACATGGGTCATATCCAGGTGAGTTTTCTCAAAATCATGCAGCAAACACAACTTTACATTCATAAGTTGAACGTTTTCCTGTCCTGAGCCCCATCAATTTCTTTAGCAATAAATAATTCTTCTTCATTGAGGGATCGTTAATGTCCACCAACTAATGACTGCAGATGGGATTCGGAATCCCAGTCATTCGGAATTCGGAATCCCAGGAATCATTCCCAGTTTAACGTCCATCAGAAGAACGGCACACACATTGATGAATCGTCCTGCCTGTAAAACACCGGGATGACAGTTTATAGCTGGGCCTGGATTCAAGCCCTTGTTATCCAGTTTAGAGGTCAGTGTGCATACCTCTAGGGCCCTAGGTCATTTCTTGAATGTGCAAATTTAACCTGGGTTAAAATAGTCGTCATCATGGGGGCCTAAAACATTCCACTTTCCGGTTGGTGATGCTGTACTCCTTATTGGTTCCCTACTAGTTTCACCGGAGGGGATTATAGGTTTGCTCTCCATCTGTCCGTCCATCCACCCGTCTCACCTGTGGTTTTTCAGACTTTCCGCCCTTACCCTCTAACATATTCAACGTAAACTTGGTACATGGTTTTATTATGACAAGTTACAGAACAAGCTCAAGTTTCAGGGCGTTTCATCAATCTTTCACAGAGTTGCTCCCTTTTTGGACTTTTTGGACTTTTGGACTCCCTCGCATCCGTAGGGGACATGTATTGCAAAACGATATTTTTTTTATTTTTTTTTTGTATACAAGATCGAGGCTCGTCTAAGAGCTAACATTGATCACAAAAAGACAAACTGACACATAAAACATATGATAAAGGGAGCGGGAGACAAGATGGGGAGAGAGAGGGAAGCACACAAGTACAACATTTGAGAGCAGGGAGATCTGTGGGAGGGAGAGGGCTTGGGGGGCAGGAGGCATGGGAAGGGGGGGGGGGGGGTGTGGGACAGGTAAAAAAAAAAAACATGGACACTGCTAGGACTTCCAGGAAAGAAGTCGGTATTTTAAAAAAGTGGATCTGGGGTGAATTCTCGATCTCGATCTCGCGAGATCTCGGAGACGGTGGGAGGGATTTTCGAAGCTCCACACGGTCTCCACGTTTTTCGAAGTTAAGTCTGTTCACAATTGTATTTTGTCGAAACTGTATTTATCTTTCGGGGTGTGAAGTTATTGTGTGCAACTTTGGTTGTTTCTCGGTGTTTGCCTTTCATAAATTGATCGTCTGTTTGCCGTGTCGTGTCTTGAGGCCTTGTACAGTGTGCACTGTACAACCTTGAGGCTTTGTTTTTCTCTCAGCGGTCCGTCGTTTGTGATCCAATAACTTTCGTTCTCTGTATTCCCAGGCTTTTCACCCATAGCCTACTTCCTTGTGTAAATCTCAACTCAAAAAAAAAAAAAAAAAAAAAAAAAAAAATTCCCTTCTCTGTTCTCATTCGTTTATTCATTCTTATTCGTTCGTTCGTTCTTCGACCACGTGTTTCTCCCCCATTTCCCCAGATAGTTTTCACTCATTAACCTTCAATGTTTACACTTTCCCCTCAAGTTATGTATTCCGTCATATTTTATAACACCTTTTTCTTCTTCTTCTTTAAAAGGCTGCTTTCGACTTGCTCACCAAATCAATTCATCCCAAAAAAAATATCCATCTCCTATAGTGCCTTTTTTCTACATTCCCTAAACTCTCCTGCACTCCATCCTCCATCCAGCGTCCTTAAACGTATTTTTAACTCGAAGGTCACAAGAAACTCATTTTGCAATAAATGTTCGTTTCCCATAAATCGTACACTTTCAAAAATCCAATCTCACCCCTCCCCTCCAAATCTTCCCCATAACCCCTCCCCTCCAAATCTTCCCCATCACCCCTCCCCTCCAAATCTTCCCCATCACCCATCCCTTTCAAATCTCCCCCCTTGCCCCCTCCCTCCTAAACTACCCCCTCACCCCTCCCCGCCAAGACGCCCCCTTGCCCCTCCCCTCCTAGACTCCTGCCTCACCCCTCCCCTCCAAATCTCCCCCATATCCCATCCCTTTCAAATCCCTCCCCTTGTCCCTTCCCTCCCAAACTCCCCCCTCACCCCTCCCCTTCAAATCTCCCCACCCTCATTGCTTCTCAATTTCCCCCCTCTCACTCCCCCTCCTCAAAGCGTCCTCCCCGCTTCTTCCCCCTTCAAACTCTCACCTCCATCTCCCCCAACCTTCTGCCTCGCTCTTCCTCCTCCTCAAATAACACCTCATTGTGGCTCACCCAATCACCATCAAACCTTTTGTCCGCCCCATCCTTCCCTTTCTCCGAGCTATTCTGAAATCTCCGACACACCTTCAACAGCTCTCCCTATCTCTTCCACCTCTTCCACATCTTACCCTACCCCTCCTCCCCCCTGTTCTGTATCTGATGCTCCCCCTTCCTCTTCATTAACGGTATGGACCTCAAACATCCGGGGCCTTCGTTCAAACTTAACTGATCTCTCCATACAGGTTGCTTCTGTCAAACCAGACGTGATCTGCTTAACAGAAACTTTCCTCCTTTATGATGTCTCTGATTCCATAGTATCTCTCCCGGGCTACTCCCTCCTCCGGTATGATAGACCTGAGCCTCGTCCTGGAGGCGGGGTTGCTATCTTTATCAAAAACTCTCTTCCTCACTCGCCCTGCACTGCACTCTCTCCACCTCACCCCCAGGAATACCTCTGGCTACGGCTTCCCCTTCGCTCCCACCTCTTGTTCATATGTGTGTTGTAGCGTCCACCAAACAGTGATGACTCCATCTACATCTCGCTGTCCGATGATATGGACCAACTTCTATCTACTCATCCCAACTCTCTCTTCCTCATATGTGGTGATTTCAATTGTCACCATGCCAGTTGGCTGGGTGTGGGTACCTCTCTCACCAGCCATGGCTCTTCAGCAAAGGACTTCTGCGACTCACTGGGACTGACACAATCTGTCAATTTCCCGACCCGGATCTCAGTCAACGGAACATCTTCTCTTCTGGACTTGGTTATGACTAACTTCCCTGAAAACGTCTGCTGCTCTTCTTCTGCTCCGATCGGATCATCTGATCATGTCCTTGTTAAAGTGGACATCTCTCTGACCATCCTCAGGGAGCCTGCTCAGCGTCGACGAGTCTGGCATTTCACTCAGGCCAACTGGCACGGTCTTCAAGCAGCCATCAATCATCTGGACTGGTCTCCCATCTCTACCACCTCTGACATCAACTCATCCTGGGAATTCTTCCAAAGTAAATTGCTCTCTCTCATGCACAGATTTATCCCATCTCGTCTTCAGTTGTCATACCCTTCCTCCCGTCCATGGTACACGGAATCTTGTGGTGAGGCTGTTGCCCAGAAACAACTTGCCTTCATCTCCTGGAAAGCAAATCCAACGGAAGGAAATCTCATTTCTTTTCACAAAGCCCGAAACAAGTGTGTGTCCACCCTCAGGAGAGCCAGGAAACAATATCTCTCCGTTCTCAAGACCGAACTCTCTTATCTGTCTCCCTCTTCCAAATCCTGGTGGCGTCTGGTCAAATCCGTTTCTGGTGTTTGTTCCCCCTCCATCCCCTCCCTTACCTCAAACGGCTACACAGCTGACTCCGCACGTGAAAAAGCTGAATGCCTCAACTCTGTGTTTGCCTCTAAATCTTGTGTCCCAAACCCATCCCTCTCTGTACCCACCATACCCAGTCGTACCCTGCTGCTCCTGGACTCCGTGTCCTTTTCTCCTGACAAGGTGGAAAAGTTTCTGTCAACCCTCGACTCTGATTCTGCAACTGGACCCGACGGCATCAGCCCACGGGTCCTAAAATCCTGCTCTGCCGCTCTATCTCACCCTCTCTCTGTTCTCTTCACCCTCTCTTTTGCTCAAGGTCAACTGCCATCTGCTTGGAAATCAGCCAACATCACCGCTTTGCACAAAAAAGGTGCAAAAACAGATCCTAGCAACTACAGACCAATCAGCCTTCTCCCAATTATCAGCAAAGTCATGGAATCCATCATTGCTTCGGATATGAAATCTTTCCTCTTCTCCAATGGCTTGATCTCTGATCATCAATTTGGTTTCAGACCAGGTCACTCTACTCTGGACATGCTGCTTCTGCTGTCTCAACAATGGATGGAGGTCCTCAATGCCAAACAGGAAATTAGAGCTGTCTCCCTCGACATATCACGTGCCTTCGACACGGTTTGGCACCCCGCTCTGCTCACCAAACTCTCCTCCTTTGGTATCCATGGAAATCTCCACGCATGGCTGGCGGACTTCCTCTCTAGTCGTCGTCAACGTGTGGCCCTGAATGGGTTTCTCTCATCTCCTCTTCCTGTTCAGGCTGGAGTTCCCCCAAGGCAGTGTTCTGGGCCCCGTGCTTTTTCTGGTCTTCATCAATGATCTCTCTGACTCTCTCGAAAATCCTCTCTATCTCTTTGCTGATGACTCCACTCTCTGCCGCTCCATTCCTCTTCCCTCAGATCGGCAGTCTGCTGCCTCCTCACTCTCTGAAGACCTGGACAAAATCACAGACTGGTCAAACAAGTGGAACATGTCTTTCAATCCTGACAAATCTCACACTCTTACTATGTCTCTCCGAAAAGATCGACTGGACAACCCTCCCATCTACTTTCTCAACAATCCTCTCCAAGAAGTTCTGTCGCTCAAGATTTTGGGTCTCACTATCTGCCATGATCTTTCTTGGGAAAACCACATTTCCAAGCTGGCCTCCAAAGCCAGTCGCCGACTGGGCATCCTCCGTCGTGCGAAGTCCTTCCTCGGCACACCTGAGCTCCTCACCACATACAAGGCTTTCATCCGCAGCTCAATGGAATACTGTTCTCCCCTATGGGCCGGTGCTCCTGCCTCACACCTAGCTCGGCTTCACGCTGTTGAAACCAAAGCTTTCAGAATTATTGGAATCTCCCGCGATGAAGCTATCTCTGAGGGCCTTTCACTCACTCACCGCAGGCAGGTAGGTGGTCTTTCTGTCTTCTACCGACTCCTCTCCGGCCTTGCACCCCCAGCTCTCTCTGTGCTCTGTCCCCCAAATATTCCTACAGGTCGCACAAGATCTGCCAGCAACCCTCTGATGGTTAAACTGCCGAAATCTCGGCTCTCTGCTCACCTTCACTCTTTCATTCCTCTTTTCTCCCGCCTCTGGAACAAACTCCCTCACTCCCTTCAATCCCACTCCTCCCTCCAGGTCTTTAAAACAGCTGTTCACCACCATCTCTTATCTTCCCCCATCCAAAACCTTGATCTTTTCTACCCCCGCTAATTCACCCCAGATCCACCTTGTTTGAAATTCCAACTTCTTTCCTGGAAGTCCTGGCAGTGTCCATATGTTTTATACCTCTCCCACCGCCCCCTTCCCATGCCCCCCCCCCCCAAAGCCCTCGCCCTCTCTCAGATCTCTCGATGTCTCCATGTCTCTCGGTCCCTGCTCTCAAATGTTGTGTTTGTGTCCTTCCCCCTCTCTCCCCATCTTGTCTACCGCTCCCGATGTTATATGTTTTATGTGTCGGTTTGTCTTTCTGTGTGATTAATGTTCGCTCTTTCACGAGCCTCGATCTTGTATACAAAAAAAAATAAAAAAATAAAAAATAAAAAATTAACGGGGGTAGAAAAGATCAAGGTTTTGGATGGGGGAAGATAAGAGATGGTGGTGAACAGCTGTTTTAAAGACCTGGAGGAAGGAGTGGGATTGAAGAGAGTGAGGTTGAAGAGAGTGAGGGAGTTTGTTCCAGAGGCGGGAGAAAAGAGAAATGAAGGAGTGAAGGTGAGCAGAGAGTCTTGATTTTGGCAGTTTAACCAGAAGAGGGTTACTGGCAGATCTTGTGCGACCTGTAGGAATATTTGGGGGACAGAGCCCAGAGAGAGCTGCGGGAGCTAGGCCGGAGAGGAGTCGGTAGAAGACAGAAAGACCACCAAACCTGCCTGCGGTGAGTGAGTGAAAGGCCCTCGGAGTTGGCTTCATCGCGGGAGATTCCAATGATCCTGAAAGCTTTGGTCCTCCTCTTGTTAAAATTGTAATTCGTTATGCTTCTAAAATGGTTCTTCATGGCAGGTGAATTATATTGTTTTAATCTTGATGTGGATGATATTGGCAATAAGTAATGTTGATGATCGTTGACCCTCTCAGAATTGCCTTTGATTGCCGGACACTTTGATTTGCTGCGATTCATTTCACGAATTGTTTCTACCTGAACAGGTTATATGGTGCTCTAGTTCATTAAATGTCCTGCTGGCTGCAAGGTGTTTACACACCAGAAAGGAATTGCTACCAACAAGCTTAAACTGATCTATAGCTCTGGGAACTGATTTATGTGCTCGTGTCGTTGCAAGAAAAATGCTGAGCGAGCAGTACGGGAGACTCTGAGGGAATTTGCACGGAGCAAACTCGGACCTGCTGCCATAACCACCAGCTCATTGCAGGTGCAGGCCGAAGATTTCATGGATGACGGTACTCCCATCCGACTGAAGGTGGAGATCGATCCTGACGATGTAAGCTGCAACTCAAGCACACTGGCATCCACCGAGTGCACACACAACAGTTCAAAAGAAGGGCCTATCTAGTCCACATAAATGCTTGTTTAAGATTAGCCAGGATATCTTTGCTTTTGTACTGCAGATTATTAGCAGGCTTGTTTCATCTTGCCCTGTACTTTGGTGCAATAACTTGCTCATCTACTGTGTTTGCAAAGTTTGTTTGTTTGAATGAATGATCGTTTTAAGGCCATTTTCCCCGCTAGAGCGGGTTTAGCCTTGCGGGCCCCATGACAATCATGGTTCCCTGTTTGAGGCAATGTTTTTATGGCCGGATGCCCTTCCTGATGCCAACCCTTGGTCACGCTCTTACGATGCGCAGGGATACGGTGTACCTATTCTAAATCGGGGTACACACCGTGATCATTCATCCCAGCAAGCTGGTACTCAATTTGCCAATCTCGGAAGGATGACAGGCTGAGTACCTGAGACCCCCCTGGCGTTAATTCAGCGATCGACCGGATTCGAACCCAGGATCCAAGGATCCCAAGCCGGCACCCTAACCGCTAAGCCAACACCAGGCTTGTTTATGTTGGATTATTAATATACATATAGAAGGGATACATCCTACAGGATACATGGATGCGAAGCAAATCAGTGCTGACGGTTGTTATATCACATCCAACCTCAATCTCTCAATCTCTAATCTAATCAATCTCTCAATCAATCAATTTTAGCTCTTGCACAAGCCTCGATCTTGTATCCAAAAACAAAAATCAAAATAATTTTGATTTCCTCCCTGCGTTTACAGGTGGATATCTGATGTTCTAAGTCTCTAAGAGAAGCTTGACCCTTTCCTCCCCTTCAAAGTAATTCAACATCCTCCTTTCCTTTTGCTGCAAGTTTTAAACATGTTGTGCAAAAATATCTAACATTATACAATGTGCCTTCGTAGGCCTGGTGTTGGCTTAGCGGTTAGGGTGCCGGCTTGGGATCCTAGGATCCTGGGTTCGAATTCCGGTCGATCGCTGAATTAACACCAGGAGGGTTGACTCAGCCTGTCGTCCTTCTGAGGTCGGCAAATTGAGTACCAGTTCACTGGTAATTCCCTGTGTGCCGCAAGAGGCGACTAACAGGGTTGGCGGCAGGAAGGGCATCCGGCCATAAAACATTGCTTCAAAAAGGGGACCACGGTGCCCGAAAAAGGCCAACCCCCGATTTGCGGGGAAAAATGGCCTTTTAAGGTGGTTCATATAATGTGCCTTTGTGGTTATTGGGATTGTAATTAGGATGAGAGTTCAAGCATGGCAGGGTCTCTAACCTTTCATGTACGCGTTACATGCTGCTTTCTGCCAGCTGGGTTTGAGATTTGCATTGATCATACCCGTGAACGGCCAGAGTACAAAAATAAAAATTGAATTGTGATTTAACCAAGTCCATTGCAGCAGATTAACCCAACACTGCAATCCAACAGGTGTGTTATGGCAAGTTCTCATCGTTTCGATGTTCAGGTAGATGCTTCTCATTCTTCATTAGCAATTTCTAATGTAGACGGTAAAGGAATCTTTAATATTTTCATGTGCACTGGAATTCCCTGGGAAGCTGTTAAATGAGCGATACATCTCTGGCACGAGATGGAAAATGTCACCGAGACACGACACAATTTCCATAAACTTTCACCATAGTGTAACATTGTGCTTAACTCTTTAAACTCGCCCTCGCACTTGGAAAAACAAGACGGAATTTTTAATAATACTTCTGTTCACGGTGAGTTTGTCACACAAACTTGTCTTTGGTGTTATCAGATATTTCTTTTTTATTGTTGTTAATGTTGAGTTAACAGGAAAGTAAGCACAAATGTCACAGGATGGTTTCATGCAGATTACGATCAAAAACTGAAAACGGGGGCTTGGTGACACTCTCACGTTGTTGTCCTACGAGCTGCGAGAGAAACAGTGTTGAGTCGCGGATGTCATCGCAGCATCAAGCACATCACTAATTATTATATAAATACAACAAACAACAACAGGCATTTTAAGGCCATTTCCCTGCAAGAGCGGGGGCAGGCCATTTTCCCTCGCCTTGCGGTCCCCATGACAATCTTCTCCATTTTGCCCTATTTTCTGCATCTCTCCTTCCCTTGCCCGCATTTCTTCTTCGACCATCTTTAGCCAAGTCTTTCTCGGTCTTCCCCGTCCTCTACGTCCTTTTACATTCATTTCCATCACTCTTCTCAACCAGTCACTTTCATCCTTCCTCAACACATGACCAAACCATCTCAACCTGTTTCTCTCCACAGCATCCATCACAGGCTCTGTTCCCATCATATTTCACAATTCATCTTTGCTTTTTGTTTTTTGTTTTTTTTGTGTACAAGATCGAGGCTCGTGTAAGAGCTAACATTGATCACAAAAAGACAAACTGACACATAAAACATATGATAAAGGGAGCGGGGGAACAAGATGGAGGGCAGGGACATTGGGAGATCTGTGGGAGGGAGAGGATTTGGGGGGAGGAGGCATGGGAAGGGGGGGGAGGGGTGGGTCAGGTAAAAAAAACACATGGACACTGCTCGGACATCCAGGAAAGAAGTCGGTATTTCGAAAAAGTGGATCGGGGTGAATTAACGGGGGTAGAAAAGATCAAGTTTTTGGATGGGGGAAGATAAGAGATGGTGGTGAACAGCTGTTTTAAAGACCTGGAGGGAGGAGTGGGATTGAAGAGAGTGAGGGAGTTTGTTCCAGAGGCGGGAGAAAAGAGGAATGAAAGAGTGAAGGTGAGCAGAGAGTCTTGATTTTGGCAGTTTAACCATAAGAGGGTTGCTGGCAGGTCTTGTGTGACCTGTAGGAATATTTGTGGCACAGACAGAGCTGGGGGAGCAAGGCCGGAGAGGAGTCGTTAGAAGACAGAAAGACCATCAACCTGCCTGCGTTGAGTGAGTGAGTGAAAGGCCCTCGGAGTTAGCTTCATCGCGGGAGATTCCAATGATTCTGAAAGCTTTGGTTTCAACAGCATGAAGCCGATTAGGTATGAGGCAGGAGCACCGGTCCAGAGGGGAGAACAGTATTCCATTGAGAATTTGTCTCCCTCTCTCTCAACGATACTCCGCACATCCATCGAACCATTCGCATTTCCACCCTTTCCAGCCTTCGTTGCTGCTCTACGTTCATTACCCATGTCTCGCTCCCATAAATCATAACACTTCTCACACATGCAGCATACACCTTTCCCTTCAGCTTCAGCTGTTGTGGTGTTGTATAGTACAGTATTCCCAAAGTAGACAAAACATTCTGTAAAATATTTTGGATTAATCGGTCATTGTGTTTTATGTAGCACGCGTTGTCATCCGCTGTTGTCATGCATCATGTCATCTATGTCGATAGCTTCAACTAATTATTATATAAACAAGCAACGGTACATGCCCTATGGGCGGGGCTTCAATTGGGAGGCCCAAATGAAAAGGCAAAATATCAGAAATTGAAGGCTTTTTTTTCTTTTCAACGATTTATATAAACATCCGTTAAATCATATCGCACGCAAATCATCAAAATCTAAACAGTATTTGTAGAATTTCAATAAAAGCCACATTACTGTTCATATCGGTAAATATTATTCCATCATGTTTTGAAAAACTGGAAAATTGGAAAAATTGGAAAAACAATATAGCCTATTTTACTCCAGGGGGTCCAAGGATTACCCACCCAAAATTTTGTTGTGATTGGTTCAGCCGTTTTTGCGGTACCTGGGAACAGACGGACAGACATTTCATTTGGTGAATTATAGTAGATGAATGGATTTATTTTACAGCACTTTTTATTCGAAGCAAAATCTCAAAGGGCTTTACAGAGAAGGAAGAGATGAGGAAAGTAGTAATTAAGAAATATTAGTGAAGGACCAATCAAATATCAAGTGTACAACTTCAATGCAGGTACACTATTATGACGCAAGAACATCTTGGACAGCCAAGTGGTCTTTGCGATTCTGCAATGTAAAATTGAGCGATGCAAAAAATGTTATTTTCTTCAGACCGCCACTTGACTTTGACCTTGACCCTTAACCAGGAGGGATACGATGTAAATTAATAGTAAATGTGCCTTGCTCTACGCTATTTTACAGAGGGAAATTTTGTTCTGATCAGGCAAACCTTGGTTGGGTTGTGGTGAAAAATGTTAAAATGTCTATAATTGAGTCATGACCTTAAAATTGGGCCAGTCAAAAATACGTCAACCCTGCATACTTTTTATTCGCTTTATTGATGCAAAATTTAATACCGAAAGTCCCTGACGGATCTGCGATACAGCTTGGAAATTGGCAGAAAAAAGGGAGAAGCAAACATACAAACCTAAATGAAGGTTTAGTACTCCGAGGAGTCTAAGAAACTTCAAATTGGGGGCACTAATTGTCAAAACAAAAATACTACAACAGGTACAAGTCTAACCCGAACCTTTCGGATATAGGATTAAAAGATTAAAGATGGGATTTTAATAGAGGTGTGTGTGTGTGTGTGTGTGTGTGTGTGTGTGTGTGTGTGTGTGTGTGTGTGTGTGTGTGTGTGTGTGTGTGTGTGTGTGTGTGTGTGTGTGTGTGTGTGTGTGTGTGTGTGTGTGTGTGTGTGTGTGTGTAAATATGTGCCCAAAATCCACTTGATAACCAGTACTTTGTTGCTAATAAAAACCATGAAGTACGAGAAAATTTCATTTTGGTCACATCTAGAGAACAAGATGTAAACATTTCGTTTTTAACATATTGTTGCGGTTTTTAGAACCCTCCACTTTGTAAATATTTGTAATAATCCCTTATAAATAATCCCCTGTAAATATTCCCATTTTTGTGTAAAGGTCAAAGGTCGCACCCTAGTTAGGTCATATTGCAACACGTAGGACACATAGAAACCTCTTTAGATATCTCATTAGTATGTGTTCTAGTTAAGGATCTGTTCCCAATAGTTTGACTCTGCGTTTGCATAAATCAAATAAGATAGGCCCCATTTCGCTCATTGACGGAGTTTATGGAGACACCTGGATGTGTGAGTATGGGAAGGGTCGCGTATGCGTGTGAGCATACAAGCCGAGCATCGACGTTAACCGGGGCAGCGTTTAGGCTGACGTACAGCTGACGCGAGCCCTCGGTGTGCGGTGTTCGTTGTGTGCTGCAGGAGCCGGCGGGGTTCGGTGTCGCGTCGCTCCTGCTCGGATTCGGGCCGGGTCCCGCCCTGTACGGCCGGTGCCGCGCTTTGCCAGGCAAAGCGACCGGCCCGGTTCGAGGGGAGGTAGGAGGGGTCGGAACGGCGCCCCCCCTGTGGTGGCGACGTTTCAGCCGGGTAAGGCTGGGCCATCGCTCATGGGAGTGCAAGGGCTTGCGCCGGGATGGTGCCTTGAACCTTGGCCCGAGTAAACCTCCTCCCCTGAATCCGAATGCCGGACGGACCCAACCTGCAGGAGACCAAACCACCCGTATTCATTGCTCGGCTTTGCGAAGCCGAGCTTTAATGATGTAATGACGCACCGAGGCTCGTAGTTTAATGGACTGATGGTAGTAGTGATAGTGATGGCGAATGGTAGTTTTACCATTCGCCTCACATCTCTGGGGGCACATGAGCTATAGTTTTATGGGGATTGGCTGTGTAAAGGGTTTAGAAATCTAGGGTTTAGAAATGACCATAGGTAACTGTAGAGTTAAGTAGCGACATCATACCTGTAGAGGGGACGTAGCGAGATTAGTATTCACTAGCCGAAACCCGTGGAACATCCATGGAAGGGAGGATGTGGTGTATGGATAGAGTGTACCATTATGGATGGCATAGGGGATTTGCTTGTCCGAGTAAGAGTTACGAAGAAAGATGAGAATGAAGAGTGCGTATATGAACAACGTATTTATTGCAATCTACTTAAATGACAACGCTACGATATACTTTTGAAAAATGAATGGATTCGTAATAGGGATCGGCATAGCACCACTCTGGCCACACTGGCGCAGTGGTATGTGTCAATGGAAAGGAACAGCAGTAGAACCATAGACTTTTAAAAAATGAACGGATTAGTAAATCGACTGGAATTAGCCCCACACTGGCACATTGGTAAGCGTCAATGTCAAGGCAGAGCAGTAGGAATATAATACAATGAACGCAGTATCAGAGGTTGAAATTATTTTAAAACTTCTGGATAAACAATGTTTGGGGTAATAGTCAAGCCTCTGACGACTCCTTGCGTACTCGTATTATCAACCTTGATATACACATCTTTGAACGATCGTGCTCTTGAACATGCCACATATAACTGGCCGTGGGAGAAGACAGGAGCAGGCAAATAGATACCCAGTTTACGGAATGTTTGGCCCTGGGCTTTATTTATGGTCATTGAATATGCCAGGCGAACAGGAAACTGAGATAAACAAAGAGTGCGGTTGGAAGAAATTATGGTAAACCCACCTGATGAGGTTAGCGTACACCGCCATCGACGACACTGGCACAAATGCATGCTCAGGATTGTCCACTCAGTGGACGGCTTGCTGTCGCCTTCGACTGTCCAATCAGCGGACGGCTTGCTTCGCCTTCACCCAGCAGACGCCAATAAGATGACGTCGTATCGGCAGTTAATCGGATGCTTTTGGGCCCCAACGTCGGCTAATTCAGATTTTTCGAGTATGGCTGTACGTGATAAACAAAGAGAGCGGTTCGTAGATCGTAAATCCATTAGTGCCGTGGGCATCGGGTCACTGGGTGCGGCGTAAAAGGGATAACAAAGTCGAGTCCTTACGCTATTATTATATGGATGATAACGACGAGGGAGTGCTTAGCATAAGGGAAGACGGGGAGCACGAGTTTCAGAAGGGAGTAGTCAGCTTAGATGATGCTCTGTGTTTGTGGTGAGGGTGATGAAGTGAGGCAATGCTCGTGAGAGATGTGTGTCATTGCTTTGATTGAGTGAATGCGCCTGGAGGAAAGGAGAGTGCAAGTGCCACCGGTGTGCAAGCGCCACCAGGTGTGCAAGTGAAATACAGGTGTGTGGAGAATGGTTGTATGGAATAAATGGTCTGGAATGAATGGAGTATGGAATGGATGGTGTGGAGTGAGTAGTGTGGAATACGTGGAGTGGAGTGGTTGGTGCGAAAGGAGTGGATGGGGAAGGATGGACCCCTTCACGAGTACCCGGGTAGGGTAGGTAAAAAGTAGGGAGAGGGAGTAGGTAAATTGTGGTGGAGATTGACATCTGTGGTGCGTGTAGTAGTAAAGAAGCGTGGGATTGGTGCATGAGTAAAGTGGAATGGCTGGGCGTGTGGCCTGTTAGTGAGAAAGATTAAATGGGCACTCCGCCACTGTTAGTATGTCAGCCAGGTGAGGCCGCAGGTAGGCTCCGGGAGCCAGTTAGAGTTCAATGGAGCCCGAGGATCCAAGGAAGGACCCGGGTAGCCCGACGCCAAAGAGGGCGGTAGTGGGGTAAGGGAGCCAGAGGGCCTTCCCCAGGTAGGTTAGGGTGAGGAGCAGGTAAGCTCGGGAGGCAACTACAGTGGCGGAGGTGTGCAGGTGAGCGGACCTGCTGGGAGCGCCACACGACCCAGCCCTGAAATTGTGCGAGGGCACAGGGAGTAGAATCGGGGGAGTGAGACCCCAAATTGGTGAGCACCACAGTTTGGTCAATGGGAATTGGTTTTTAGAACCACATAGTGTAAAATGGCCAATGGTTTTGCAGGGAAAGACCCCGGGTAGTGTAAAGTGTGTTAAAGTCATTTAGAAGGTAGTTAGGATTGAAAGTCTCTTCGCACCATCCGCATCCACTCACCAAGGTGACAGGACTCCACACCACCGTTTTTTTGTGCAAATATTTGATATGTAAGACGCATCATGACGTGGGGTGACATTGTTTATATTCCATCTATTCCTCCTTAGGAGGGATTGATGAAAAATTGGGCTTGATGGCAAATTTGGGGTTAGAGGGATTGATGACGAATTTGGTATTAGGGGAGATATGGGGAAGACAGGACGTTAGCGACGGATTTGTAAATTGTGTAAATACGGGGTAGGGGCAAGGGTAGGTTATGTGACAGGGGGGGAAAGTACGCTAGGGACGAGCTTTCTCCACTCGTTCTCCAGCGCACCTCACTCTGCATTGCCTTGTTTTGCTGTGTACCCCTGCGATCTTGCCCCGCTGCTTGCTTGTCCTCCTTCCCCCACTCACGGATTTGTTCATTTTGGGCCCGGGGGGAGTGCGCAGGTGATCGCAGTTGTGTGCCCGCACCCTCGCTGCTGCCTGCCTGGACCGGTACACCACTTATGGACCGCACGTCTTGCGGCCTAGCACCATATGGATCACATGTCTGTGGCCGAGCACCACTCATGGACCCCACGTTTTGGGGCCTGGCACCTCTGCTGGGGACCGGCCATTGTGGCCAGTGGAGAGCTTGCTTGCGGACCATGGTTGAGGTGGCACCTAAGCCATGCAGGTGGACCACCCTTAGTTGGCCCCTGCTGGCCATAATCAAAAAAGCGGACGCGTTGTGTGCCCTTTTTATTTTCAAGTAGGCCGCAAGCAAAGAACAGCAAGAAACCATCTAGAAGCACCGGCCCAGCAGAGAAGACGTCGCAAGGCATCGTTATTATTATTATTTGAAATGTATGACTGGGCACTGGATGGTGTTTTTTGTGCATGGTGGTGTTTTGGTGCTTTTTGTATTTTGGTGCTTTTCGTGCTTTGGTGCTTATTGGTGCTGGTGGTATCGGTTCAGTGCAGTGTATGCCTTTCCTCTTTTCAAAAGATCTTCTTTTGTTTCCCAAAAGACAGGTCCTGGGTTCGCGTGTAAATACCAAGTAGTTCTTTGTAAATAATGCTCCCCACCGTCAATGTTTAGCTTGAAAATTAATTCCGTAATTCGGTTATTCTGTGGGCGTGAGTCTGCTAGATAGAATGCAACGCAGCAGGCGGGACATACTTAGTTGTTTTAAAATGTCGCACTCAGGGTGAAGTTAATAGTAGAGGGTTACCACACCTGAGTGTCGCACTAAGATAAATTTCTTTCAGGCCGGGACGGCCCTGGAGGAAATGAGGGTGCTGTGTTGCGGTTTTTAGAACCCTCCACTTTGTAAATATTTGTAATAATCCCTTATAAATAATCCCCTGCAAATATTCCCATTTTTGTGTAAAGGTCAAAGGTCGCACCCTAGTTAGGTCATATTGCAACACGTAGGACACATAGAAACCTCTTTAGATATCTCATTAGTATGTGTTCTAGTTAAGGATCTGTTCCCAATAGTTTGACTGCGTTTGCATAAATCAAATAAGATAGGCCCTATTTTGCTCATTTTTTGCTCTCTCTCTCCAAATTATCATGTTGCTGGGTTAGCAGCGTTCGCTGCATTGAGCTGTCATCGCTGCCTTAGCGCTCGCTCCAAATGCCATCACGCACGCGGTCAAGCTTGGAGAAGAAGTGGGCGGAGCTCCAAGAACGAGGTGTGGCCACGTCAACTCACCACCAGGGCGTGGCCGGTAAGCCCCCACCAGCCAACCAGGGCTGATGTAATCTGACCGACGGGCGTGGTCTAGCGGAGCGCGGAGTGATTTCACAGCGCGTTATATAAGCGCAAGCGCGAGGACTGCTTTCGGATCTGCGCAGGGGACCACCGCTTGTAAAGAACGGCACCACGGACTCCTTGCTTATTGTAAAAGGACTGCGCGGAGGTCGGGCGAGCGAGCACATTGCATTGTTAACGGACTGATCCGGGAGCGCTCCATTTGATACGGACATTGAGTTTTCGGGAGAGAGCGTTTGGCATGATATATGTACGCGGCATTCCAGCCCCTCGCAGATGAAAGGTCCGGTCGTGTGCTAACGACACACGAAGCTGCCTGCCGTTCTTCGCCCGCGAACCCGGAGCCTGGACCGGATCCCATCGCCTGGACCTTTCTGCCTGCTATTCCCCATTCGTGTAAGTGTGTTTGTTCTGTCCTGGGAGTGTTATATAAGACTGTATAAGGTTGCCCTGTGTCCTTTTATTTCCTCTGCTTGTACATTCTACCTTCTTTCATTTCCTCTTCGGGGTTCGTGTACGTAATAAATAAATATTTGTTCTCCTTTCACTTTGGTTTCCTCTCGTCCGATCGCTTTCGTCCTGTCCGCAATTGAACACCTGTGGCACGATATAGGAACCGCTTAGAATCGGGTTTAGACTGCCGCTAACGGCTCGAGCTTCGGATTGCTAAAACCGCTCGGCAATATTCCATCTTGTCCGTGGCTCGGGCAGGAGTATCGGCCTGCTTCTGACCGGAAGGAGCACGATATCTTCTAAAGGACTGGGGGGGATGGCCAGCTTAAAGGACAAGGGGATTAACCCCCCCTTGATAAGGGGAGCGCCGACCCCCGGATCCGCAACAATATATATATATATATATATATATACACACACACACACACAACAGGCATTTTAAGGCCATTTTTCCTGCAAGAGCGGGGGTTAGCCATGCGGTCCCCATGACGATCCTCGCCATTTTGCCCTATTTTCTGCATCTCCCCTTGTTAACCCCATTGCCCACATTTCTTCTTTGACCATCTTTAGCCAAGTCTTTCTCGGTCTTCCCCGTCCTCTACTTCCTTCTACATTCATTTCCATCACTCTTCTCAACCAGTCACTTTCATCCTTCCTCAACACATGACCAAACCATCTCAACCTGTTCCTCTTCACAGCATCCATTTCACAGGCTCTATTCCCATCATCTTTCGCAATTCATCATTTGTCTTCCTCTCTCTCAACGATACTCCACACATCCACCGAACCATTCGCATTTCCACCCTTTCCAGCCTTCGTTGCTGCTCTACGTTCATTACCCATGTCTCGCTCCCTTAAATCATAACACTTCTCACACATGCAGCATACACCTTTCCCTTCAGCTTCAACAACACTCCCCTCCTCGTCAGCACGCCACTCTCTTCCCGAAACTTCTGCCGTGCACATCTCACTCTAGCAACGGTTGCCGAGTCTGATCCACCTTCTCCATTCAGCATGTCTCCTAGGTAACAAAATGTTTTCACACCTTCCAGCTTCACGCCGTCTCCAAGATCCAACTCTTTGTCCCACTTCATCCTTCAAGCAACTCACCGCCATCACAACACACCTCTTTCGCTATCTGCTTTGCAATCCTGAATACCGCTCTCTCTGACCCTCTTCCAAATCCAAGCGTTCTCCGAACATTTTCTTGCATTCCTCCTGCGCCTTTGCTACCTCTTTCTTTGCAGCCTTCTTGGCTGCCTTATAACTTTCATGCTCTGCCTTTTCTGCCCCCATACTCTTCGCCTTCTGCCACTCCTTGAACTTCTTCCTCTTCTCGTCAATCTTCTTTCCAACTTCATCATCTCACCACCATGTTTCCGGGTGCCTCGGTGGTCCTTTTGTCCATCCACATACCTCACCAACGGTCTTTCTAAAAACCGTAACAATATATATATATATATATATGTTCACATTGTTTACTCGTTTAATGCAAACTCTTTACTTTGGAGGAGTAGGAACAAAGCAAAAAATAAAATGAAGATATTGAAACTGATTGTGAAAGTTTGTAAATATCAGTAACCTGCTTTTCTAAGAATAAAAAAAAGATTTTTCAGGAATCTTTCTTCGGTGTTTTGGATTGAGTATATTTCGTTGCAGCTTACAATGGGGGAATCAAATATTTTTGCACTCTTTAAAAAAAAAACGAATCCAATGGCATCAGGAAAGTTAAAACACAGCTTTGAATCCAATGGCATCAGGAAACTCACCATCACTGGGAAGAAAGTGTGACTGTGGTTGAAAAGTACGTACTCTTTGAAGAGGCTGATCATCTGCGCTAAATTTTGTTTAATTGTTGAGGGAAAAACCCTTTCATTCCCCTCGCATACATCAAGTTTATCCCAACTGATGAGTTTATCCCAACCGTTGTTTAGGATTTTGTTGCACATATACATTGCTCGACATTAACCTTTTAAGGGGGTTAAACTTTAAAACCCTGCACGTAATTTTTGAAATGGTTTCCAGGAAAAAAAAAAATCAATTTTTCACTCGTTAGCACAAATCACCATCTCCTCGGCAATCGTAACTTCTTATAGTTTTGCAAGCTACCACATGAGTGAGTGTCGATCAAGGTACGTGTTCGTTCAGGTCGAACACACGGTTAGCTTCATGAAGGGTCGTATATAATCACGGACTTGAGCAACACACACACACACACACACACACACACACACACACACACACACACACACACACACACACACACACACACACCACACACCACACACACACACAACCTTTTCACCATTGCAAGCGCTGAAACAAATGATCGCGCATAACAACCACATCACTGTTAACTTTTAACAATCCAGGAGATTGTTTTGTACATACATATTAAATATTGTGAATATGAATGTTCAAGGCACAAGGATGAGGTTCAACCAAGTCATTGGTTTATTTGCCCGACGCCAAATTTTGGTTGCCCAGGCAACCATTAATGTCGAGCCTTGTATGTATTTTATACATGTCAATTGTAATGAAATGTGTTGTTTAAGTGTGGCGTTTACTTTTCAGGGTTCTGCAGTGTTTGACTTTTCTGGAACTGGGTTAGAGGTGTATGGGAACTGCAATGCCCCTCGAGCAATCACTCTTTCTGCGCTCATCTACTGTCTCAGGTGCTTGGTGGGACAAGACATTCCTCTCAACCAGGTGAATCTACATTTGCATGTTGCAATTCAATTACATCTTGCATTTCACAGAAAAGTTTTGGAGAAAAGGTCCTGGTTGCTGATAAAAAAATTTTTAAAGTATGGTATATCCATTGAGGTACCCCATCCAAGAAGGGACCTGTCAGGTGAATGATCAGGATACCTTTTAAGCCATCTCAAATGCTGTTCAATATGTCCTGCTCCACCCCTTCCTCCCTGATTTACCTTTTCCAAGAACGAAACATGATAATCGATGTGACCTGTAGCATTAAAGCAGGTTCTTTCCTTTTTACCTCCGCCACTGAAGATGGATGGAGGTCATGTTTTCACCTCTGTCTGTTTGTCTGTCTGTCTGAGAACAGGATATCTCAAGAAGTTGTGGACGAATTCGGACGAAATCTAGTTAATGAAATGTGTTGAATCTAGAATCTGAATCTGAATCTGAAATGTGTTGAATCATAAAATCTAGAGAGGTTAGGTTTGTGAAAAGGACGAAATGATTAGATTTTGGTGAATATCAGGATGCAGACACCAGAATTTTTTAAATGATTCTTCACCATTGAGAGATGGGGCCAAAAACAATATATGGATGGCATGATATCTCCAAATGTTGTGGACACGTTGTGACAAAACTAGGTGGATGAGTTTGGTAGGTGATAAGAACAAGCCAATTCGATTTTGGTTCAGGTCCGAATCCAGATCTGGCCTATCAGTGGAATACAAAACATAAACTGCCTGCAAAGGTAGGCGCTCTGCCGAGTGCCATTCGAGTTGCATTCTGTTCCGGGACATGTAAATTTTGAGATGGGGGTTGGGAAGGAGCAGAGCTTTAACATGATATATGAATCGTACTTGTGAAGATAAATCAGAAACACTTAAAAAAAAAAAAAACCTTTAGAGGCCATTTTTTCCCCGCAAAGCGGGGGTTGGCCTTTTTCGGGGACCGTGGTTGTTGTTTTTGTTGGTCCCCTTTTTGAAGCAATGTTTTACGGCCGGATGCCCTTCCTGCCGCCAACCCTTTTTGTCGCCTTTTACGACAAACAGGGAATTACCAGTGAACTGGTACTCAATTAGCCGACCTCGGAAGGATGACAGGCTGAATCAACCCCCCTGGCGTTAATTCAGCGATCGACCGGGATTCGAACCCAGGATCCCAGGATCCTAGGATCCTAAGCTGGCACCCTAGCCGCTAGCCCAACACCAGGCTAGGCCAGCCCAACACCAAATCAGAAACACTTTGACACCTCATAATTTTCTTTGTTGTGTTCAAACATGTGCAGACATTCGGTACCTGAAAGTCTTACCACAATGAGTTCTGTGAGACGATTCCAGATAACTTTGATGCATCTAACTTACTCGGCTATTGATTTCCACAGATGTTATTGCATTACTAGCGGAGTACAGTACCTGCCCTATGGGTCATCTTGTTCAACAGCTCAGCAAAGATTTAAAAACACCCCTGTACACTAATTGGGATCATCCTGATCCTATATAGCAAGTTTGGATGTAATCTGGCCAGAACTGTAGTAGTAGCGCGACAAACAAACAAACACATGAACAAACCTGAACGCCACTCAGAAGAGTGCATACTCCCGCCGGGGGTCAAGTTGGAATAGTACGATTTCACAAAAGTTTGAGGGAGTAGTTCAGTGACGACACAAGACAAGACAACACAAGACAGACACTGCACAGATATATATATATATACGTATATGGAATATATAGAAGATAATGTTTAAAAAAACAAGGCAATTTCACTTACATTTTTGGATTCAACGTTCAATTCTATATAAGTGAGTGTATTTTGAGACATGTGTGACATCAAATAAAATTGTAAGCCAGGAAAACGGTCGTTTCATTCCTTAGGGATACAACATGTAAAACTGGCCCAAAAGTGAAAACAAAACTCGCTCATTTTAAGTCGTGCAAGCTAATGCGACCACTCATTCCTCTGGGAAGAATCCCATTGCACATGCTTGTCACACTTATAACTCACCTGTCTTTATGTGTTCATCAAATACTGACACCGCGATTGACATTCCCTGAGGTAAATGTTGATATCTCTTCTGAGGTTAAAAAAAGAAAAAAAGAAAAAAAAAAGCAGTTTTAAAGCATTGTATGTATCAAACGATACATTTTATGAAACGGGGAAACCGAATACACACTTTGGTGGTTTTAAAATGACAGAATATGTCTTTATTAGAAAAAAAAAAGAACCTTGAAGACGACGCTGCTAACAAAATACACCGCTCTAACGCATAACCACGAGTTTAAACTACATTTACAACAAATATGAAAACTATTTTCATATCACAATGTTAAATATAGAATATATAGAAGATAATGTAAAAAAAAAATGAGCCCTATCTTCCAATGGTAAACAATCCTTCAAAAAATTCCTGGGTCCGGAATAATATCCTGAGCTTCACCAAAAACTAATCAATTCTTCCTTATCCCACCAACTTTCATCCAAATCCGTTCAGAACTTTTCCAGATATCTTGTTCACAAACACACAAACACACTAACACACACAAACACACTAACACACACACACACACACACACACAGACACGATCGAATGTATTACTCCCTGGCGGGAGTAACTAGAACGGGCACTCGGTAGAGAGCACATACCTTCGCCAGGCCCAACAGTTCACGTTTTTTATCCCACTGAGAGGCCATATCTGGATCCGGACCTGAACCAAAATTAAATCACCTTGTTCTTGTCACTTACCCATCTCATCCACAAAGGTTTGTCGTAATCCATCCACAACTTTTTGAAATATCATGCCATATATATATATATATCGTTTTGGCCCAGCTATCACTCAAATGGTGAAGAATCACTTTTAAAAATGTTCGTATCTTGATTCGGATTCGCATCTTCACCAAAATCGAATTTATTTGTCCTTCTCACACACACAACCTGTCCTTCAAGTTTTGTCCGAATCCGTCCACAACTTTTTGAAAGAACATGCTATATATAGTTTTGGCCCGGCTATCTCTCAATGGTGAAGAATCACTTAAAAATTCTCGGACCCAGAACTGGATGTTCACCAAAATCTGATCATTTTGACAGTGTCACATACCCAATCTCTCAACCAAATTTTGTTTGAATGTGTCCATATCGTTTTGAGATATTCTGTTCACAAACAAATAAACAAACAGACGGGTGAAAATATAACCTCCATTCACCTTCGGTGGTGGGGGTAACAATCCCTGGTACGTCAATTATAGTCAGGATCCCAAATATATTTTAAACCCTGTTTGATGGTGCCATGAACAACAGGCATTTTAAGGCCATTTTCCCTGCTAGAGTGGGGGTTATCCTTGCGGTCCCCATGACAATCTTCTCCATCTTGCCCTATTTTCTGCATCTCTCCTTGTTAACCCCCTTGCCCGCATTTCTTCTTCCACCATCTTTAGCCAAGTCTTTCTCGGTCTTCCCCGTCCTCTACTTCCTTCTACATTAATTTCCATCACTCTTCTCAACCAGTCACTTTCATCCTTCCTCAACACATGACCAAACCATCTCAACCTGTTCCTCTTCACAGCATCAATCACAGGCTCTATTCCCATCATCTTTCGCAATTCATCATTTGTCTTCCTCTCTCTCAACGATACTCCGCACATCCACCGAACCATTCGCATTTCCACCCTTTCCAGCCTTCGTTGCTGCTCTACATTCATGACCCATGTCTCGCTCCCATAAATCATAACATTTCTCACACATGCAGCACACACCTTTCCCTTTTTCTTTATTTTACCTTTCCCACACACCTTTCCCTTTCACAGGCTACATTATAAAGAATAATAATAATAATAGTAAAAATTAAAATCGTATGGCAACCCGCAAGATGATCTTTGTCGTGTGTATGTCAAACCGAGTTACATCTCAGAAAATATATTTTTATCAAACGTCATTTTTAGAACCGGTGTGACCCTTGTCTGCCCTATGACATGTAAAAACCTCAACTAGTGGGAAGTTAAAGCTCCTCGTCAAAATAGATTGAAGGTCATCTTTTGTCATCAATGTGTTGCTTTTCAGAAAGTGTTGCAAACATATTAATTAATCGAGCTTTGAAAACGAACTTTGCAGTTGATGTAAGAACGATATTTGTTCATTCGTGAATCATAAATTTGAAATGTCAAACGGATCCAGATCCATTTTGGAACGATCCATAACGTTCGCAGCCCCGTATATCGGGGACCATTTAACTTGGTGACCTAAAATTGTGTGTGCAGTAAGTTGTTAGTTGAAATCTAAATCTGTGATGAAGTTCATTAAAAACTAGGGATGACAAACAAATACGTTTGAGGACGGTTTAATTTGACATTGAATAAAAACTGATTATTTATGTAACTTTTTATTTGCTCGTTTATCGAAGAAAGGGAAGTTTAGACATATCCGTCTGTTGTATATTTCTATACGTATCCGTATATTTCTCAAGTCTGTTGCTTTATCGTCTAATTTCTTCCATCTAACCCTTTCTCACAAGTGATCTTTGTTAAAATGGTGGCAGAGTGGAGTTTACTACTTTGACACTTATCTGGACAAAAAGTTTGTGATCATGATATTCAAAGTTCAAGTCCCATCTACTGTGTTGATTTATCCATTGCCTTTTATGGCTTTGTAATTCATATGCAAGTATGCTCATATCTTTCTACATTTGGCATGTAGTATATGTACACCCTCCACTAGAAGCCTTAGACACACCAAATACAAATGAGACTCGTGTTCTGAGGGTAAATGCACTGTGGCAGGGTTGCCTGGCTCCCGTACAGCTTCTGATACCAGAGGGCTCACTGCTCGCACCATCTGAACAAGCTGCTGTTGTTGGTGGGAATGTGCTCACATCACAGCGGGTTGTTGATGTGATATTCAAGGCTTTTGAGGTCTGTGCAGCTTCTCAGGTGAGAGCATGACCATCATGATTTTCATCCATAGTTTTTTGATATTTTAACTTTGCTTTAGAGGTTCTCAGGCTCAAGGCAGAGCTGTCACTGATATCATACACACGTACGCACAGTCGCACACACATTCAGACAGACATTAAACAACATTCAATGTGACTTCAGACAAAGAACTGTGACCTTGGGAGATGTGACATTGCTTGTTGTGACATTCTGGGTGCTGGTTATGCCATATTGTGGCGTCACTCTTCTCAACACAGTCGGTTGGACAGTTAAGGAGAACCCCACCCCCTCCCAACCCCCTACCTCCAAACCCCACTTTACTCCCACCCCTCACCCCCATGTAATGCCAGTCCACGGGCTTTATCGTACTCCATCATGCAAATGCTGAGCGTCGAGCAAGGAAGCAGCATGTACTATTTTAAAAGTCTTTGGTGTGATTCGGCCAGAGTTCGAACTACCCACCTTCCAGGCTCAGAGCGGACGCTCAAACCACAGTGCCGCTGAGTCTGGTAATTCCCATCGATTTCAACTTTGATGTAACTTACATGTTTTGAGAAATGGTGATGATTCTACTATATGAGAAAGCTGTTGGTTAGATTGATGTATATGCACTGACCTTAATTTTTTTTTTTCTGAAAGTAGCACTTTATAGGCCATCTTCAAGCCCATTATGGTCTTGTAACTGCTGTCATATGATTATATCACAGGTTGAGACATTCTGTTTTGATCAAAACAATTAAGACTTCAACGTATACCCTGATGTCTTTATGATTGTTTTATGTCATTTAGCTTTTTGGTTTACCCCCTCCCTCATTCCAATCTTCATTTGTTCTAGGGTTGTATGAACAATGTGACGTTTGGAGATGATGAGTGTGGATACTATGAGACTGTGGCAGGTGGTTCAGGTGCAGGGCCAAACTGGCACGGCCGCAGTGGTGTTCACACCCATATGACCAACACGCGCATCACTGACCCTGAAATCCTTGAAAAAAGGTTTGTAAACGAGAATCTGGGTGGCACCATGACATTCCACACAATTGACACGTTACATTCTTTATCTCCCTTGATGTTTGATATAAAAAGACATTCAAGGAACTTTGACACAGGAGGAGGGCATTTGGCTCATCATGCCTGTGCTCTTCACTGGGGAGGAGGAGTGAGGAGGAGAGCAATGAAGCAGCTACATGGACATCATCAGGGTGTTCTTTTCTAATAATAATAGTTTTGGTTATATTATCAAACACCAAACAAAAAGCCAAAAGACAAAAGATATATGGTTTACAAAAAATAACTGACAAAAAATACCTAAATTGAAATCAAATCAAAAATAAAAACTCTGAGAACTATGCTATTCAAAAAATTTAACATAACTAAATTAATACCTAATTGAGAAGTCATGAAAATTTACAGGAAATAAACCGAAGTTAGCACACAAACGACTAGAATGAGACTCAGAAGAGCGCATACCTCCGGTAGGGTGAACAGTTTACGGTTTGTATCTCACTGATCGGCCGGATCTGAATCCAGACGTGAACCAAAACCGAATCGGCTTGTTCTTCTCGCCTAACAAACTCATGCACCTAGTTTTGTCATAATCCGTTGACGTCCATTTTGACATACTGTGCTATACCGTGGGACCCCGCTATTCACGGGGGATACTTTCCTGGAAAATGCCACGATTGTGAAACCACGAATAGCAGGGCATTGTTTCAATGTAAAATTGGGGATAGGTTCCCGAGTCGCGAAAATCTGCAAATAGAGAGGAACAAACCGTGAATGGCGAGGCAAACTCCATGAATGGTGAGGAAAATCCAGAGAATGTCGACGAGAATCTGTGAAGGTTGATGAAAGTGTCCCACAAATGGCGAGGCAAATCCTGCGAATGTCGATGAAAATCTGCGAAGGCCGATGAAAATCTGTGAAGGCCGATGAAAATCTGTGAAGGTCGATGAAAATCTGTGAAGGTCGATGAAAATCTGTGAAGGTCGATGAAAATCTGTGAAGGTCGATGAAAATCTGTGAAGGTCGATGAAAATCTGTGAAGGTCGATGAAAATCTGTGAAGGTCGATGAAAATCTGCGAAGGTCGATGAAAATCTGCGGTCGATGAAAATCTGCGAAGGTCGATGAAAATCTGCGAAGGTCGATGAAAATCTGCGAAGGTCGATGAAAATCTGCGAAGGTCGATGAAAATCTGCGACGGTCGATGAAAATCTGCGACGGTCGATGAAAATCTGCGACGGTCGATGAAAATCTGTGAAGGTCGATGAAAATCTGCGAAGGTCGATGAAAATCTGCAAAGATCGATGAAAAGCTGCGAAGGTCGATGAAAATCTGCGAAGGCCGATGAAAATCTGTGAAGGTCGATGAAAATCCCGTGAATGTATGCCGCGGCTTTGTTTCAATGGGGAAAATGGGGATACGTTATAGGTTCCAGACAGTTCTTGATTCATAGAGGAAAATTTTCAAAGTTAAAAATGTTTTTGACCGCAAATGCGAACCATAAATACAGTTTCAAATACATGTCGATACATGTTTCAAAATACATGTTTCCATCGACATGTATTTCAAATACCGCAAATACAGTTTCACAAAAAATGCTTACAAATGGAGGGTGCTGGTGGTGTTGAGGTGGAGGGAGCAGGGTGAAAGAAATGGGTAATGGAGAGCTTCCTGGCAGATTGCCACAGGTTTTGATGCAGATCTTTATAGGGGAGAAGCAAATCATCAAGCCCCTCTTGAACTTGAGGTACCTCTCCATAACTGGGTCAGCATCTTCCAACCTGTCGACAATCGCCTGCATGTCCTGCAGCAACTCACCCAGGAACTGGACTGTGAGGTTAGACCTCGGCACCTCTTCCTCATCACTGCCCGCCTTCTCATCCTCGGAAACCACTATAATGGCCTCCAACTCCTCCTCTGTGAGGTTGTCACCATGTGAGGCAATGAGATCCTCCAACTCCTCAGGCTGCATGTCATCAAATCCTTCCCCTCCCAACTGCCGTGCCAACCCGACAATCGCATGCCTCTCCTCAGTGTTATCGGGAAAGCCAGTAAAGTTTCTGACTGCCTGTGGCCACAGGTTCTGCCAGCATGCATTGATGGCGGAGGCTATCACCTCATCCAGCGACTACTTGATGGTGCTGTTGCAGTGGGCAATGTTGAAATCCTTCCAACACTGCCCGATGGTGAGCCCTTGGTCAGACTCCATTGCATCCAAAATGCAGCGAAAGGTGCGATGGGTGTAATATGTTTTTAAATGTTGAAATCACACCTTGGTCGAGGGATGAAGGAGGTGGTGTTAGGCGGTAGGAAGATCACCGCGCCATTCGGGTGAGTCACGTCGAGGTTCGCGGGGTCGCCAGGAGCGTTGTCCAGGAGCAAGGGAACCTTGAACGCAAAGTTTTTGTCCACCATGTACCTCTCCACCTGAGGGACGAAACGATTAGGGAACCAGTCCAGGAAGATTGCTGTCGTCACCCAGGCTTTCCTGTTGGCCCTCCAAAACACGGGCAGAGTTTGCTTATTCTTGCCGTTGAGAGCACGCGGGTTCAGTGAATGATACAACATCATGGGTTTCAGCATTGGGTCCCCTTTTGCAATTGCACAGAGGAGAAGATATACCTGGTCCTTATAATAATAAAAAACCACCTTTAGAGGCCATTTTTCCCCGCAAAGCGGGGGTTGGCCTTTTTCGGGAACCGTGGTTGTTGTTGTTTTTTGGTCCCCTTTTTGAAGCAATGTTTTACGGCCGGATGCCCTTCCTGACGCCAACCCTTTTTGCCGCCTTTAACGACAAACAGGGAATTACCAGTGAACTGGTACTCAATTAGCCGACCTCGGAAGGATGACAGGCTGAGTCAACCCCCCTGGCGTTAATTCAGCGATCGACCGGGATTCAAACCCAGGATCCTAGGATCCTAAGCCGGCACCCTAGCCGCTAGCCCAACACCAGGGCTCCTTAAATCCTGATGCGGTCTCCTCGCGCTTCGAGATGGAAGTTTTCGTGGGCATCTTTTTCCAGAAAAGTCAGGTCTCGTCAGTGTTGAACACCTTCTATGGGAGGTATCCCTGCTCTTCGATCAGCCTCGCGAGTTGAGCAGGGAATGCATTTGCTTGCCGCCTTGTGGTCCGTGGAGGCACGCTCCCCTGAGAGCTTCACATTTTTGAGACAGTACCGTTCCTTGAAACGATGGGACCATCCCCTGCTTGCATTGAATGAAGTGGCACTGCTTGTACCATCATTGCTCGGCGCATCGGTACCCTCCTAGACTCCCCTCTCACCCCTCCCCCTCAAAGCGTCCTCCCCGCTTCTTCCCCCTTCCAACTTTCACCTTCATCTCCCTCAACCTTCTGCCTCGCTCTTCCCCCTCGTCAAATAACACCTCACTGCGCCTCTCCCAATCACCATCAAACCTTTTGTCTGCCCCATTCTTCCCTTTCTCCAAGCTATTCTGTAATCTCCGACACACCTTCAACAGCTCTCCCTACCTCTTCCTCCTCTTCCACATCTTACCCTACCGCTCCCCCCCCTGTTCTGTATCCGATGCTCCCCCTTCCTCTTCCTTAACAGTATGGACCTCAAACATCCGGGGCCTTCACTCAAACTTGTCTGATCTCTCCATACAGGTTGCTTCTGACAAACCAGACGTGATCTGCTTAACAGAAACTTTCCTCCTTCATGATGTCTCTGATTCCTTGGTATCTCTCCCAGGTTACTCCCTCCTCCGGTATGATAGACCTGAGCCTCGTCCTGGAGGTGGGGTCGCTATCTATATAAAAAACTCTCTTCCTCACTCGCCCTGCACTGCCCTCTCTCCACCTCACCCCCAGGAATACCTTTGGCTACGGCTTCCCCTTCGCTCCCACCGTTTGTTCATATGTGTGTTGTACCGTCCACCAAACAGTGATGACTCCATCTACATCTCGCTGTCTGAGAATATGGACCAACTTCTATCTACCCATCCCAACTCTCTCTTCCTCATATGTGGTGATTTCAACTGTCACCATGCCAGATGGCTGGGTGTGGGTACCGCTCTCACCAGCCATGGCTCTTCAGCAAAGGACTTCTGTGACTCACTGGGACTGACACAATCTGTCAATTTCCCGACCCGGATTTCAGTCAACGGAGCATCTTCTCTTCTGGATTTGGTTATGACTAACTTCCCTGAAAATGTCTGCTGCTCTTCTTCTGCTCCAATCGGCTCTTCTGATCATGTGCTTGTTAAAGTGGACATCTCTCTGACCATTCTCAGAGAGCCTCCTCAGCGTCGACGAGTCTGGCATTTCACTCAGGCCAACTGGCACGGTCTTCAAGCAGCCATCAATCATCTGGACTGGTCTCCCATCTCTACTGCCTCTGACATAAATTCTTCCTGGGAATTCTTCCAAAGCAAACTGCTCTCTCTCTCTCATGCACAGATTTATCCCATCTCGTCTTCTGTTGTCTTACCCTTCCTCCCGTCCATGGTACACGGAATCTTGTGGTGAGGCTATTGCCCAGAAACAACTTGCTTTCGTCTCCTGGAAAGCATATCCAACGGAAGGAAATCTCATTTCCTTTCACAAAGCCCGAAACAAGTGTGTGTCCACCCTCAGGAGAGCCAGGAAACAATATCTCTCCGTTCTCAGGACCGAACTCTCTTATCTGTCTCCCTCTTCCAAATCCTGGTGGCGTCTGGTCAAATCTGTTTCTGGTGTTTGTTCCCCTTCCATCCCCTCCCTCACCTCAAATGGCCACACGGCTGACTCCGTGCGTGAAAAAGCTGAATGCCTCAACTCTGTGTTTGCCTCTAAATCTTCTGTCCCAAACCCATCCCTCTCTGTACCCACCGTACCCAGTCGTACCCAGCTGCTCCTGGACTCTGTGTCCTTTCCTCCTGACAAGGTGGAAAAGTTTCTGTCAACCCTCGACTCGGATTCTGCAACTGGACCTGACGGCATCAGCCCACGGGTCCTAAAATCCTGTTCTTCCGCTCTTTCACTCCCTCTCTCTGTTCTCTTCACCCTCTCTTTTGCTCAAGGTCATCTTCCATCTGCTTGGAAATCTGCCAACATCACTGCTTTGCACAAAAAAGGTGCAAAAACAGATCCCAGCAACTACAGACCAATCAGCCTTCTCCCAATTATCAGCAAAGTCATGGAATCCATCATTGCTTCAGATATGAAATCTTTCCTCTTCTCCAATGGCTTGATCTCTGATCATCAATTTGGTTTCAGACCTGGACACTCTACTCTGGACATGCTGCTTCTGCTTTCTCAACAATGGATGGAGGTCCTCAATGCCAAACAGGAAATTAGAGCAGTCTCCCTTGACATATCACGTGCCTTCGATACGGTCTGGCACCCTGCTCTGCTCACCAAACTCTCCTCTTTTGGTATCAATGGAAATCTCCACGCATGGCTGGCGGACTTCCTCTCTAGTCGTAGTCAACGTGTGGCCCTGAATGGGTTTCTCTCATCTCCTCTTCCTGTTCAGGCTGGAGTTCCACAAGGCAGTGTTCTGGGCCCTGTGCTTTTTCTGGTCTTCATCAATGATCTCTCTGACTCTCTTGAAAATCCTCTGTATCTCTTTGCTGATGACTCTACTCTCTGTCGCTCCATTCTTCATCCCTCAGATCGGCAGTCTGCTGCCTCCTCACTCTCTGCAGACCTGGACAAAATCATAGACTGGGCAAACAAGTGGAACATGTCTTTCAATCCTGACAAATCTCACACTCTTACGATGTCTCTCCGAAAAGACCGACTGGACAACCCTCCCATCCACTTTCTGAATAATCCTCTCCAAGAAGTTCTGTCACTCAAGCTTTTGGGTCTCACTATCTGCCATGATCTTTCCTGGGAAAACCACATTTCAAATCTGGCCTCCAAAGCCAGTCGCCGACTGGGCATCCTCCGTCGTGCAAAGTCCTTCCTTGGCACACCGGAGCTCCTCACCACATACAAGGCTTTCATCCGCAGCTCAATGGAATACTGCTCTCTCCTCTGGGCTGGTGCTCCTGCCTCACACCTAGCTCGTCTTCACGCTGTTGAAACCAAAGCATTCAGAATCATTGGAATCTCCCGCGATGAAGCTAACTCCAAGGGCCTCTCACTCACTCACCGCAGGCAGGTTGGTGGTCTTTCCATCTTCTACCGACTCCTCTCTGGCCTTGCCCCCCCAGCTCTCTCTGGGCTCTGTCCCGCAGATATTCCTACAGGTCGCACAAGATCTGCCTGCAACCCTCTTATGGTCAAACTGCCAAAATCAAGACTCTCTGCTCACCTTCACTCCTTCATTCCTCTCTTCTCCCGCCTCTGGAACAAACTCCCTCACTCTCTTCAATCCCACTCCACCCTCCAGGTCTTTAAAACTGCTGTTCACCACCATCTCTTATCTTCCCCCATCCAAAAGCTTGATCTTTTCTACCCCCACTAATTTCACCCCAATTCCACTTTTTTGAAATACCAACTTCTGTCCTGGAAGTCCTTGGTGTCCTTGTGTTTTATACTTCTCCCTCCACCCCCCCCCCCCTCCCCACGCCTCCTCCCTTCCACACATCTCCCTACTCTCAAATGTTGTGTTTGTGTGCTTCCCCTTCTCTCCCCATCTTGTTTTCCGCTCCCTCTTTTTGTGTGTTTTGTTTGTCTGGTTGATTTGTTTGTGAAGTAAATGTTAGCTCTTTCACGAGCCTCGATTCAGTATACAACAACAACAACAACAACAACAACAAAAAAAAAAACAAAAAAAAACACTCTTGCTGGCACCACCCGTGCCAGACAGATGATCGTTAATTAATTTGGCCTTTGTGCGGATGAGAGGTCCATTCAAAGGCATACTCTTTTGTGTGTTGTCCTCAATCCATAATCTGAGAGCCTTCTCCATCGTTTCTGTGTGGACATCCTGGACATGGGTGACCGACCACCTTCGTACTCGATACTGCGCTTGCTGAAATACTGTCACAAATCGCCTTCTCGTTCTTCCGTATGTAGCGAACTGTGGATTGGTTGACACCATAATGCCTGCCCACAGAGCTGGCTACACTCTCTCCTCTCGAAAGCCAGTCGAGAAGCTACACTTTCTGGCTCGGGCTCATCACTTCATTCTGCCTCTTGGTAGTCGACACATCTCAGGCACTGGTCTTGCGCTTGGGAGCCATGATTGAATGATGAGCAGAGCGAGAGTCAAAAACGCAGGTCAAAGCAACGGAACGAGAAGAATGATCGAGATCCAGGACCCAGTCTGTATGTGTAGGAATGCGAGCATTGTGGGTAGCTGCGGGAGTGGTGAGTACCCTGGACATTTTTTGTGGGGGATCTTATAAAATGATGCCGTATTGAACCTATCTGTTAATTTCAATAATAGATTTTATGGAGCATTTGCTTTCTATAATTTGCAGGGTTGACATGTTTACGTCGCTGATGGAACATCCCCCAAAGAGTATTCATTGTGTAAGATCTCTGATGATGCTTTACCATAAATTGTAAATTGTAATCGATTTAACAAAGCGTTTGCATTGTATAATTTGTAGTGTTAACTTGTTTACACATCTGGTGTGATATCCCGCGAAGCTCGTTTTCGTGTGGCGAAAATTCAAAGCACACAGCAGTGAATGTATAAGCAGGTCATGCTCGCGGCTCGTAGAAGTTTTTTTTGAGTATGTCCAGCTGCCTAATACATGGCTGGTGAAAGATGGATTTTATAAATACCGTATATCAAGCTAACGGCTTGTGAATTTATTTTTTTTGCGCCCCTGAAAAACCATGAATTCGCGGAACATGGCCGCGAATAGAAAAAAAACCCCGCAAATTTCCAGGACACTTTTCCGCGAATAGAGAAACATGTCGCATTTTATAGGTATTTTCTACGGCGTAGCCCATAGGGCAAAGCCGTCTAGAACAGTGTTTGTCCGTCCATATGTATGTCCCCTCAAATGTATACCAATCAGAGCTGAGGATCTGGTCACATGACAGGGTGATGTGATTACGTCTTATGTCATTACGGCGGTGCTGCAGTTGGCTCCACACGCCACCAATTTTGATTCCAATTTCGTTCAGGACGAACATATTGTCGAACCTGTCATATATCACAATCGCCATGCTCTACCTTTACATTTTTCATTCAGTGTGAAACACAAACAAACCGATTGTTAAAATGACCATCAAATATCGAAAACATAGACGTTAGGGATCTTCCAACAAAATGGTACGTATAGGCTTTAGGCTTTATGCCTACCCTTCGGACTGCATTGGACAAATTAAGCCCAGGTTTCTTAATACAGTAGTGTGAAGGAACTGCGCTCCAACGCGAGTCGAAAGAATTGACGCGACCAAAGACGGAATTCGTCCGAGTTGCTTTATTGAAACAAAACAGCTCAGGTATTCTGACAAGCCCGTTTATCGGGCAGCAATATATATACACATTTATGTCGGGAAGTTTGCCCGGCAAAAGCTATACCGGGCATGCCCGGGTGTCAAGGGCGAGCCTTGGAAAGGCGAGTCTGGACCTGCCCGGGCGTGTTTGGCTGCGGCCTGGCAAGTCGAGGCTGGGCGTGCCCGGGCGCTCTGGACGAGCCCTGGAAAGGCGATAGCGGGCATGCCCGGACGCTCTGGGCGAGCCCTGGAAAGGCGATAGCAGGCATGCCCGGACGCTCTGGGCGAGCCCTGAAAAGGCGATAGCGGGCATGCCCGGACGCTCTGGGCGAGCCCTGGAAAGGCGATAGCAGGCATGCCCGGACGCTCTGGGCGAGCCCTGAAAAGGCGATAGCGGGCATGCCCGGACGCTCTGGGCGAGCCCTGGAAAGGCGAGAGCGGGCATGCCCGGGAAAGACCTGACCGGGCGTGCCCAGGAACAGTGAGTCCGGGCATGCCCGGGAGAGGCGCGTCTGGCCGTGTTCTGGCCGGTGCAAGGCGATTGTGTGCATCCAGCGGTAACCGCTACAAGTGTATCGTTTCAGTAGTATCGTTTTCGTAATAATAATAATAATAATAATAATAATAATAGTATAGAAATATAACCATAACACTTTAATCCCAATGTCGTGAATGGAAAGTTAATGGATTGAAGCGGTGTATGGTTCATGAATCAATGATAAGCGGTGTAACTGCGGAAGTTAGGAATTAGCCTTGGTTTTTTTTTTATAGTAATATCATTTTCGTAATAATGATAACGTAACATTAATATTATAATAAATGTAATCATAAATCATAACAATCCCTTCGTAGTGACTGCAAAGTTACTGGAGGTTAAAATATATCTTCTATATATTAAAGTAGCGGCAGTTTTGTGTCATGCTACGTCATCTTCAACTAAAGTATCAAACAAGCCCGGCTACGCCGCTGTTCGACTTTCATTCTTGTTTGTTTAAAGTCTTCTAATTACGTTGGTATGATTCCACACGCTACCTTGTCTTGTCTCTAAGCAACCATTGAAATTGGTTTAAAATACCACATTACTGTTTAAAATACCTTTAGTTTGTGTAGTATACTGCTTTATTCTACCAGATATATTTTTTGTGATGTCATGTGTATTGTAGTTGTAATTTTAACAAAGTGTATTTTGTAATAGATACCCTGTGGTGCTGAAGCGCTTTGAGCTGAACCATGGCACGGGTGGCGCGGGTCAATTTAATGGGGGAGATGGCGTGGCACGTGAGCTCCTCTTCCGCCGTCCCCTGCTTTTGTCTGTATTGACGGAGCGCCGGGTTTTTTCACCGTATGGCTTGCATGGTGCGAATCCCCCTTTTTTGTGCTACACCTCATTGCAATACTCTAGCTCAGGAAGTAACAGTTTCCTTCGAAGTCTTTATAGCAACTTTGTGTTTAGGTGGACAACCTGGTGCTGCTGGGAGGAACATTCTCATCAAGACCAATGGACGAAAAATCAACTTGGGCGGGAAGAAATCTCTTCTCGTACAGACTGGTGTAAGTCACTCGAATATCCTGATAGACAGAGATGCTCTCATACCGAAGGTGAAAAGATGTATATGATGTAAATGCAAGTTGTTCAGTTGGAGAGAGAAGCAGCTGAAAAGGGGAAAATTATTCTTTCTTCTCATTCTCGTTCTTGAGAAATCAAAACGTTCACCAAATAACTTGAACGACACTCGGTAGAGCGCACGCCTCCGCCAGGCTGAACAGTTTACGTTTTGCATCCCACTGATAGGCCACATCTGGATTCGGACCTGAACCAAAATCGAATCGCCTTATTCTTGTCATACACCTAAATCTTACACCAAATGTTATCATTATTCATTCGCAACGTTTTTGAGATATAATGCTGTATCCCGCTTTTGGTCTATCTATCAATGATGAAAAATCATTTTTTTTTTTTTTTTTTTTGTTTGTTTGTTTTGTATACAAGATCGAGGCTCGTGAAAGAGCGAACATTTATCACACAAAAAGACAAACCGACAAACCGACACATAACCGACAAACCGACACATAAAACAAATAACATCGGGAGCGGTAAACAAGATGGGGAGAGAGGGGGAAGGACACAAACACAACATTTGAGAGCAGGAACCGAGAGACATGGACACATCGAGAGATCTGTGGGAGGGAGAGGGATTTGGGGGGGAGGCATGGGAAAGGGGGTGGGAGAGGCATAAAACATATGGACACTGCCAGGACTACCAGGAAAGAAGTTGGAATTACAAACAAGGTGGATCTGGGGTGAATTAGTGGGGGTAGAAAAGATCAAGGTTTTGGATGGGGGAAGATAGATGGTGGTGAACAGCTGTTTTAAAGACCTGGAGGGAGGAGTGGGATTGAAGGGAGTGTGGGAGTTTGTTCCAGAGGCGGGAGAAAAGAGGAATGAAGGAGTGAAGGTGAGCAGAGAGCCGAGATTTCGGCAGTTTAACCATCAGAGGCTTGCTGGCAGATCTTGTGTGACCTGTAGGAATATTTGGGGGACAGAGCACAGAGAGAGCTGGGGGAGCAAGGCCGGAGAGGAGTCGGTAGAAGACAGAAAGACCACCTACCTACCTACCTGCCTGCGGTGAGTGAGTGAAAGGCCCTCAGAGATAGCTTCATCGCGGGAGATTCCAATGATTCTGAAAGCTTTGGTTTCAACAGCGTGAAGCCGAGCTAGGTGTGAGGCAGGAGCACCAGCCCATAGGGGAGAACAGTATTCCATTGAGCTGCGGATGAAAGCCTTGTATGTGGTGAGGAGCTCAGATGTACCTAGGAAGGACTTCGCACGACGGAGGATGCCCAGTCGGCGACTGGCTTTGCAGGCCAGCTTGGAAATGTGGTTTTCCCAAGAAAGATCATGGCAGATAGTGAGACCCAAAAGCTTGAGCGACAGAACTTCTTGGAGAGGATTGTTGAGAAAGTAGATGGGAGGGTTGTCCAGTCGATCTTTTCGGAGAGACATAGTAAGAGTGTGAGATTTGTCAGGATTGAAAGACATGTTCCACTTGTTTGACCAGTCTGTGATTTTGTCCTGGTCTTCAGAGAGTGAGGAGGCTGCAGACTGCCGATCTGAGGGAAGAGGAATGGAGCGGCAGAGAGTGGAGTCATCAGCAAAGAGATAGAGAGGATTTTCCAGAGAGTCGGGGAGATCATTGATAAAGACCAGAAAAAGCACAAGGCCCAGCACACTGCCTTGGGGAACTCCAGCCTGAACAGGAAGGGGAGATGAGAGAAATCCATTCAGGGCCACACGTTGACTACGACCAGAGAGGAAGTCCGCAAGCCATGCATGGAGATTTCCATGGATACCATAGGAGTAGAGTTTGGTGAGCAGAGCTGGGTGCCAGACCGTATCGAAGGCACGTGATATGTCAAGGGAGACAGCTCTGATTTCCTGTTTGGCATTGAGGACCTCCATCCATTGTTGAGACAGGAGAAGCAGCATGTCCAGAGTAGAGTGACCTGGTCTGAATCCAAATTGATGATCAGAGATCAAGCCATTGGAGAAGAGGAAAGATTTCATATCCGAAGCAATGATGGAATCCATGACTTTGCTGATAATTGGGAGCAGGCTGATTGGTCTGTAGTTAAAAGGATCTGTTTTTGCACCTTTTTTGTGTAAAGCGGTAATGTTAGCTGATTTCCAGGATGCTGGCAGATGACCTTGAGCAAAAGATAGGGTGAAAAGAACAGAGAGAGGGTGAGATAGAGCGGCAGAGCAGGATTTTAGGACCCGTGGGCTGATGCCGTCTGGTCCAGTTGCAGAATCAGAGTCGAGGTTAGACAAAAACTCCTCCACCTTGTCAGGAGAGAAGGACACAGAGTCCAGGAGCAGTTGGGTTCGACTGGGAAAGGTGGGAACAGAGAGAGATGGGTTTGGGACTAAAGATTTTGAGGCAAACACAGAGTTGAGGCATTCGGCTTTGTCATGTGCGATGTCAACTGTGTGGCCATTTGAGGTAAGGGAGGGGATGGAGGGGGAACAAACACCAGAAACGGATTTGACCAGATGCCACCAGGATTTGGAGGAAGGAGACAGGTTTGAGAGTTCGTTCTTGAGTGAGGAGAGATAGTGCTTCCTGGCACTCCTGAGGGTAGACACACACTTGTTCCGAGCTTGGTGGAAGGAACTGAGATTGCCTTCAGTTGGATTAGCCTTGCAAGAGGCAAAGGCAAGTTGTTTCAGGGCAACTGCCTCACCACAAGATTCGGTGTACCATGGACGGGAGGAAGGGTAAGACAACTGAAGACGAGATGGGATAAATCTGTGCATGAGAGAGATCAGTTTGCTTTGGAAGAATTCCCAGGAAGAATTGATGTCAGAGGCAGTGGAGATGGGAGACCAGTCCAGACGATTGATGGCTGCTTGAAGACCGTCCCAGTCGGCCTGAGTGAAATGCCAGACTCTTCGACGCTGAGGAGGCTCTCTGAGAATGGCCAGAGAGATGTCCACTTTGACAAGCACATGATCAGAAGAACCGATTGGAGCAGAAGAAGAGCAGCAGACATTAGCAGGGAAGTTTGTCATAACCAAGTCTAGAAGAGAAGATACTCCATTGGCTGAGATCCGGGTCGGGAAATTGACAGATTGTGTCAATCCCAGTGAGTCACAGAAGTCCTTTGCTGAGGTGCCATTTTAAAAAATTTTAATTTTAAATATTCTCGGATCTGGATCCATAGCTTCACAAAAATAAAATTAATTCGGCCTTGTCACACACTGAACCTGCCCACTAAGTGTCATTGGAATTCGTTCATAACTTTTCATATAACCTGCTCACAGACAGACCCAGACAAACAGACTGGGGTGAAAACATAACCCCCGTCAACCTTAGGTGGCGGAGGTAACACTCATCGATCCCCATGGGATTTTGCACAGTTATAAAGATAGTTTAAGTAATCTACTATATACCAGTAAACCCTGGTGTTGGGCTAGTGGCTCGGGTGCCGGCTTAGGATCCTAGGATCCTGGGTTCGAATCCCGGTCAATCGCCGAATTAACGCCAGGGGGGTTGACTCAGCCTGTCATCCTTCCGAGGTCGACTAATTGAGTACCAGTTCACTGGTAATTCCCTGTTTGTCGTTAAAGGCGACAAAAAGGGTTGGCGTCAGGAAGGGCATCCGGCCGTAAAACATTGCTTCAAAAAGGGGACCAAAAAACAACAACAACCACGGTTCCCGAAAAAGGCCAACCCCGGCTTTGCGGGGGAAAATGGCCTCTAAAGGTGGTGGCCTCTAAATGGCCTCTTATATCTACTATATAAGAGAGCCGTTGGTCTGTCTGTGTCGCCAATTTTCCCAGAGATGGCTGAACGGATTTTCGTCAAACTTTCAGAGGTTCATCAGTGAGTGCCTGGGAGTGTTTTAAGGGGGGGGGTGGGGATATTTGGAAAAGAAAAGTTGGTTTTTTTTTATTTTTTTTAAAGAAATCGTTCGATAGTGCCTAAGCCTTTTTAAATTAATGACAGTTATATACAAGTACACATTCGCATAAATAAATACAAAACGGTCACCAGACATTTGAACACAAATAAATCAAACAATTCCAGAAGTGTTATGAAATAGATTGAGACAATATCGACAAATCAAAATATTCTGGAATAATGCATTGTGGGACCCTGTCCATTAAACTTGCTTGACTGGAGGGTCTCATTATTGTGATGGGAAAAACAGGTAAACAGGACAAAACGTAAAAACAGATATGACAAACGATGAGCAATAACTTATTTATTTATTATATACCATCACTACAATCTGTTAGCCCTCTAAACTCGTCCCTGCTGTGCTCCTCGATTAAAATAGGTGTTTCCTAAGAAGAGAGTAGTTATGTTTTTAGGATCTGATGAAATTGCTATGAAAATGTTTGGTAAACAGGAACTTGGATTGGGGTGAACAAAATACATTTTAATTGGCATCCTGTTGGGCAGCAATTCCAACGTATAATTGGGAACGTGTATGAACACGGCTGTCCCATCTGCATTCACCTGTCGATGTTTAATACCCCCTTGATATTTATTTGGAAGGGAAGCCAGGTGTGGTGATGTCCTATTCTGTGCTTCTGAAAAATATATATATATATATGCCGTCAAATTGAAGCTGTTTTGAAAGTGTGTGTGTGTGTGTGTGTGTGTGTGTGTGTGTGTGTGTGTGTGTGTGTGTGTGTGTGTGTGTGTGTGTGTGTGTGTGTGTGTGTGTTGTTTTTGTATGTGTGTGTTGTTTTTGTATGTGTGTGTTGTTTTTGTATATATGTGTGTGTGTGTGTGTGTTGTTTTTGTATGTGTTTTTAGCAGGTTGAAAAATGTTCTTAAAGGTCACAAAACACCACCAAATGTAAAAAAACAACATTGATGAAGGAATCAAATAGATACTGAAAAGTGTTTTTTTTATGCCTCTGCTGACAAAGTCGCCGGAGGCATTATGTTTTCGGGTTGTCCGTCTGTCCGTCCGTACGGGCTAAACCTCGTTTTTCTCAGCAACCATATGTCCGATTCAGACGAAACTTTCAGGGTAGGAGTGACACTGATGCAGAATGTTTTTATGATAATTGACATCATATGTCACGTGGTATGGCAGCCATCTTTGATTAAAAGCAAATAATTAAATAATTATTTCTCAGAAACCGCTGAATGGAATTTTTTTTAACTTGGCACTTGTCAAGTACTCCAAATGGGGAACAAAAGCATGACAATGATATCATAGGTGAAGTGGTATACCAGGCAAAAATGTTTAAATCGAATTCCTTAGCCTAAAAATCTGAAATTGCATGCACATGATCCATGACCCATTTGTATTGAAATATTAAATTTATGACACCATAGGTCACATGGTTTGGCAGCCATATTGGATTGAATGAGAATATTAAATAATTATATCTCTGAAACCGCTCACCCTATCGATGCAAAATTTTACAAATATCATTTAACAGCACTGTTGCATATAGTTTGAAAATGATGGTCATAAGTCACGTGGTTTGGCAGCCATCTTGGATCGAAAAACGAACCTTATCCAATCAACACACAACTTCACAAATGTGATCCCCTACCCATACATATGCAGAGTGATGGCATCTACCTGTTGTGGGACTATGCGGAGGCATATTGGCGACACAGTCACATTGTTCTAGTTTTAATGAGTGGTGAGGGTCAGTGAGGGAATCAGGCTCGCAGTGCTGAGCAGAGTTGGACGCAAAGCCATGATGAGCAAGATGTAATTGATTGTGGCACTGTTGTGGCTGAGAGAGCCCAGAAAGCCTTCAGTAATTCATGCAAAGTGGAGACGTGCCCCTGAATACGACATTTTGGTAGCCCTCCGCATCCCGGAGACATTTTCGGCCTCGTCACCATGAGGGCATCTGCCTGCATTCCCTCTCGTTATATCTCCCTATCATTTGTTCCTGTTCCCAGTTCCTTTCTTTCCTTTTTCTTTGCTTTTCCACCTTTCTAGACATTCCTCTGGTCACGTTAGGATCCATAGCTGGAGTGGAGTATGGACGTGCTGTAAGTAATCAAGTGCAGTTTACATGCTTTGTTTGTTCTGTGTGGGGGTTTTGGTGGTTTTGTAGCCGGCTATAACAGGCTATGTAGCCGTGGGGGGGTGGTTGTGGGGGACGTAAATTTTCTTTGCGAATGTGTACCAAATAGCACCACCTTATGGTGGTGGAAGAGGGTATTACAATTCCCTATCTACCTGGGCAACGCTGAGGTTAAAGCACTTCACACGGGTAAATTTGTCATCCTTCTCCTCCCCCTTCCACCCTCTCCTCCTCCCCTTTCACCCTCTCCTCCCCTTCTCCTCCCCTTCCACCCTCTCCTCCCCTTCCACCCTCTCCTCCCCTTCCACCCTCTCCTCCCCTTCCACCCTCTCCTCCCCTTCTCCTCCCCTACCCCCTGCTCTACCTCCCTCCCCTTCCTTCCTCCCTCCCCTTCCACCCTCTCCTCCCCTTCTCCTCCCCTTCCACCCTCTCCTCCCCTTCCACCCTCTCCTCCCCTTCCACCCTCTCCTCCCCTTCTCCTCCCCTTCCACCCTCTCCTCCCCTTCCACCCTCTCCTCCCCTTCCACCCTCTCCTCCCCTTCCACCCTCTCCTCCCCTTCCACCCTCTCCTCCCCTTCCACCCTCTCCTCCCATTCCACCCTCTCCTCCCCTTCCACCCTCTCCTCCCCTTCCACCCTCCCCTCCCCTTCCACCCTCTCCTCCCCTTCCACCCTCTCCTCCCCTTCCACCCTCTCCTCCCCTACCCCCTGCTCTACCTCCCTCCCCTTCCTACCTCCCTCCCCTTCCACCCTCTCCTCCGCTTCCACCCTCTCCTCCCCTTGCACCCTCTCCTCCTTCTCCTCCCCTTCCCCCTGCCCTACCTCCCTCCCCTTCCCCCTGCCCTACCTCCCTCCCCTTCCCCCCGCCCTGCCCCGCCCTACCTTCCCCTTCCCCCCACTACCCTCCCTTCCTCTCCCCACCTTTATCCACCAACCCCTGACAACGCTGGGTACTTCAGCTAGTATATGATAATACAGGAAACCCACCAGAAAGCAAGGTGAATATCGAGAGGCTGCAAGTTGAATGTTTGAAAAGTGAGATTGCCTGACTGCGTTGACTGACTGATCGTCAAAGTTGTGAACCCAGTGTTTGGAGAGGTTCTCGCAGAAAGTGCCAAAAGGTCCATGGAGAATGGAGCCCAGGTGATGATCCAGGCCGTCTAAAAAAAATCCACTCATCACTGACGTGTTACTGAAGGTGTTTCTTTAGGTTTGTAAATAAACTAAAGTTAGGTTTAGGGTGTCATTTAAACCATCTTTTAAATGTTCATGTTTTCTAATTTATCTTATAAACATGCAATGGATGCGTTCAAGAGATGACCAGGTGTTGATCTAGTCTTGAGGGTGTGTATCGTCATCTTAGGGATGTGATGATGGCTCCCAGTGATTCGGCTCTAATGGGAACGCCGTTTAACATTATATTCATTGAGAAGTCAGACTGCATGGATCATTTTGAAGTTTTTGTACATTTAGAGTTTGTAATTTCCGTTGAAAAGGAAGGATTCTCGTCAGACGACACATTCAAGCTTATTCAAAACTTCATTCTTGAATTCAATTGTTTTGTAAACTTTTTTTCCATCACTTCAAGTCTAAACCTTGCATTGTACTTTTGATCTGATTTTAAGTAAACTTTCTGCAATGTCCAAATTACTTTGAGCAAATGTAAACGATGCTTACTAGCACATAAATCATGTTGGGTGCATCATTTCCACATCATTTTATTAAAATACCACACCTGTTAAACAAAGATCAGAGGCCTACCTCGATTCGGATGTTGGTGATTTTAGGATGTTTTTTCAAACTTTTTCATGGCAGAAACGGCTTTTACAGTATGATATTATATAGCAGAGACAACAGTCCGTTGTATGCTTTGTGTGATGGACATTGGAAGGGGGAGATGATGATGATGATGATGAGGAGGAGGTGGGCTGGGGTAAGTTCAAATAACATCATATTTTCATTGCATAACAAATGGGTGGTCACCTATAGAAGGTGAACACTATTTATTAGGACCATCAGGATGAAGCTTCATCATATACCAGCAAAAACATCCTCATTGATGTTGGTGAATATTTTCTTCGATTTGAGGTTGGTAGGAACTGTACAACTGGTGGTAACCTGGAAGTGCAAATGGGGGGGGGGGGGGGGGGCAAACGTCACGTTTCCAGGTGGCATTTTGTAATGTACTCATTGTGTGTTTTGCTTAGGAATGCTTTTGCTTGTACACACCTGGTGGTGGAGGTTACGGACAGCCATCGGGTGCAGTTGACCAGCTTGCACAGCCCAGGTCTGCTAAGAAGATCTTCTCGGAGCGAGGGAGTGTTTTTGATTATCGGAATGCACAGGAATCTGTATGAAATCTTAAACAAAATTGTCTCTTTTGCAAATGAAAAACATCAAATTACATGGAGATTTCGGTGTTTATCAAAATAAAAACTCTTAACGTGTTTTACTGCAGCATGGTCAAAATGAGCACAATAGTTGAAGTATTAGGAAAAGTAATCATTGTATGAAAAATATCCATTAATCAGAAGGAAACAACCACAGAACCATCAACAGCTTCATCTACAGCTTGATGGAGTACAGCTCTCCCCTCTGGGCTGGCACCCCTGCCTTACATCTTGCTCAGCTTGACGCCATGGAAACCAAGACCTTCAAGATCACTGGAATCTCCCACGATGAAGCTGAGTCGATGGGCCTGTTTCCCATCGCATGCAGGTCAGTGGTCTCTCTCTCCTATCACCTCCTTTCTGGTCTTGAACCCTCTGCCCTTTCTGTGACCCCACCCCCACCAGGTTTGTACATGGCTTCTGCCAGCAACCCTCTTCTGGTGAAATTGCAAAAATCCAGACTCGTTGTTCACTCATTTACTCCTCTTTTCCCCCACCTGTGGAACCAACCTCCTCAGTCTCTCCAATCTCATTCTTCTCCCAAGGCTTCAAGACATCTGTTTATCACCATCTTTGATCATCCCCCATCCAAAACGATAATCTTCTCAACCCCCGATAACCCTCCTCAAACCCACCTCTTTCCAAGTTTCCAGTTTTTCCTTCCTGACAATTTGTGGCTATATCCATCTTGTTCTCCCTCTGTGTCTTCCCCTTATCTCTCATTTCCCCCCCCCCCCCTCCCCAGCCCCCCTCAATCCCTTGGTTTTCTAAGTCTTCCTCCATTTTCTCCCTCATCCCTGTTATTGGTGTGCCCCCTCCCTCTCGTTCTACTATTCCCTCTGTCTGGTTACATCTTGATCTGTTCTATGTTGTAGCTCCTCTATGCGCCTCGACATTATATTAAAAACATGACTCAATTCTGCCACATTAAACATACCAAACAAACGTGCAAAGTATCAATTAGAGCAAACACATGGGATAAGTTATTTCCAAAACACAGTCCACTTAAACACCATACATATCAAGAATAACGTTCCATTTCATGAAAACAAGGATGATTGAACAAAAACAATTTACAGATTAGGTTTTCAAAATAATGAGCCAGCACATGGTTAAAGCATTAAAAAGGAATTCTTCACCAACAGAGGAAGAAATTACCACAAGGGAAAGTTAGCACATCACTTGGGAATAAAATCTCAATGAGCATCAGCCAGGAGTACACAGTAATTAATGTAGATATACCATGTGTACATCCCGAGTGCGAGGAGAGTCCTCGGACTTTAACAAATAATGATCGACCATAGACTCCTTTATAGACTCCATGGACTCCTCCTCTCTAAAGGAGTCTATGTGATCAACCCATACAACTCTGGAAAACTTGATAATGCAGGATTATCCACATTTGGGAAGGGTGGTATCTGATAAATGAAAGGGAGGTGGTATCTGATAAATGAAAGAGAGGTGTGATCTGATAAATGAAAGAGAGGTGTGATCTGATAAATGAAAGGGAGGTGTGATCTGATAAATGAAAGGGAGGTGTGATCTGATAAATGAAAGGGAGGTGTGATCCGATAAATGAAAGGGAGGTGTGATCCGATAAATGAAAGGGAGGTGCGATCCGATAAATGAAAGGGAGGTGTGATCCGATAAATTAAGTGGAGGTGTGATCTTATAAATGAAAGGGAGGTGTGATCCGATAAATGAAAGGGAGGTGTGATCCGATAAATTAAGTGGAGGTGTGATCTTATAAATGAAAGGGAGGTGTGATCCGATAAATGAAAGGGAGGTGTGATGTGATAAATGAAAAGGAGGTGTAATCCGATAAATGAAATGGAGGTGTGATCTTGTAAATGAAAGGGAGGCGTGATCCGAAAAACAAAATGGAGGTGTGATCTGATAAATGAAATGGAGGTGTGATCCGATAAATGAAATGGAGGTGTGATCTTGTAAATGAAAGGGAGGTGTGATCCGAAAAATGAAATGGAAGTGTGATCCGAAAAATGAAATGGAGGTGTGATCCGATAAATTAATTGGAGGTGTGATCCGATAAATGAAGTGGAGGTGTCATCCGATAAATGAAGTGGAGGTGTGATCCGATAAATGAAGTGGAGGTGTGATATGATAAATGAAAAGGAAGTGTGATCCGATAAATGAAATGGAGGTGTGATCCGATAAATGAATGGGAGGTGTGATCCGAAAAATGAAATGGGGGTGTGATCCGAAAAATGAAATGGAGGTGTGATCCGATAAATGAAGTGGAGGTGTGATCCGATAAATGAAGTGGAGGTGTGATCCGATAAATGAAGTGGAGGTGTGATCCGATAAATGAAAGGGAAAGGGGTTTGTCTGTGTCTGTGAGTTTTTTCAGAAGACTGAGGCCACACGCAGATCTACTTTAATATAGCTCGTTCATTCTCACATCTACTGTCATCTATATGCCCTGGCGAGGATACCCGTTGTTGAATGCTCCATATTGTTACTTTTGGCCCAAACTCTCGAGTATGCTCAGCACGTTTCCATGAGGCAATGCTGTTGGCTCGAATTGGCCGACACAGTCGGATTTTAGTAAAGTGATCTAATAATTTAGCAATAGCTTCATTGCCTCCATATTTCGATAAGTTGATGCGTTTTGTTTCCTCTTTATTGAATATCGATAAAGCTCAGTCTCTTCATCATAGGGCTACTACTACCACTACTACTACTACCACAACTACGATTACTACTACTACGACTATTACTACTACAACTACTACAACTATTACGCCCAACTACTGCAACTACCTTTACTACTACTACCATCACTACTACTCCTACCACTACTACTACTATTACTACTACTACTACTACTACCACTACCACTACTACTACTACTACCACTACTACTACTAATACTGCTACTGCTACTACTGCTAATACTGCTACTACTACTACCACTACTACCACTACTACTACCACAACTACGACTACTATTACTACTACTACGATTATTACTACTACAACTATTACGCCCAACTACTGCAACTACCTTTACTACTACTACCATTACTACTATCACTACTACTCCTACTACTCCTACCACTACTACTACTATTACTACTACCACTACTACTACTACTACTACTACCGCTACTACTACTACTACTACTAATACCATTACTACTACTACTACTACTACTAATACTGCTGCTACTACTACCACTACTACTACCACTACTACTACCACTACCACTACCACTACCACTACTACCACTACTACTACTAATACCATTACTACTACTACTCATACCATTACTACTACTACTACTACTACTACTACCACTACTACTACTACAACTAATACTATTACTACTACTACTGCTACTACTACTACTACCACTGCTATTACCACCACTGCTCCTACGACGGCCGAGAGTTAGACTCTAGGCTGGAGTTAGGGTTAACTGGGTTCTGTTAGGGCTAGATTGGACTAACTACAAAGGCCCTTGAAGTACATTCGCATATTCGCTTCAAAGCTGTTTCGCCTGGGTTCGAATCCTGACCTAGCTGTAAACTGTCATCCTGGTGATTCATCATTGTGTGTGGCGTCCCTCGGATGGATGCTAAACGGGAATCCCGTCTGCCGACATTATTTCGAAGATGTTCAAGACCCCACGGTATCGTTTGTGAAGAGTAGGCGAGTTATCTTCTGCATCCTAAACAAATTACAAATTTTTGCTCCGACCAGCAGAGGGCACTGCATCAGCTGCACATGCACGTCCTCAGTCAGTGATGCCACCCCACAACCTTGTGCTGCATACGTAGGAAGAAGAAGAAGACCACTACGACCACCACACCTTATTTGTAGAGAAGCCGAGGAACATTCTTTTTTTTTACCTCCGCCATCAAAGGTTGATGGAGGTTAGGTTTTCACACCTGTCTGTTTGTTACTTGGCATATATATTTTTTTTTTTTGCAAGAATGTTGATCACTGCGGTTTGTGTTTGTTTGTGTTTGTCTGTCCGCTCACTTCTAGTTGCCTACAGGTCACAATTTTAAACCGATCTTCACGAAACTTCACCAAATGTTAGAGTTCGTGGTTCGACAAAATCCTATATATTTTTGAGGTCAAAAGGTCAACATAGGCCAAAGGTCAACCGCTTTTTTCAAATTTCTAAAATCTTCAATATTTATCCGATTGATGTGAAATCTGAATATGATTTGCATATCAGGTAACTGGATTCAACCACTAGTTACTTTTGAGGTTCACAGGACGCTCCACCGAGTGCCATTATACTTTGTTCTGTTTTTCCAAGTGTCGCTCTATGAGTGATTTTTCATTTGTCTGTCCGTTTGTGAACAAAATATCTCAAAGTTGTGGACGGATTCGGACGAAATTTGGTGGAGATGTAACGTATGTGACGAGGACGAAATCACTAGATTTTGGTGGAGATCCGGATCCAGCCAGTAGAATTTTTAAGTGATTCTTCACCATTGAGTGGTATGACCAACCAGGTGGAGGTATGCTCTCTACTGAGTGCCGTTCTAGTTTCTCTGAGTTTTTCACGAACTAGATGCCCAGATCTGACGTCTAATTGAAGGGAGTCCGGAGCTGGTGGTTCGTTCAGGCTCTTGGGGATATGTCGAACACGTCTTCATAACGTGGGCTATTTAAAGTCCACCAGGAACGTCACCCTGCTGCGAAACACGAGCATGGAGCTGGGTCGGGATTCGAACCTCGGCTCGACAGCTCGGAGAGCACCTCGCCTGCCAGGCCCCGCTTAAGCCTTTTATTAATCTGTAATACCTTACAAAAGCTAAATCTGCTAAACTATCCGTACTGGTAATCCGTGCTGATTCGTAAATCCGTGCATGCTAGTTAGTATAACCATGCTGGTTAGTATAACCGTGCTGGTTAGTTATCGAGATGTATCCATGCATAATGCTTCGTATAACTGTGTTGATTAGTATAACTGTGCTGGCTAATAAATTCGTGCTCGTTAGTATAACCATGCTGGTTAATATAACCATGCATGCTGGTTAGTATAACTGTGCTGGTTGGTATATCAATGCTGGTTAGTATATCCATGCTGGTTAGTATGTCTTTGCTAGTTAGTATAACCATGCTGGTTAATATAACCATGCATGCTGGTTAGTATAACTGTGCTGGTTGGTATATCATTTGTCTTTGCTAGTTAGTATAACCATGCAGGTTAGTATATCCATGCTGGTTAGTATGTCTTTGCTAGTTAGTATAACCATGCTGGTTAGTATATCCATGCTGGTTAGTATGTCTTTGCTAGTTAGTATAACCATGCTGGTTAGTATATCCATGCTGGTTAGTATGTCTTTGCTAGTTAGTATAACCATGCTAGTTAGTATATCCATGCTAGTTAGTATAACCATGCTGGTTAGTATATCCATGCTGGTTAGTATGTCTTTGTTAGTTAGTATAACCATGCAGGTTAGTATATCCATGCTGGTTAGTTATCGAGATGTATCCATGCATAATGTTTCGTATAACTGTGTTAATTAGTATAACTGTGCTGGCTAATAAATTCGTGCTAGTTAGTATAACCATGCTGGTTAATATAACTGTGCTGGTTAGTATATCCATGCTGGTTAGTATATCCATGCTGGTTAGTATATACATGCTGGTTCGTATGTCTTTGCCGGTTAGTATATCCATGCTGTTTAGTATAACCATGCTAGTTAGTATATCCATGCTGGTTAGTATATCCATGCTGGTTAGTATATCCATGCTAGTTGGTATATCCATGCTCGTTAGTATAACCATGCTGGTTAGTATGTCCATGCTGGTTAGTATATCCATGCTGGTTAGTATATCCATGCTGGTTAGTATGTCTTTGCTAGTTAGTATAACCATGCTGGTTAGTATGTCTTTGCTAGTTAGTATAACCATGCAGGTTAGTATATCCATGCTGGTTAGTATGTCTTTGCTAGTTAGTCTAACCATGCTGGTTAGTATATCCATGCTGGTTAGTATATCCATGCTGGTTAGTATATACATGCTGGTTAGTATATCCATGCTAGTTGGTATATCCATGCTCGTTAGTATAACCATGCTGGTTAGTATGTCCATGCTGGTTAGTATATCCATGCTGGTTAGTATATCCATGCTGGTTAGTATATCCATGCTAGTTGGTATATCCATGCTCGTTAGTATAACCATGCTGGTTAGTATGTCCATGCTGGTTAGTATATCCATGCTGGTTAGTATATCCATGCTGGTTAGTATGTCTTTGCTAGTTAGTATAACCATGCTGGTTAGTATGTCTTTGCTAGTTAGTATAACCATGCAGGTTAGTATATCCATGCTGGTTAGTATGTCTTTGCTAGTTAGTATAACCATGCAGGTTAGTATATCCATGCTGGTTAGTATGTCTTTGCTAGTTAGTCTAACCATGCTGGTTAGTATATCCATGCTGGTTAGTATATCCATGCTGGTTAGTATATACATGCTGGTTAGTATATCCATGCTAGTTGGTATATCCATGCTCGTTAGTATAACCATGCTGGTTAGTATGTCCATGCTGGTTAGTATATCCATGCTGGTTAGTATATCCATGCTGGTTAGTATGTCTTTGCTAGTTAGTATAACCATGCTGGTTAGTATGTCTTTGCTAGTTAGTATAACCATGCAGGTTAGTATATCCATGCTGGTTAGTATGTCTTTGCTAGTTAGTATAACCATGCAGGTTAGTATATCCATGCTGGTTAGTATGTCTTTGCTAGTTAGTCTAACCATGCTGGTTAGTATATCCATGCTGGTTAGTATATCCATGCTGGTTAGTATATACATGCTGGTTAGTATGTCTTTGCTAGTTAGTATATCCATGCTGGTTAGTATATCCATGCTGGTTAGTATATACATGCTGGTTCGTATGTCTTCGCCGATTAGTATATTCATGCTGTTTAGTATAACCATGCTGGTTAGTATAACCATGCTAGTTAGTATATCCATGCTAGTTAGTATAACCATGCTGGTTAGTATATCCATGCTGGTTAGTATGTCTTTGCTAGTTAGTATAACCATGCAGGTTAGTATAACAATGCTAGTTAGTATATCCATGCTAGTTAGTATAACCATGCAGGTTAGTATAACCATGCAGGTTAGTATATCCATGCTGGTTAGTATGTCTTTGCTAGTTAGTATAACCATGCTGGTTAGTATATCCATGCTGGTTAGTATATCCATGCTGGTTAGTATATCCATGCTGGTTAGTATATCCATGCTGGTTAGTATATCCATGCTGGTTAGTATGTCTTCGCCGGTTAGTATATCCATGCTAGTTACTAAACGATTGTAAATGTTTACTCCTCGGGTACCTTGTCCGAGCTGCACCTGTTGTCGTCTCTTCATCACTATCGCACGTTATAATTAGAATACTTGGTAAAGTGTAATTTGTAAGAATTCAATTCGAATGAAAGACATGACGTTCATGTCCTGCCAGGACTGACTGGTCTTACCATGCACGGGTAGTCGGGTATCAACACGACGTCACGTCATATCGTTTTTGATTTTATTTCCTTTTTTCTACCTTTGATGTTTTACTTTTTCCGAATGAAGGTTGTTGTGCGTTCAGCATCTTTGTTGCGTTAACTTTCGGTGAAAGGTATTTATTTTCCCGCAAATTATTTTTAATTGTAATAATGACCACGTCGTCCTGTTGATCCATTAAAAGGTAAACACGTGAAAAGTCCGTGTGACCGGAGCACGTGTTCCCCTTTTGGGTGGTGGTCCGTGGGTGGAGACCGCCCTGGCGTGGGGAATCCCCTGGTGGAGGATTCCCTGTGACGTGGTCAGAGCGGGCCCAGCGCAGCGCCCCCCGGTGTCTCTCGCCGGAGGAACACCTTCCCTCGCTCCCTCCCCCTCTCACTCGCTTTCCGCGCTCTCTCTCCCCTCTCTGTCCCGGTAAACGCGGCCTTGCGGCGCGGCGTCATGTCCACGCACAGCTGTCGCGTCCAGTTCCTGGACGACACGGACCCCTTCTCCAGCACCAGCTTCCCCGAGCCGAGCCGGCCGCCACTGTTCGCCTTCTCTGAAGACCTTCCTCTGATCGAGCAGGTCGCATCCGTGCACCGGTTCCTGCGTGCCCCGCACAAGGTTCGTTCGCTGCCGCAGTGCGGGTAAGCCGGTGTCGCTCTGGGTGCGCGCACGGGGCGAGGGTCGTCCGAGACCATCGGAGGCTCCCCCGCGGGTCCGGGGTCACCGTGCTGTAACTTTAGAGTGCAGGGTGTACCAATTGGTAACCGCACGAAACGGGACCGGTGGGGAACAATGCGACTCCGATAAAAAGTACCTACTTGTGATCATTAGTTATTTTCGTACATCGCAAAATCTGCCTGTTCCATCGAGGGGGCACAGAATCTCCGCACGAACCGAGCGGCAGAAGCTTTAGGGCGATGTCACGACCTCTGGGCGACCATTGGTCTCCACAATCTGGCTTTTTGCACGATGTCAATTCTCAAGGGGAGGCACGAAGGGTGCTGCACAAAGTGCTGCACGAAGGGTACTGCACGAAGGGTGCTGCCCTAAGGGTGCTGCACGAATGGTTCTGCCCTAAGGGTGCTGCACGAAGAGTGCTGCACGAAGGGTGCTGTACGAAGGGTGCTGTACGAAGGGTGCTGTACGAAGGGTACCGCACGAAGGGTACCGCACGAAGGGTGCTGTACGAAGGGTACCGTACGAAGAGTGCTGCACGAAGGGTGCTGTCCTAAGGGTGCTGTCCTAGGGGTGCTGCACGAAGGGTGCTGTGTTTTGTGTGCACATCGCGATGTGTCCGTCTTGTATTGATGGGATTCGAACCATGTGGTGAATTTCAGTTTGAGTTAAACAAAACGCGACTTGGACCCGTTTAAGGTAAAACTTGATCCTTGCGATGCGGTCGCTGGAACTTGGAGCTGAGACTCCGTAAGTTTATTGGTGTGAATCTGTGTACATTCACTAATTGGTGTGATGACGCACACCACACGGACCATCATCATCTAACTTTACACTTTCCAATCGATATGCTGTATCCAAGAGA
>NC_136262.1:11783082-11863082 GCF_964187855.1 Myxine glutinosa | reverse complement strand
GTTTGTCTGTCCCCTTCACAAGGGTAGGTTTTAAAGGCCAATCTTTCAACACGAATGTGTTCACCACCGTCTATTTTTGAGGATAAAACAATCTCGACAAATATTTTCCATAACAGAGTAATTATGTGTCTTCTATTGGAATTGTAGACGGTGGCTTGCAAACCGGGCCTCAAGGGCGGTGTACAGAAGCGGTTTTTTTAAAATCACAATAAATACAAGGCGGAGGGAGGTGAAATTTGGGGCACGTGATGTGCAACGCGCGCAGAGTATACCAAGTGTTCATTTATATCCGTAAGATGTCTCATAAATAAAGAGGATATAAGCACACCTGACACTAGGCCGAGGGTTCAGATTTTGGCACGTTCACGAGGCTGCACCGTCGAATAAACCGTTCCAACCCGTCACTTTTGACGGGCTTTATACTAGTTGTATCATATTACCGTTTCTTAACGGAGATTTTATTTCTGGAACGCACCCTTTACGTCCTGATTTCAAAAGTTACCTTCATACCGTTGATGGATGGCCGACACCTGAGCCAGTTCTGTTGTCAATTCAACGCTTGTCCTCTTTGTATTCCTCAAGGATATTATCTTTAGGTATTCTCTCGAGAGATATGGTGGTTGTGACGCTCACATGGATGGGAGTCCCAGAAACAGAAGTTAGGTTGGTGGAAGGGACGTGCGAGGGAACAAGCGAAGACTTTTGGTTGGTCAGAGGAGTTGAGTGTGAACATCGGAGTGAGGCAGAGAAGCTCTCAGCCCAGGCATGTTTATCATGGTGATGGAGCTGGTCAGTAGTAGGGTAAAAATGAAGGGCATTCTGGGTAGGATGTTGCATGCAGACCATCTCACTGTTGTGGTGGAGAGTGGGTGGGACGTGGGAGATTCAGGAAGTACTGGGGGAGTGGAAGGAGGAATTTGAGAAACATGGGCTGAAGGTGAGCATGAACACCCAGGACTGAAACTTCAACAACCTGAACACACATGCTGCTTATTGCGCAAATAGCAAAGTACTGTATTTTTACACGGCAGGGAGAACCTTTGAAATCATTGCTCATGGTAGAACACAATAATTGACAAAGGAGAGTTTGCGTTTCTCAACCTGTATCCGTATTGTGGGAGAACATGATGAATTTCAAATCGAATATACAGTATAATAGCAGTTCATCATAATCACAATACATTTAACACTTTGTCATAATCACAATCACTACAATACTTTATTTCACAATCACAAAACTTTTCACACTTTATATTTAAACACTATAATACTGTATATCATAACCACAATCACTCGTACTTTATATCATAACCACAATCACTCGTACTTTATATCATAACCACAATCACTCGTACTTTATATCATAACCACAATCACTCGTACTTTATATCATAACCACAATCACTCGTACTTTATATCATAATCACAATCACTCATAATGTATATCATAACCACAATCACTCATACTGTATATCATAACCACAATCACTCGTACTTTATATCATAACCACAATCACTCGTACTTTATATCATAACCACAATCACTCGTACTTTATATCATAACCACAATCACTCGTACTTTATATCATAACCACAATCACTCGTACTTTATATCATAACCACAATCACTCGTACTTTATATCATAACCACAATCACTCGTACTTTATATCATAACCACAATCACTCGTACTTTATATCATAATCACAATCACTCATAATGTATATCATAACCACAATCACTCATACTGTATATCATAACCACAATCACTCGTACTTTATATCATAACCACAATCACTCGTACTTTATATCATAACCACAATCACTCGTACTTTATATCATAACCACAATCACTCGTACTTTATATCATAACCACAATCACTCGTACTTTATATCATAACCACAATCACTCGTACTTTATATCATAATCACAATCACTCATAATGTATATCATAACCACAATCACTCATACTGTATATCATAACCACAATCACTCGTACTTTATATCATAACCACAATCACTCATACTTTATATCATAACCACAATCACTCGTACTTTATATCATAACCACAATCACTCGTACTTTATATCATAATCACAATCACTCATAATGTATATCATAACCACAATCACTCATACTGTATATCATAACCACAATCACTCGTACTTTATATCATAATCACAATCACTCATACTTTATATCATAATCACAATCACTCATACTGTATATCATAACCACAATCACTCATACTGCATATCATAACCACAATCACTCATACTGCATATCATAACCACAATCACTCATACTGTATATCATAATCACAATCACTCATACTGTATATCATAACCACAATCACTCATACTGCATATCATAACCACAATCACTCATACTGCATATCATAACCACAATCACTCATACTGTATATCATAACCACAATCACTCATACTGCATATCATAACCACAATCACTCATACTGCATATCATAACCACAATCACTCATACTGTATATCATAATCACAATCACTCAGACTGCATATCATAACCACAATCACTCATACTGTATATCATAACCACAATCACTCATACTGTATATCATAACCACAATCACTCGTACTTTATATCATAATCACAATCACTCATAATGTATATCATAACCACAATCACTCATACTGTATATCATAATCACAATCACTCATACTGTATATCATAATCACAATCACTCATACTGTATACCATAACCAAAATCACTCATACAGTATATCATAATCACAATCACTCATACTGTATATCATAACCAAAATCACTCATACAGTATATCATAACCACAATCACTCATACTTTATATCATAATCACAATCACTCATACTGTATATCATAACCACAATCACTCGTACTTTATATCATAATCACAATCACTCATACTGTATATCATAATCACAATCACTCATAATGTATATCATAATCACAATCACTCATAATGTATATCACAATCACAATCACTCATACTGTATATCATAATCACAATCACTCGTACTTTATATCATAATCACAATCACTCATAATGTATATCATAACCACAATCACTCATACTGTATATCATAATCACAATCACTCATACTGTATATCATAATCACAATCACTCATAATGTATATCATAATCACAATCACTCATACAGTATATCATAACCACAATCACTCATAATGTATATCATAACCACAATCACTCATACTTTATATCATAATCACAATCACTCATACTGTATATCATAATCACAATCACTCATACTGTATATCATAATCACAATCACTCATACTGTATATCATAATCACAATCACTCGTACTTTATATCATAATCACAATCACTCATAATGTATATCATAACCACAATCACTCATACTGTATATCATAATCACAATCACTCATACTGTATATCATAATCACAATCACTCATACTGTATATCATAATCACAATCACTCATAATGTATATCATAATCACAATCACTCATACTGTATATCATAATCACAATCACTCGTACTTTATATCATAATCACAATCACTCATAATGGATATCATAACCACAATCACTCATACTGTATATCATAATCACAATCACTCATACTGTATATCATAATCACAATCACTCATAATGTATATCATAATCACAATCACTCATAATGTATATCATAATCACAATCACTCATAATGTATATCATAACCACAATCACTCATACTTTATATCATAATCACAATCACTCATAATGTATATCATAACCACAATCACTCATACTGTATATCATAATCACAATCACTCATACTGTATATCATAATCACAATCACTCGTACTTTATATCATAATCACAATCACTCATAATGTATATCATAACCACAATCACTCATACTGTATATCATAATCACAATCACTCATACTGTATATCATAATCACAATCACTCATAATGTATATCATAATCACAATCACTCATACTGTATATCATAACCACAATCACTCGTACTTTATATCATAATCACAATCACTCATAATGTATATCATAATCACAATCACTCATACTGTATATCATAACCACAATCACTCGTACTTTATATCATAATCACAATCACTCATACTGTATATCATAACCACAATCACTCATAATGTATATCATAACCACAATCACTCGTACTTTATATCATAATCACAATCACTCATAATGTATATCATAACCACAATCACTCATAATGTATATCATAATCACAATCACTCATACTGTGTATCATAATCACAATCACTCATAATGTATATCATAATCACAATCACTCGTACTGTATATCATAACCACAATCACTCGTACTTTATATCATAATCACAATCACTCATAATGTATATCATAATCACAATCACTCATAATGTATATCATAATCACAATCACTCATACTGTATATCATAATCACAATCACTCATAATGTATATCATAATCACAATCACTCATACTGTATATCAGAATCACAATCATTCATACTGTATATCATAATCACAATCACTCATACTGTATATCATAATCACAATCACTCATAATGTATATCATAATCACAATCACTCATACTGTATATCATAATCACAATCACTCGTACTTTATATCATAATCACAATCACTCATACTGTATATCATAATCACAATCACTCATAATGTATATCATAATCACAATCACTCATAATGTATATCATAATCACAATCACTCATACTGTATATCATAATCACAATCACTCATAATGTATATCATAATCACAATCACTCATACTGTATATCATAATCACAATCACTCATACTTTATATCATAATCACAATCACTCATACTGTATATCATAATCACAATCACTCATACTGTATATAATAATCACAATCACTCATACTGTATATCATAATCACAATCACTCATACTGTATATCATAATCACAATCACTCATAATGTATATCATAATCACAATCACTCATACTGTATATCATAATCACAATCACTCATAATGTATATCATAATCACAATCACTCATACTGTATATCATAATCACAATCACTCATACTTTATATCATAATCACAATCACTCATACTGTATATCATAATCACAATCAGTCATACAGTATATCATAACCACAATCACTCGTACTTTAGATCATAATCACAATCACTCATACTGTATATCATAACCACAATCACTCATACTGTATATCATAACCACAATCACTCGTACTTTATATCATAATCACAATCGCTCATAATGTATATCATAACCACAATCACTCATAATGTATATCATAACCACAATCACTCGTACTTTATATCATAATCACAATCACTCGTACTGTATATCATAATCACAATCACTCATAATGTATATCCTAATCACAATCACTCATACTGTCTATCATAATCACAATCACTCATACTGTATATCCTAATCACAATCACTCATACTGTCTATCATAATCACAATCACTCATACTGTCTATCATAATCACAATCACTCATAATGTATATCCTAATCACAATCACTCATACTGTCTATCATAATCACAATCACTCATAATGTATATCATAATCACAATCACTCATACTGTATATCATAATCACAATCACTCATACAGTATATCATAACCACAATCACTCATACTTTATATCATAATCACAATCACTCAAACTGTATATCATAACCACAATCACTCATACTGTATATCATAGCCACAATCACTCGTACTTTATATCATAATCACAATCACTCATACTGTATATCATAAACAGAATCACTCGTACTTTATATCATAATCACAATCCCTTTAATACTTTATATCATAATCACAATCACTCATAATGTATATCATAATCACAATCCCTTTATTACTTTATATCATAATCACAATACCTTTACTACTTTATATCATAATCACAATCCCTTTACTACTTTATATTATAATCACAATCCCTTTACTACTTTATATTATAATCACAATACCTTTACTACTTTATATCATAATCACAATCCCTTTACTACTTTATATCATAATCACAATCCCTTTATTACTTTATATCATAATCACAATCACTCATAATGTATATCATAATCACAATCACTCGTACTTTATATCATAATCACAATCCATTTAATACTTTATATCATAATCACAATCACTCATAATGTATATCATAATCACAATCCCTTTATTACTTTATATCATAATCACAATCCCTTTACTACTTTATATTATAATCACAATACCTTTGCTACTTTATATCATAATCACAATCCCTTTACTACTTTATATCATAATCACAATCCCTTTATTACTTTATATCATAATCACAATCCCTTTACTACTTTATATCATAATCACAATCCCTTTACTACTTTATATTATAATCACAATACCTTTAATACTTTATAATCATAATCACAATCACTCATAATGTATATCATAATCACAATCCCTTTACTACTTTATATCATAATCACAATCCCTTTACTACTTTATATTATAATCACAATACCTTTAATACTTTATAATCATAATCACAATCACTCATAATGTATATCATAATCACAATCACTCATACAGTATATCATAACCACAATCACTCATACAGTATATCATAACCACAATCACTCATACAGTATATCATAACCACAATCACTCGTACTTTATATCATAATCACTCGTACTTTATACCATAACCACAATCACTCATACAGTATATCATAACCACAATCACTCATACAATATATCATAACCACAATCACTCGTACTTTATACCATAACCACAATCACTCATACAGTATATCATAACCACAATCACTCATACAGTATATCATAACCACAATCACTCGTACTTTATATCATAATCACTCGTACTTTATACCATAACCACAATCACTCATACAGTATATCATAACCACAATCACTCATACAGTATATCATAACCACAATCACTCGTACTTTATATCATAATCACTCGTACTTTATACCATAACCACAATCACTCATACAGTATATCATAACCACAATCACTCATACAGTATATCATAACCACAATCACTCGTACTTTATACCATAATCACTCGTACTTTATACCATAACCACAATCACTCATACAGTATATCATAACCACAATCACTCATACAGTATATCATAACCACAATCACTCATACAGTATATCATAACCACAATCACTCATACAGTATATCATAACCACAATCACTCATACAGTATATCATAACCACAATCACTCATACAGTATATCATAACCACAATCACTCGTACTTTATATCATAATCACAATCGCTCATACTGTGTATCATAATCACAATCCCTTTACTACTTTATATTATAATTACAACAATCCCTTTAATACTTTATATCATAATAATCACGCTCTGCTAATGCTGTGCCCCTTCACATTCAGGAAGGAATTTGTGATCATCATTTATGGTTCAGGGTGCTGGTGATAAATCACCAACTTTTTGTAAAAAAACAAAAACACCATGAGACCTTTGACAGTGCCCAACTAATGCTGTCGGACGGATCATCCGGTTTAACGCTCATTTAATGGCTGGTGCACACGATGTATCATTAGCTCTGCTTCTGAAATACCACACTCATCACTTGTATCACCCTGTCTGTGAAAACACTGATGTATTGCGCTGTGTGCGAAACAACAGGGTTCCTGCAAAACACCAGGTGTGAAACACTATGATGACCAAACACCAGGTGCGAAACACTAGGGTGACCAAACACCAGGTGCGAAACACTAGGGTGACCAACCACCAGGTGCGAAACACTAGGGTGACCAACCACCAGGTGTGAAACACTAGGGTGACCAACCACCAGGTGTGAAACACTAGGGTGACCAAACACCAGGTGCGAAACACTAGGGTGACCAAACACCAGGTGCGAAACACTAGGGTGACCAACCACCAGGTGCGAAACACTAGGGTGACCAACCACCAGGTGTGAAACACTAGGGTGACCAACCACCAGGTGTGAAACACTAGGGTGACCAAACACCAGGTGCGAAACACTAGGGTGACCAAACACCAGGTGTGAAACACTAGGGTGACCAACCACCAGACGTGAAACACTCGGGTGACCAAACACCAGGTGCGAAACACTAGGGTGACCAAACACCAGGTGCGAAACACTAGGGTGACCAAACACCAGGTGCGAAACACTAGGGTGACCAAACACCAGGTGTGAAACACTAGGGTGATAGCTGGGCCCGAGATTCCAACCCATGCTGAACAGATCCAAGGAGAGTATCTTCTCGCATATCTATAAGCTTCCCTGCCAACTCCATATTATTTATTTTATATCCAGTATACTTATTAAGAATAATGTTACATTCTATTAATCAATCAATCAATCAACCTCGCTAATCTTCACCAAAGGAAGTTTGTGCAATGTTGGCTAATGATTGTATTTTTAAAAGAAGGTATATTTTGGTGTGTAGAAAGGCTCTTTGGTCGAGTTTTCATGTAAAGACATTAATTTTTCCATTGGCTGGTGTGGGTTTGGTTCCTCCGGCTGATCAGTCTCTCCAATGCGCTCTTGGCAAGTGTCGCGCGTTAGCCAAACATACCTCAACATTATCTGAGAGAGGCATTCGGCCTGCAGTGTCATGAAATACGCAGGTTTCAGGTATTTTTGACCCTGGCAAATACACAAAACTAGTTTACCCAAAAATTAACAAATATTTACATGACCTATGGCGATGGGGTGAGTGAGATGAAGACATTTAGACAAATTTGCACGAAAATAGGCTTCATATTGGTTGCATTTTTGTCATGCCGCAACATCTGTTCATGTGTTTTTGAATGTTATAACAAAGAATAAAATGTTTAATGTTTCCATTGCCTTCTACCTTTCATGCCGATGACGTCCTGCGCACTCTGACATATGTGCTACCATGCACATGACAAGTGTGGCTGGATGTTGCCGTGCAGCATCTCATGGAGATTGAGAAATAACACCTTTGGATACCTTATTTGTTTTCTTTCAATGTTGATCATCATCATTGCAGTTGGAAGTTACAACTTAGGCATATTTTGTGAACTATTTTGTTTTATTAACTCAACTGGACCGACGTCCAGTTGAGTTCATCACATACTGAACCCTCCGGCATCCGTCGTCTGTCGTCCGTTAACCTTTCGACGTTAACACTCCAGCGTCCACAAATATCAACCGATTCTGATAAAACTTGACATGCAGCATCCCTACCCCAAGGACCAGGTTGGTATTAAATTTCAGCCCGATCCGTTAAAAAATGGCGGACTTAAGCGACCATTTTGTTTTTGGTCATGAAAACGACGTTAACACTCTAGCGTCCACAAATATTAACAGATTTTGATCAAACTTAGAATGTTTAACCCTTACCACACAAGGTAGGTTGCTATTGCATTCCAACCCGATCCGTCACAAAATGGCCGCCATAGGCCGCCATATTGTTTACAGCTCTGAAACGACGTTAAGACTTTAACGTCCACAAATATTCATGGATTTTGATCAAACTTGGTGTGTGAGACTCTCACCACACAAGGTAGGTTGCTATCGCATGTCAACCCGATCTGTCACAAAATGGCCGCCATAGGCTAGCATTAAAGTTGTCCAGTCAGTTCAGTTGAGTTCTGCTTCCCTGGAAGCTCTAGTTAAATACTAGCAGGGGTACCCGGTGTTGCTCGGTCTATTTTTTTGTGGGGGCCTAAAACACATTAAGGAATGGGGTCGGGAATCCTTTAATATTACCTTACACAAAGCTACAAAGGCTTAGGCACAATAGACTAATAGAGTGATATAAAACAAGACCGATAGTCTAACAACAGTGTAGCTGGGCTTGGATCTGCTGATTGGAGGATGTGCTGTCCCTCTGTCACGTGACCAGATCTTCAGGTTTGATTGGTGGCAGTTTGTGAGGAGCATACATACATACCAGATAACGTGACCAGATCCTCAGCCCTGATTGGTGGCAGTTTGTGAGGAGCATACATACATATGCCTAAGCTGACGGACAGACGAATGCTGTTCCAGACGGCATTGCCCTACGGACTATGCCGTAAAAATATGGGTGCCGAACCATGTAACCAATGAAGTCAATTCTTTTTCTCAACCAATTTATCCCAAGATCACGCTCAGTAAATTTCATACTGATCAGATCAAGCGTTCTACTTGTCTATTTATGACGTCATAATGAAGGCACCTATGACATCATCATTAACATATTTTATTCCCCATAGGGAGTCCTTTACAATGAGCCACCTTTCAATTTTTCCATGGAGCAGTTTCAGAGATATAGAGGTGCAAAGGTTTTCGATTTTCCCACGATGGCGCCCATACCACGTGACCTTTGACGTCATAATTATTTTAAAAAATATACAGGAGGAGGTTCTCCTGAGGTGAAAATTTCATGTCAATCGGACCAACGTTTGCAGAGAAAACGAACTTCAAAGGGAACAAACCCGCAAGATGCCGGTGGAAGAGAGGTGCAGACATACATACACTGGATGGATAGACAAACACTGTTGCAGACGGTATTGCCCTACGGGCTAGGCCGTAAAAACAAAACAAAAAAAACCTCAAAAATCCAAAGGTTTTTCTTCAAATAAATTTTGGCCTAAAACTCCTCAGCACTCATTGATGAATCTCTGAAACTCTGACGAAGATCTGTTTGGCCATCTCTGAGGAAAAATGGTGACACACACACACACAGACAAACAGCTCTCTTATTGGTTGTTATCTCCATATGCGGGTTTTCGGAGGTGGGTGGAAGTTCTCCCAGAAGTTCTCTTATGGTATAGTCGTCAATGTAACATGTTCTTTACAGAGCGTCGGTGCTGCCAAAGCAGTGGTTTAGCATGGGTCATGTTGGGTTGTTTGCCGTTGCCCTCCCAACAGTCAATCAGGGCAGGAATTTGCATCTTTTTCAGGTTGCCGGTGATAACTCGCCCACTCAGACAGCACAGAAAATTGCCACACACAGCACAGAAAACAAATTCTTCTTTGTCTCATACCTGCATATTCCAGGGATATATCCGATAACATGTTCTTATTCGTCTCATACCTGCATATTCCAGGGACATATCCGATAACATGTTCTATTTCAGGGATATATCCGATAACATGTGCTTATTCGTCTCATACCTGCATATTTCAGTGACATATCCGATAACATGTGCTTATTCGTCTCATACCTGCATATTCCAGGGACATATCCGATAACATGTGCTTATTCGTCTCATACCTGCATATTCCAGGGACATATCCGATAACATGTTCTTATTCGTCTCATACCTGCATATTCCAGGGACATATCCGATAACATGTGCTTATTCGTCTCATACCTGCATATTTCAGTGACATATCCGATAACATGTTCTTATTCGTCTCATACCTGCATATTCCAGGGACATATCCGATAACATGTGCTTATTCGTCTCATACCTGCATATTCCAGGGACATATCCGATAACATGTGCTTATTCGTCTCATACCTGCATATTCCAGTGACATATCCGATAACATGTGCTTATTCGTCTCATACCTGTATATTCCAGTGACATATCCGATAACATGTTCTTATTCGTCTCATACCTGCATATTCCAGGGACATATCCGATAACATGTGCTTATTCGTCTCATACCTGTATATTCCAGGGACATATCCGATAACATGTTCTTATTCGTCTCATACCTGTATATTCCAGGGACATATCCGATAACATGTTCTTATTCGTCTCATACCTGTATATTCCAGGGACATATCCGATAACATGTTCTTATTCGTCTCATACCTGCATATTCCAGGGACATATCCGATAACATGTGCTTATTCGTCTCATACCTGTATATTCCAGGGACATATCCAATAACATGTTCTTATTCGTCTCATACCTGTATATTCCAGGGACATATCCTATAACATGTTCTTATTCGTCTCATACCTGCATATTCCAGGGACATATCCGATAACATGTGCTTATTCGTCTCATACCTGTATATTCCAGGGACATATCCGATAACATGTTCTTATTCGTCTCATACCTGCATATTCCAGGGACATATCCGATAACATGTGCTTATTCGTCTCATACCTGTATATTCCAGGGACATATCCGATAACATGTTCTTATTCGTCTCATACCTGTATATTCCAGGGACATATCCTATAACATGTTCTTATTCGTCTCATACCTGCATATTCCAGGGACATATCTGATAACATGTTCTTATTCGTCTCATACCTGAATATTTCAGGGACATATCCGATAACATGTTCTTATTCGTCTCATACCTGAATATTTCAGGGACATATCCGATAACATGTTCTTATTCGTCTCATACCTGCATATTCCAGGGACATATCCGATAACATGTTCTTATTCGTCTCATACCTGCATATTCCAGGGACATATCCCATAACATGTTCTTATTCATGTCGTACCTGCATATTCCAGGGACATATCCGATAACATGTTCTTATTCGTCTCACACCTGCATATTCCAGGGAAATATCCGATAACATGTTCTTATTCGTCTCATACCTGCAGATTCCAGGGACATATCCTACAATATGTTATTTTTCGTCTCATATCTGCATATTCCAAAGACATTACCTTTAACATGTTCTTATTAGTCTCATACCTGCATATTCCAGGGACATATCCGACAACATGTTCTTATTCGTCTCACACCTACATATTCGAAAGACATATCCTATAACATGTTCTTATTAGTCTCATACCTGCATATTCCAGGGACATATCCGACAACATGTTCTTATTCGTCTCATACCTGCATATTCCAGGGACATATCCGATAACATGTTCTTATTCGTCTCACAGCTGCATATTCCAGGGACATATCCTATAACATGTTCTTATTCGTCTCATACCTGCATATTCCAGGGACATATCCTATAACATGTTCTTATTCGTCTCATACCTGCATATTCCAGGGACATATCCTACAATATGTTCTTTTTCGTCTCATACCTGCATATTCCAGGGACATATCCTGTAACATGTTCTTATTAGTCTCATACCTGCATATTCCAGGGACATATCCGACAACATGTTCTTATTCGTCTCATACCTGCATATTCCAGGGACATATCCGATAACATGTTCTTATTCGTCTCATACCTGCATATTCCAGGGACATATCCTATAACATGTTCTTATTCGTCTCATACCTGCATATTCCAGGGACATATCCTATAACATGTTCTTATTCGTCTCATACCTGCATATTCCAGGGACATATCCGACAACATGTTCTTATTCGTCTCATACCTGCATATTCCAGGGACATATCCGATAACATGTTCTTATTCGTCTCATACCTGCATATTCCAGGGACATATCCGACAACATGTTCTTATTCGTCTCACACCTACATATTCGAAAGACATATCCTATAACATGTTCTTATTAGTCTCATACCTGCATATTCCAGGGACATATCCGACAACATGTTCTTATTCGTCTCACACCTACATATTCGAAAGACATATCCTATAACATGTTCTTATTAGTCTCATACCTGCATATTCCAGGGACATATCCGACAACATGTTCTTATTCGTCTCATACCTGCATATTCCAGGGACATATCCGATAACATGTTCTTATTCGTCTCATACCTGCATATTCCAGGGACATATCCGATAACATGTGCTTATTCGTCTCATACCTGTATATTCCAGGGACATATCCTATAACATGTTCTTATTCGTCTCATACCTGCATATTCCAGGGACATATCCTATAACATGTTCTTATTCGTCTCACACCTGCATATTCCAGGGACATATCCTATAACATGTTCTTATTCGTCTCATACCTGCATATTCCAGGGACATATCCTATAACATGTTCTTATTCGTCTCATACCTGCATATTCCAGGGACATATCCCATAACATGTTCTTATTCATGTCGTACCTGCATATTCCAGGGACATATCCGATAACATGTTCTTATTCGTCTCACACCTGCATATTCCAGGGAAATATCCGATAACATGTTCTTATTTGTCTCATACCTGCAGATTCCAGGGACATATCCTACAATATGTTCTTTTTCGTCTCATATCTGCATATTCCAAAGACATTACCTTTAACATGTTCTTATTAGTCTCATACCTGCATATTCCAGGGACATATCCGACAACATGTTCTTATTCGTCTCACACCTACATATTCGAAAGACATATCCTATAACATGTTCTTATTAGTCTCATACCTGCATATTCCAGGGACATATCCGACAACATGTTCTTATTCGTCTCATACCTGCATATTCCAGGGACATATCCGATAACATGTTCTTATTCGTCTCACAGCTGCATATTCCAGGGACATATCCTATAACATGTTCTTATTCGTCTCATACCTGCATATTCCAGGGACATATCCTATAACATGTTCTTATTCGTCTCATACCTGCATATTCCAGGGACATATCCTACAATATGTTCTTTTTCGTCTCATACCTGCATATTCCAGGGACATATCCTGTAACATGTTCTTATTAGTCTCATACCTGCATATTCCAGGGACATATCCGACAACATGTTCTTATTCGTCTCATACCTGCATATTCCAGGGACATATCCGATAACATGTTCTTATTCGTCTCATACCTGCATATTCCAGGGACATATCCTATAACATGTTCTTATTCGTCTCATACCTGCATATTCCAGGGACATATCCTATAACATGTTCTTATTCGTCTCATACCTGCATATTCCAGGGACATATCCGACAACATGTTCTTATTCGTCTCATACCTGCATATTCCAGGGACATATCCGATAACATGTTCTTATTCGTCTCATACCTGCATATTCCAGGGACATATCCGACAACATGTTCTTATTCGTCTCACACCTACATATTCGAAAGACATATCCTATAACATGTTCTTATTAGTCTCATACCTGCATATTCCAGGGACATATCCGACAACATGTTCTTATTCGTCTCACACCTACATATTCGAAAGACATATCCTATAACATGTTCTTATTAGTCTCATACCTGCATATTCCAGGGACATATCCGACAACATGTTCTTATTCGTCTCATACCTGCATATTCCAGGGACATATCCGATAACATGTTCTTATTCGTCTCATACCTGCATATTCCAGGGACATATCCGATAACATGTGCTTATTCGTCTCATACCTGTATATTCCAGGGACATATCCTATAACATGTTCTTATTCGTCTCATACCTGCATATTCCAGGGACATATCCTATAACATGTTCTTATTCGTCTCACACCTGCATATTCCAGGGACATATCCTATAACATGTTCTTATTCGTCTCATACCTGCATATTCCAGGGACATATCCTATAACATGTTCTTATTCGTCTCATACCTGCATATTCCAGGGACATATCCTACAATATGTTCTTTTTCGTCTCATACCTGCATATTCCAGGGACATATCCTGTAACATGTTCTTATTAGTCTCATACCTGCATATTCCAGGGACATATCCTTTAACATGTTCTTATTCGTCTCATACCTCCATATTCCAGGGACATATCCGATAACATGTTGTTATTCGTCTCATACCTGCATATTCCAGGGACATATCCTATAACATGTTCTTATTCGTCTCATACCTGCATATTCCAGGGACATATCCGATAACATGTTCTTATTCGTCTCACACCTGCATATTCCAAAGACATATCCTACAACATGTTCTTATTTGTCTCATACCTGCATATTCCAGGGACATATCCTATAACATGTTCTTATTCGTCTCATACCTGCATATTCCAGGGACATATTCGATAACATGTTCATATTCGTCGCATACCTGCATATTCCAGGGATATATCCGATAACATGTTCTTATTCGTCTCATACCTGCATATTCCATTCCAGGGACATATCCGACAACATGTTCTTATTAGTCTCATACCTGCATATTCCAGGGACATATCCTATAACATGTTCTTATTCGTCTCATACCTGCATATTCCAGGGACATATCCGATAACATGTTCTTATTCGTCTCATACCTGCATATTCCAGGGATATATCCTATAATAGGTTCTGAAGATTTTTTTTTATCATCACACAAGCCCAAACATTATAATGATCCACATTACATATCACTTGACAAGTTGAGGTGGTGGAGGTTGGCCTTGGTGGAGGTTGGCCTTGGTGGAGGTTGGCCATGGTGGAGGTTGGCCATGGTGGAGATTGGCAATGGTGGAGGTTGGCCATGGTGGAGGTTGGCCTTGGTGGAGGTTGGCCATGGTGGAGGCTGGCCATGGTGGAGGTTGACCTTCGTGGAGGATGGCCAGTGGCCATGGTGGAATTTGGCCATGGTGGAGGTTGGCCATGGTGGAGGTTGACCTTGTTGGAGGTTGGCCTTGGTGGAGGTTGGCCATGGTGGAGGTTGGCCATGGTGGAGGTTGGCCATGGTGGAGTTTGGCCATGGTGGAGGTTGGCCTTGGTGGAGGATGGCCATGGTGGAGTGTGGCCATGGTGGAGGTTGGCCATGGTGGAGGTTGGCCTTTGTGGAGGTTGGCCTTGGTGGAGGTTGACCATGGTGGAGGTTGGCCTTGGTGGAGGTTGGCCATGGTGGAGGTTGGCCTTGGTGGAGGTTGGCCATGGTGGAGGTTGGCCATGGTGGAGGTTGGCCATGGTGGAGGTTGGCCATGGTGGAGGTTGGCCATGGTGGAGGTTGGCTTTGGTGTAGGTTGGCCATGGTGGAGGTTGGCCATGGTGGAGGTTGGCCATGGTGGAGGTTGGCCATGGTGGAGGTTGGCCATGGTGGAGGTTGACCATGGTGGAAGTTGGCCATGGTGGAGGTTGGCCATGGTGGAGGTTGGCCATGGTGGAGGTTGGCCATGGTGGAGGTTGACCATGGTGGAAGTTGACCATGGTGGAGGTTGACCATGGTGGAGGTTGGCCTTGAGCTTCATATTTTCGTCATTTCATTCATTAATTCATGATTTTAACATTGAGCTTCATATTTTCGTAATGCAATTACAATATCTGTTTCTGAGATGAAAAACGTTGTCATGTATCGTTAAATCAGATTGTACAAACAACATTAAACAACCGAGGAGTTTATTGCAATTTTCTCTCGTGTTCATTGTGAAAATGTCGTGTCCTGTAAATATTTATCCACATTTCTCTCCAACAATTGTCATTTGTTTATATTTATTCCACTTTGGTTCTTTAGTGGTCTCATTTGAATTTCTTTTTTTTTTAAAGGAAGTTGCAATATTTTATATTTAGTTTCTCCCTTTTCCCAAAGGAAAGGCTTTTGTAATCCATCCATGTGAGTGAGTGAGTGAGTGTCTCTCCACACAGATATACTTTCATATAGATCGTTTAGTCTCAGATCTGCCAAAATATCGACACCCCAGAGAGGTTCTCAATGCTCAGTGTTGTTTTTACCTGTGGTGCTCCGAGCCAGTCTGATGCCGATGAATAATTCCACATCCATTAAAAGATGAACCTTCTTTATCTACCAAAGTGAAAGTATTCACGACATAGTGCATTCAGAAAGTATTCAGACCCCTTCACTTTTTTCACATTTTGTTTTGTTGCAGCCTGAATGTACATTACATATTCTCTCTTTAGTTTACATATTCCCTCAAGCTCTTTAGAGCTTGTTTCTCGTTCTTGTTGCAGAGTTGTTTAAAACTTTTTCCATCCAAAAGTAGAAAGACTTGCAATATCTCTTTTAAGAATACTTCATGATGCCTCACCTTGCAACTTGTGAAAACACAAACAATATATATAGATATATATGTATCAGAATATAATTTCAGTTCTCCAACCTATTGAGCGCACGCTGTGACGTCACCGCCACATACGTACGCCTTGCCTGCCAAGCTCCGGAAGAGCCATCTGACAGTGCATAATTTAGATCTTCGCTCAGATACTGTCACAAGTGCATACAAATCTCACAGTTACCGACCTGGTTTCGCCCTTGTTGGGGCTTCATCAGGGCAACGCAGTGAGTCTTCCATACACTTGTGACTCTGAAAACCTTTCGGTTATATATTAGTCATTATGCAACTCCATACTATCAGTGGTGAACCGCCATGAAGGTATCCCATTCAGCTATCACTGTACCTTAATGGGAGCGATAAGCACCGCCTGCCACACGGTACATTACCTATGGTATCCACTCATTATATGGAGTCGCCTGGATGCGGTCGGGAGCAACGAATCAGAATATCATTTCAGTTCTCCAACCTATTGAGCGCACGCTGTGACGTCACCTCCATATACGTACGCCTTGCCTGCCAAGCTCCGGAAGAGCCATCTGACAGTGCATAATTTAGATCTTCGCTCAGATACTGTCACAAGTGCATACAAATCTCACAGTTACCGACCTGGTTTCGCCCTTGTTGGGGCTTCATCAGGGCAACGCAGTGAGTCTTCCATACACTTGTGACTCTGAAAACCTTTCGGTTATATATTAGTCATTATGCAACTCCATACTATCAGTGGTGAACCGCCATGAAGGTATCCCATTCAGCTATCACTGTACCTTAATGGGAGCGATAAGCACCGCCTGCCACACGGTACATTACCTCTGGTATCCACTCATTATATGGAGTCGCCTGGATGCGGTCAGGAGCAACGAATCAGAATATAATTTCAGTTCTCCAACCTAATGAGCGTATTTTGATATATATATATTGTTACAGGTCGCGGATTAGATGTTATTTACCGAGCGGTGGTATTGCCGCGACCTAACAGTTCCCCCGATTCTTCCCCAACTCACCCGATTCACCCAGACGTTGGCCAAATCGCGCTATGCCAAATCAATGATAGAAAGGACACGACGACTGGGAAAGAGGAAACGACACAAGGGGTACAGTTCTCAAGACCTCCGGAGGAGGGTATAATTACAGTGGTGGAGAAAAGGGGTAGATTACAAGGCAGTGAGGTAAAGACACAGAAGAGATGGGCACTTAATTACCGTCTTATCTTAGCCCAGACAGACCACAGACAAACGGAACAAGGCAGACTTATACAGGGATTGATGGCAGGAAGGGACAGGTAGGTCGATAGCACAAGGTGCACCTTGGCTCGGGGACAGGATAAAGCACGGTCCAGAAGATGCGGGGAGGCCTCACAGCGCTCGGAGGGGACGTCTTTCTTTCTCCAAGCTCAGCGCGCATCTGACGTCACCTCCCTCTCACTGCGCATGCTCAGCGGGGAGTGACACGCCCTCGGCTGGTTGGTTCCGCCCCACTGGGGCCGGTCCGCCGCTTCCATTGGGTGCGGGGGTTACCGGGCTCCGCCCTTGATGAGGAGCTGACAGGGAGCCCCTATTTGGTAACCCCGTCGAGCACATGTTCGATGGCGGCTCGTTGGGAAGGCCTGGTGCCCTCCCAACACCCCCTACCAACCAAGCCGGAGTGAGGACGCGCACTTCCTGCGCTCGTTGTTGTTGTTGTTGTTGTTGTTGTTGTTGAACTGTGAGGAAGAGCTGCGGGGAGGTATTGGGAGGTCCTAAACTTCCTAACGGTGCCATACAATCACATTCTGGTGCAACGAAGGGTCAGAATTAATGGAAACGAGTCCTTAACTGACATAGACTAAGAATAACTAGCAAGATGTCCTATAGTTGTCTTACATGAGATGCGGTGAACCTGGGCACGACATTTAATGGGGGAAATAGGGGGAGGTCGGGTCTACAGAGTGTTGTTTACAGAAAATGGGACTAGGGAATGGGGGATTGGGGATAGTTGGGAAGTATTGAGGAAATAGGGTAATATTTACAAGCGGATATGGATGGATGCAAATCCCATATCCGCAACACTGCACCCTTCTCGACCTCGGGGCGGCCCGACCCGATAAATTTTTACCTACTTTAGTGTGGCACTCAGATGTAGTTCCCTCTACTATTAACTCTACCCTGAGTGCGACAGTTTTACAGATGTTCACAAAAGAGTAAATATGTCACCCTGCGACGTTGCACCCTTCTCCTAACAGAAACACACCCACAGGATAACCGAATTGCGGAATGGTCTTCAAACTAAACATACAGCCGGTAGGGAGCATTATTTATACAACACTGATATTTACACTACGATCCAGGACCTGTTCTTTGAGGAACACATGCAGATGTTATGCATAGGGAGAGCACGCATGCCAGCATCGATACACCAACCCACGAGTGCCCTGTGGCCCTACGGCCTTTAATAATGTGCAGAGCACCCCGTCCAAGCACCAGAAGCACCACCCCATTACGCACAGTCAGCACCATCCGGTGCACCAATAAAGTGTTCATAAAAATGCACAATTAAGTGTCCATGGTCACCGGTGGTGTCACAGCCGGCCGATGTTCTGCCGCTGGTCTTGCCTTCATGGAGTGCACTTGGCCTTCTGGCTTCTTTAGAAATAAAGAAAGGCTCTCAAACCTGTCAGAGCTGTCTCCCTTGACATATCAAGGGCCTTTGATACGGTCTGGCACCCAGCTCTGCTCACCAAACTCTCCTCCTATGGTATCCATGGAAATCTCCATGCATGGCTTGCGGACTTCCTCTCTGGTCGTAGTCAACGTGTGGCCCTGAATGGATTTCTCTCATCTCCCCTTCCTGTTCAGGCTGGAGTTCCCCAAGGAAGTGTGCTGGGCCCTGTGCTTTTTCTGGTCTTTATCAATGATCTCTCTGACTCTCTGGAAAATCCTCTCTATCTCTTTGCTGATGACTCCACTCTCTGCCGCTCCATTCCTCTTCCCTCAGATCGGCAGTCTGCAGCCTCCTCACTCTCTGAAGACCTGGACAAAATCACAGACTGGTCAAACAAGTGGAACATGTCTTTCAATCCTGCCAAATCTCACTCTCTTACTATGTCTCTCCGAAAAGATCGACTGGACAACCCTCCCATCTACTTTCTCAACAATCCTCTCCAAGAAGTTCTGTCACTCAAGCTTTTGGGTCTCACTATCTGCCATGATCTTTCTTGGGAAAACCACATTTCCAAGCTGGCCTCCAAAGCCAGTCGCCGACTGGGCATCCTCCGTCGTGCGAAGTCCTTCCTCGGCACACCTGAGCTCCTCACAACTTACAAGGCTTTCATCCGCAGCTCAATGGAATACTGTTCTCCCCTATGGGCTGGTGCTCCTGCCTCACACCTGGCTCGGCTTCACGCTGTTGAATCCAAAGCTTTCAAAATCATTGGAATCTCCCGCGATGAAGCTATCTCTGAGGGCCTTTCACTCACTCACCGCAGGCAGGTAGGTGGTCTTTCTGTCTTCTACCGACTCCTCTCCGGCCTTGCTCCCCCAGCTCTCTCTGTGCTCTGTCCCCCAAATATTCCTACAGGTCGCACAAGATCTGCCAGCAACCCTCTGATGGTTAAACTGCCGAAATCTCGGCTCTCTGCTCACCTTCACTCTTTCATTCCTCTTTTCTCCCGCCTGTGGAACAAACTCCCACACTCCCTTCAATCCCTCTCCTCCCTCCAGGTCTTTAAAACAGCTGTTCACCACCATCTCTTATCTTCCCCCATCCATAACCTTGATCTTTTCTACCCCCACTAATTCACCCCAGATCCACCTTGTTTGAAATTCCAACTTATTTCCTGGAAATCCTGGCAGTGTCCATATGTTTATACCTCTCCCACCCCCCCCCCTTCACATGCCTCCCCCCCTTCACATGCCTCCCCCCCTTCACATGCCTCCCCCCCAAAGCCCTCTCCCTCCCACAGATCTCTCGATGTCTCCATGTCTCTCGGTCCCTGCTCTCAAATGTTGTGTTTGTGTCCTTCCCCCTCTCTCCCCATCTTGTCTACCGCTCCCGATGTTATTTGTTTTATGTGTCTGTTTGTCTTTCTGTGTGATTAATGTTCGCTCTTTCACGAGCCTCGATCTTGTATACAAAAAAAAAAAAAAAAAAAAAAAGGCGCCAACCGCGTCCATTTCTGAATTGTGGCCGTCAGGGGGGCCAATTAAAAGTGGTTCACCTGTATGGCATAGGTGCCACGTTGACCCAGAGGTCCATCCACGGGTGGTGCTTGACCGCAAAAGAACTGCGGTCCACTGTGGGCGGCCACAAAAATTGCGGTCCATGTGGTGTATCGATCCAGGCAGCAAGCAGCGGAAGTACAGGCCCACAACTGCAGAGCCAGCACCTCTCTCTCCCCTCTCTCTGCCCCAAAGCCAGATCCTCGGAGGTGGGAGACAAACGAAGACAAGTGAGTAAGGTGGTAAGGGCGCAAAAGTGCACGCAATACAAGGTAATGCACACTGGGGGCACATGGGAACCAGGTGAGACAGGTACGTTCCTACCGTACGCCCCCCCCCCCACCAGGTAACCGACATTGCCCCTCCCTTACCCCTTACTGTATCCACAAAACACAACACTACCCATAAACATCTACTTTACACATCAACAGCGTCCCTACTGTCTTCCCCGTTCCTCCCATAAACCAAATTCGTCTTCTCTCCCTCCTAACCAATCAAATTTGCCATTTCCAACTCTCATCAAAATCTGCCATCTCCAATTCATCATCAGTCCCTCCTAAGGAGGGAGAGATGGAATCACCCCAATGTCTCATCCACGTCGTGATGCGTCTCACAAATCCAAACAGCAATTCTCCTTTCCTGCAACACAAAACAAAGAAAACACAGGTGTGGAGTCATCAGCATCACCTCAGGCAAGTGGCTGCGTATGGTGCGACAGGTTCATCAATCCTAACTATTTCCTAAATGACTTTAACAACTTTACATTACCCGGGGTCTTTCCCTGCCAATGCATTGGCCAACTTACACTATGGGTTCTAAAAACCAATTCCCATTGACCAAACTGTGGTGCTTCTCAATTTGGGGTCTCACTCCCCCGATCCATCTCCCGGTGCCCTTGCACAATTTCTGGGCTGCGACGTGTAGCTCTCACAGCAGGTCTACCCACCTGCACACCTCCACCACTGCAGTTGCCACCCGAGCTTACCTAGCTCCTCACCCTAACCTAACTAACTGGGGAAGGCCCCTCCTGGCTCTGTCACCCCTTGGTGCCCTCTGGCACTGGGCTACCCGGGTCCGTCCCCCGGATCCTCGGGCCCCATCCACAACAACTCTACCGGCTCCCAGAGCCCACCTGCGGCCTCACCTGGCCGACATCCTCACAGTGGTGGAGTGCCCAAACCAACTACACACACTAACAGGCTACACACCCAGCCATTTCCACAACACTAATGCACCCATCCAATCACCATTCTTCCACCCGCACCACAGATGCCAATATCCAAACACAATTTACCTATACCCTCTACCTAACACTTACACTACCCGCCCCGGGTATTCGTGATGGGAGTCCATCCTTCCCCCATTCACACCTTCGCACCATCCACTCCACTCCACAGTTTTCCACCATACTCACTCCACGACCATCCATTCCAAGACTCCATATATTTCACATACCTGTACTTGCACACCTGTGCTCTCATACTTGGTGCCGCCTGCACCCTTCTCTCCCCCAAGCGCATTCGCGCTGATCCACAACACTCACTACTCACCATGACACTCATCCACAATGCTCTCTCATTCATCACTTGTACGCTCACACACACCTCGGAGCATTGCCTCACCGATGCCTCATTTGAAGCTGCTCACCAGCACTTCCATTCACACTGCATCATCTGCTCTGTCTACTCCCTTCTAAAACTCGCGCTCCTCCGTCTTCCCTTACACTCAGCGCTCCCACGTCATTATCAAACACTAAGCTACTACGTCCCCACTACAGGTACCAAGTCTCTTACTTAAATCTTGTCACCCATAGTCACCTCTAGTCCCTATCAATATAACCTAACCCACCCGGGCTAGTTTTCACTGCCATACACCCCATAACCTATAGCGCATTTTCCCCCATCATGGGAAGGGTGGCAGGGATGCCACCCTTACCCACCGGGCCCATTGCTCATCAATCTCCCAGTCCTCTGGCACTAATAAGCCCCCCTTATTCAGAGGTACTGGGTCCCGCCTCGGCATCTAAAGCCGAGGCAATCCACGGGGGCGCCTGCTCGCCGGTGTAAGGCTTTCTAGTTTCCCGGGGTCTGGCAGGGGGGTGTCTGGGATCGGCTAACCCGCTCCCCCCTGGGCGGAGTTGAGGACCTCAACCGCCGGGGATCATCCCGGCGCGTGGCTCGACAGTGCCGCGCCAGGTGACCCAGACGGTTGCAAGTGTAGCACCTCACCTGATAAGGTGCTTGTCTCCGGAATTCCAAGTTTTCCCCCCTGAAGGTCCGAATTGGATTACCCACTCGTGGTCCACCGCGGCCACCTCCGGGGCCGCCTGCCATGGTCCAGGTCCCGCCAGGCGCTGGTCCACCAGCCTCCTGACCATGCCCGCCAGGTCAGGACTCACGTCGGGGGCGGGCCCCCTAAGGGGTCCTCCCTCCATCAGGGGTCCCACCTGGCGGACCGCCATTGCGTGACGCTCGCTCCCCCGGGCCAGGGGCCTCGCTGCTTCCCAACGGGCTGCAGCGTCAGCCGCCTGGCTCAGAGTCTGCGGGCGCCACATGGCGAGCTGCTGCCGGAGCTCAATATCCGGGAGGGCCTGGATAAAATGGTCCAGCGCCAGGCTTTCCCGGGAATCCGCTGCCATGTTAGCATGTGCGATCCCCACTGCGCGGCGAATGTCGTGGGCAAGTTCCCCGATGGCTTCCTGGGGCTTGCGTTTTCACAGCGCGAGCTGAGCTTTAACAAGCTCGCTCTGCTGTTCAATGCCGAATCGATTAATTAGGGCGTCGCGGAGGGCTGGCAGGGTGAGAGCACCCGGTGGTAATGCCGTCAGCACCTCCGCCGCCGCGCCGCGCAATGCGGCCACCAGGTGTACTCCACCTTCGTCCTCACCCCAACCATTGCCCTTACACACACAGTCAAACTGCGCCAGGTACGCGCGTAGATCACTCTTGCCGTCATACGGCGCGAGTGGGACCTTGTGGGACCACCTCGTATGCGAGTCGTTGCCCGCCTGCCGGACCCCGTGCATCGCCCCTTGCGGGGTCAGCGCGGGGCCGAACCGGCCGGGCCCCCACAGTACATTACCCCCAAGGGGCTCCCGTGCCTCCCCTGTCCCTCTAAAAACTACCCCTGTTGGTGTTGATGCATGGGTCACGCTTCCGCAACCCGCTACCCATTCCATACCACCACAACCTTGCTCACTCACACCTCGCACCTCTCCCATCACCGGACCCTCTCGCTCGCACCCTCGTTCCATACACTCCGGACCAGCCATACACCTCACTCTTGGCCTCTCACGAACATCCGGGTCCATCTCGACCCCCAAGCTTATTAAATCACCTGGTGCATCACACGCACGACCATATTGGTCACCACTTACACCGGGTCCTCTTTCTCTTCGCTTCTCCTCCATCACCTGCGAATCCCTCATCCGGTTAATGAGCACATCATCACGATCCGAACACAGACTTTGGACCAATTCTTTTACTTCCTCTTTTATCTCTTTCTTATCCTCTCTCCGTCGCTTCTTAATTTCGCTCACCCCTTCTCCCACTTCTTCTAATTTCTGCTTCACCTCCTTCATCTCCTCGTGCGCCCCCTTAAGTTCTTCCTCTAACTCCACCTTATTTTTTTCTATGTGCTCCCGCACCTCCCGCTCTTTAACCTCCATCACCTCTACCACCTTGTTCATTTTCCTCGTCAGGTCCTCATGTACCGTCTGACACTCTTTTTTAATTACCCCTACGTCCTTTTTCATCTCCTTCTGTGTTGATTTTAAACCCTCTATTACCGCTGTGTTCTTCTTTACCTGGTCCCCCAACTCCTTTTGTCCCACTGTCAGCTGTTCTACTCCCAGCGTCAACTCCTCTACACCACCTTGCAATTTTACAGTCCCCTTTCTCACCTCCTTCCCCATGCGCTCCTCACAGTGCCTCGCGCACTCCTCCGACCTCCTCACTCACACCTCTTCTGATCTCCTCTCCCATCACTTGCATCTCCTGCCCAGATGCCACCCTCATCTGCTCCATTTCCTCCCTGTGAGCATCCAATTTAGTTTCTACCCCCATTCTGACCCCCTCTATCTGCTGCCCCATTTGTTTAACTTCCCTTTCCGCTTGGTCCCTCATGTCCCTCAATTTGCCTTCCATACTGTTTTCTAACCCCTCTAACCCCTTTTTCATCCCTTCCATTTGATTCTCTTGAGCGTCCATTCTGTTTTCTACCCCCGTTAACCCATGTTTCACCCCTTCTATCCCATTGTCTAACCCCTCTAATTTAGCTTCTAGCCGTTCCCCCATTTCTCCCATTTTGCCCCCCAACTCACTCCCCAATCGCTCACTATCAGCCCTCGCTCCGTCCCTCATTACTCCCATCATTCTGCTTTCCATTTCTTTGCCATTCTTGTCCATAAGGGCCTTCATTTGTATAAAAAAAAGGTTCAAATCCACCAGCGGCGCTGCTACGGTCGCGGGCGCGGTCGCCGTAGCCATCTGCGAGGCGCCATTTTGCGCGCCCGTAACCTCGTGCGCGAGGACGCCATTTTGCGAACCTGCCGCCCTCACTGCTTCGCTCTCCTCATGTCCCTCAATTTGGTCCTGGATCGACCCTGCCTCACTCTCCTCTACCGGAACCCAGCCGTCTTGATCTCCCATAGCGCGACTTTCAAAATTCGGGTTTTTTGTAAAACAAAATCAAATTTCGGTGACTTGTAATTTTGAGCGCGTTAAGCGTGCTTCGGGTCCGTATCTCACTCCCAGACACCAATTGTTACGGGTCGCGGATTAGATGTTATTTACCGAGCGGTGGTATTGCGGCGACCTAACAGTTCCCCCGATTCTTCCCCAACTCACCCGATTCACCCAGACGTTGGCCAAATCGCGCTATGCCAAATCAATGATAGAAAGGACACGACGACTGGGAAAGAGGAAACGACGCAAGGGGTACAGTTCTCAAGACCTCCGGAGGAGGGTATAATTACAGTGGTGGAGAAAAGGGGTAGATTACAAGGCAGTGAGGTAAAGACACAGAAGAGATGGGCACTTAATTACCGTCTTATCTTAGCCCAGACAGACCACAGACAAACGGAACAAGGCAGACTTACACAGGGATTGATGGCAGGAAGGGACAGGTAGGTCGATAGCACAAGGTGCACCTTGGCTCGGGGACAGGATAAAGCACGGTCCAGAAGATGCGGGGAGGCCTCACAGCGCTCGGAGGGGACGTCTTTCTTTCTCCAAGCTCAGCGCGCATCTGACGTCACCTCCCTCTCACTGCGCATGCTCAGCGGGGAGTGACACGCCCTCGGCTGGTTGGTTCCGCCCCACTGGGGCCGGTCCGCCGCTTCCATTGGGTGCGGGGGTTACCGGGCTCCGCCCTTGACGAGGAGCTGACAGGGAGCCCCTATTTGGTAACCCCGTCGAGCACATGTTCGATGGCGGCTCGTTGGGAAGGCCTGGTGCCCTCCCAACACCCCCTACCAACCAAGCCAGAGTGAGGACGCGCACTTCCTGCGCTCGTTGTTGTTGTTGTTGTTGTTGTTGAACTGTGAGGAAGAGCTGCGGGGAGGTATTGGGAGGTCCTAAACTTCCTAACGGTGCCATACAATCACATTCTGGTGCAACGAAAGGTCAGAATTAATGGAAACGAGTCCTTAACTGACATAGACTAAGAATAACTAGCAAGATGTCCTATAGTTGTCTTACATGAGATGCGGTGAACCTGGGCACGACATTTAATGGGGGAAATAGGGGGAGGTCGGGTCTACAGAGTGTTGTTTACAGAAAATGGGACTAGGGAATGGGGGATTGGGGATAGTTGGGAAGTATTGAGGAAATAGGGGAATATTTACAAGCGGATATGGATGGATGCAAATCCCATATCCGCAACAATATATATCTTTCTAACCACTGACTAACTGATATTAATGTTTGGTACCATCTGGGTATCATAGAAAGATGAAATTTAGCATGCCGCCGGACATCGAAGCCGATACACCGGGAAAAATCACAGAACAGGCGGAAAGCATCTGTAAATGAACATTTACATAAAACCGTAAACGCGTATGTAAAAAAACAAACAAACAAAAAACAACCTCAATTAATATGTACCATTTGAAAATTGTAATTTCTATAAGTGTAGACTGTGAAATAAACATCTCAATGAAAATGTACTTAAAAAGCAGGTCAGTGATGCCTGCCTATAATCGTAAATCTTTTATTTATTATATAACAACGTACAAAACACAGTTTGTTATTGCTTGCACAATGTGTAAGCATACCGCACTAGTATATATATATATATATATATATATATATATATATATATATATATATATATATATATATATATACATGCACACATTTGTATTACGTGACCTGTAATTCACACACGACTATGTCATACCCCTTATTCTATTTAAAACTGCGAACTCGCAACACGATATACTCAAGGAGGCACGGCCATGTTTAACATTAGCTCCATTCGTGTGTTTTTATTAATAAAGATCCCATGTAAGCATTGATTTTGAAATGCTATCCTAACATACTGCAGTCGACGAATACGTGTCCGATTGTTGATAATGTTGGTCTCATGGGATTCCATTTATAGTTCATGTGCATTGCATTCTGCGCACCTCACACATGGGTGTCATGCAGCCCCAGCAGTGCCAAGTGCACCGTCATTGAACGTCAAACGAATTCACACTCGAGTATCATTTGTGTTTTAATGAAACGCAACATTGACACTCGTTTCTTAGCGATGCTCGTTTTTGTTATTTTCTTTTTTGCACATTATAAAAGGAAAACAACTCAAAACTCAAAATCTGAGTTGTGCTGTCTGATCATGCGATGAACATTCATGATATGGATGGAAACATGCACCATTGAGCAATGTTTTAGGCAATTTTTTGTTCCAGGTTCTGAGGCTCATTGACGAGCTGTGACGCCAATTGCACAGACATGCAGACAAATACATGAGACATCACCAGACTTGACTTTCACGCAAACAGCTGCTGAGCTTGGGGGAACTGACGTCACTTCCCAGAGCACTCTGGGTAGGTACCAGCGACCTCTTTGTGACATTGCCTTTTTTTTTTCTCCATGTGTAGGAATTTCCTCCTCCCCATGGATGCCAATCTATGGGGTTTTCCTGTTCTCTATCTTCTATCTATCTATAATTCCAGTAATCTCTGTCTGTACGTTTGTACGTTTGTACGTTTGTCTGTTTGTCTGTGACCGCTGTTTCTCGACAACTACCGGTCCGATATACTTGAAACTTGCCAGGTATATTGCTGGGGACCCGAGGATGTGCCTTTTCAAGGTTTGAAATTAATCGGACAAGTACTTACCGAGCTATGGCGATTTAGCCGTTCGCCGTTCGCTTTGCCGTTGCGAATGGACCAAACCATTCATGTAAATAGAGGGGGGGGGGGGGGGGGGTTCTGTGGTCGTTCGCTTTGGCTTTGCGAATGGACCAAACCATTCATGTAAATAGAGGGGGGGGTTCTGTGGTCGTTCGCTTTGGCTTTGCGAATGGACCAAACCATTCATGTAAATAGAGGGGGGGGTTCTGTGGTCGTTGCGAATGGACCAAACCATTCACATCGAATCATCGAATCACATCGAATGGACCAAACCGTTCGCTTTGGACCAAACCATTGCATGTAAATAGAGGGGGGGGTTCTGTGGTCGTTGCGAATGGACCAAACCATTCATGTTTTTTTTTTTTTTTTTTTTGGCAAGGAACGGGCACCCACGTACGGGCACGTCCTAGCTTATATATAGTACGGGCATGCCCTAGTGCTTTAAATGCTGAGTGTCAAGCAAGGAAGCAGCACATACTGTTTTAAGTTTTTGGTATGAATTGGCCGATCTTCGAACTACCGTCCTCCCAGATTCAGGGCCGTCACTCTTTTTTTTCCTTTTTTTTGGTATACAAGATCGAGGCTCGTGAAAGAGCTAACATTAATCACACACAAAGACAAACCAACACATGAAACGTATAACATGGGGAGCGGTAGACAAGATGGGGAGAGAGGGGGAAGGAAACAAAACACAACATTTGAGAGCAGGGACATCGAGAGATCTGTGGGAGGGAGAGGGCTTGGGGGGAGGTGGGAGAGGTATAAAACATATGGACACTGCAAGGACTTCCAGGAAATAAGTCGGCATTTCAAACAAAGTGGATCTGGGGTGAATTAGCGGGGGTAGAAAAGATCAAGGTTTTGGATGGGGGAAGATAAGAGATGGTGGTGCCACCATTATGCCACCATTAGGCCACCACCTCTAACCATTATGCCACCGATTCTGGTGTATTTAATTTCCCTGGAATTTGTTGGAGGTAGCCATGTCTGTGAAATGCTCCGCCTTTGTGGTCCCCGATTGGCTGAGATAAGCACGGTTATGTGACGTGTATTCATTGCAATGGTCATGTATTGGTGTCGTGGCCAAAGGTTGACGTGGACTTCCTATTGTGTGGTCTACATCAATCTTATCATCGAGAGTTGATGTGGACTTTTCTAGAAAAGAATAAACGACTGGAGGTTTATGGAAATTAACCATTTCTCAAGCACACCCTTCTCCAATAAAGGTGGTAACACCATGATGCCATCTGCCTAGAGGTATTTGGGATGGGTACACAGCCATTTCAGGACTCGTGCTCTTCTTCTTCATCATCCGTAAACAATTGGTTACACCACCCAGATGTTTTTTCAGTGATCCAAAGTGATTAAAATCACAAGGTTACAAGTCTGGACGGTTTGGGGTGTACGAGTTAAAACTTCCCAAATCATCTCTGCTGGAGTACCCAGGTCCTTTGAGGTCTGACAGGGCAAAGGTCCTTTGGTACCCGCCTTTCAGTAACCATGTTCAATTTCAAGTGACGATGAATGATCATTTTCACACTTTCAAGACTGATACCCTAATTCTTTAGCAATTTCACGTGACGTAATTTGGCAATTCCCAAAAATTAGCCGTTCAAGACGTTTCATGTTCATTATTTCATTGATTCATTCATTCATTTATTCATTCATTCATTTATTCATGTGCAGCACCTTGCTGCTTTTTGCCTCATTTCTGGGAGTGCAGCCATAATGCTGATGCAGAGCCCCCTGTAGCCAAGTTTAGGAATTCTGGAATTAGGCCGGTGTCCCTTCCGCCGCCATTTTGCGGGTTTATTCCCTTTAAAATACTTTTTCTCTGCAAACATTGGTCAGATTGACACCATAGAAGCGCCTCCTCCTGGAGAATTTTAAATGATAATTATGCCGTCATAGGTCACGTGGCACAGGCGCCATATTGGAAAAACCGAAAATCTTTGCACGTCTATATCTCCGAAACGTCTCCATGGAAAAAAAAAATTAAACGTAGCTCATTGTAAAGCACTCCACATGTGGAATAACATATGTTAATGGTGATGTCATCGGTGCCTTCATTATGACGTCATAAATCGACAAGTAGAACGCTTGATCTGATCAGTGTGAAATTTCTTGCCCATGATCTATGAATAAATTAGTTGAGGAAAAAAAAAATGAATGATGTCATCGGTCACGTGTTTCGGCAGCCATGTTTTTATGGTGTAGCCCGTAGTGCAATCCTGTCTGGAACAGCGTTTTTCCATCCAATGTATCCCTGTTTGTCGTAAAAGGCGACAAAAAGGGTTGGCGTCAGGAAGGGCATCCGGCCGTAAAACATTGCTTCAAAAAGGGGACCAAAAAAAACAACAACAACCACGGTCCCCGAAAAAGGCCAACCCCCGCTTGCGGGGAAAAATGGCCTCTAAAGGTGGTTATTATATATATAATGTATGTCCCTCACAAACGTCCACCAATCAGCTCAGGATCTGGTCACATGACAGAGGGACAGCAGATCCTCCACTGAGCAGATCCAAGCCCGGCTCCGCCGTTGTTAGAGTCTCGGTCTTGTTTAGGTTTCACTTACAATCTAAGCACAGTGCTCATGATGCTCATGCTGCTCCAGTTCCAAGTCACATCAACTGCGTTACCTTTCCCCCCTTGTCCACACATGTGGTTATTCTGCACATATTATACGGACAAGCTCCCTTCTTGAGTCGAAGACATTTGAAAGGAGGATTGGGGATTTTTTTTTTGATCTACAAATCAAGAACAAAAAAATAAAAACGAGAAGAAAACCAAACTGCAGTTTCCTTACAGAACAATTGCTTCTTTGTTGGCGTTCCTTTTGACCTCGTCCGCTGTTCAGCCACCAACTTCCACTGAATGTCAGGTCATCAAACAATGGAAATAGGCATTCCTATCCACCTGCCGTTGTATGTATTGCTGTGGGCACAGCTCCGCCACCGATACCTTTTGCCCCTTAAAGTAGGGCAGGAAGTTTGAATTTGTCCAACGTACCAGCACACATTGGTCGACTCTAATTAAAAGGTGCCATAGATGAATGTCTCGTTCAGAGGATAACACGCTTTTTGATATAGTACCCAGTCTGTAACACACCAGGGTGACATTTTGTACTTGGGTTGGAAATCACATCCACCTCAAAAGCACGCGAAAAGCACCTCAAAAGCACGGACTGTGCGGTCAGCCTAGCAGAGGGATTATAATATCAAGGGAGAATGAATGGGCATTAGTATTAGGACGGCACATGGCCTGGAGAATCGTCTTTCCTGCTTCCGAAAGCCCAGAAGTGGAACACTTTATACTTGCCCGAATTGTTTCACTCTTTCATTAAGTGCAAGCCCATAAGTGTAGCTGGCTCAATGTTTCTTTCTGAGGACAAGCTTGCGCTATGCAGGAGTCCATACTTGTGAAATAACAGCATCTGAGTTTGAATCCCACTTCTTCAGATGGTGGAGCTTCCTGTTTTAATATGTGTCACAAAAACCTGAGGTTGGTTTAACCTATTGATGTATAACCTGCAGGCAGGTGCAATCTCAGATTTATTTATTTATTTTGCACATAAATCACAAACGATACGCATGGTACTCTGGCACGGTCCTGAACACAATACATCAGCTGATCACTGGCTTGTACCGGTTGGTAAATAAGGGACGAGTAGGGATCTGAAGTTTCGGGGTTAACCTCCCCCCGTCCCCCGTGATCGGAAAATGAAAAATCAACGCCCGCGCCATTGTGCGGGCTACTGTCTTGTCGTCATGTGTCGAGTTTCAGAAGAACCTGCCAGGTGATAAGGGAGGAATAGCAAAAGAAGCACAAATAGCAAAAACCTAACGAACGGACGGAAGGACAGACATCCGGACATCATGACACATTTTGTAAGTTTATCTCCACGTGAATGGAGATGAGATTACCTGATAAATGTTACGTGATGCTTTCTTGCTTGATACTCAACATTTAAAAAGGATGGAGCACAGACCAACAACCATACAGTCATGGCCAAAAATATTGGCACCCTTGCACTTTTTTCAAATCTCACAATTTTCACCAAAAATAAGTTGAAATTCACGAAAGTATTTGGTCTCCACAATTCTTTATTTTACGGTTAAGATTACAGAACCTTTGTTTTTGATTCAGAACTTAATATATCGTTTTAAATCAGAAAATAAAAAGAAATGGCATTGACAAAATTATTGACACACGAGACTTAATATTTGGTAGCACGGCCTTTAGACAAAATAACGACAGTGAAGCAGTTCCTATAGCCATGAATGAGCTTCCTCCACCTCTCTACTGGCAGTTTGTCCCACTCTTCTTGTGTAAACTGCTCCAGTTCTCCCAGATTTGAAGTGTGCCTTCTCCCAACTGTTGTTTTCAGATCTCCCCACAAGTGTTCAATGGGATTTAGATCTGGATTCATTGCTGGCCACTTCAGAAGAGTCCAGCGTTTTGTCTTGAACCATTCCTGGGTGCTTTTCGAAGCGTGTTTGTGGTCATTGTCCTGCTGCAAGACCTATGACCTTCAACAGAGACCGAGCTTTCTGACACTGGGTTGAACATTGCGCTCCAAAATGCCTTGGTAATCTCCTTATTTCATGATGCCATGCATACTGAACATGGTGCCACATTCAAGGCACCCACTGCTAGAGGCACAACAGAAACCCCAAAACATCACTGAACCTCCTCCATGTTTGACTGTAAGGAAGATGTTATTTTTGTTGAAAGCTTCATTTTGTTTTCTGTAAACATAGAGATGATGTGCTTTGCCAAAAAAAACCCTCAAATTTGGTCTTATCTGCCCACAGGACATTCTCCCAGAAGGATTTTGGCATGTTCAGGTGTGTTTTGGCAAACTCCAGTCAGGCTTTCTCAGCATTGTGTTCCTCCTGGGTCTCCTACCATAGAACCCCCTTTCATTGAGTTGGCGACGGATGGTGCGAGTTGAAACTGTCGTACCTTGTGTCTGAAGGTCAGCGTGAATCTGTTTGGCAGTTGATCGAGGTGTTTTTTCACCATTCAAACAATCCTTCGCTGCAATCTTCGATCAAGTTTTCTCTTGTGGCCACGTCCAGGTAGGTTGGCTACAGTGCCATGGGCCTTAAACGTCCTGATAACATTGTGTACGGTGGACACAGGGACATCAAGGTCTCTGGAGGTGGACTGGTTGCCTTGAGATTGTCGATGATTGGCTACAATCTTGTGTCTGACCTCAGACAATTCTCTGGTTTTCTTTCTTTTCTCCGTGCTCATTGCGGCACACACAGGGACACAGCAAACAGAATGACTCATTTTCTCTATTCAAACTGGTTGAATGAGTGATTTTTATATTGCAGGCACCTGCAACTCACCACAACTCACCACTCACCACCACTCACCACTCACCACAACTCACCACGGTCCACTCAATTCCAAAGTAAAGGAGTATCCACCTGCTTGAAATCTAATTATTTCGAACAACTTCTAAAAGGTGCCAATAATATTGTCCGGGCCATTTTAGGATTCCTGTGTGGAATAAGCGAAGCTTTATTACTTTTTTGTTTTAGCTTTTTTTTGGTTTTGTTCCATTGCAAATCAAAGAAATACATATGTGGATACCAAAATGTTTTTAAAATTTCAACAATAACAATCTGTCTTACAATAATCTGTAAGAAATGGTGCATTATTTGAAAAAAGTGCAAGGGTGCCAATATTTTTAGCTACGACTGTAGGTTGACAACCATAGCGCAGGCTTTGATTGGCTGAATGGCTTCCTCCTGCATATTGAATGAAGTTCTTTGTAAAGGAACTCATTATTGTTACTCGTGTGACTCGGCGTGCTCAGCGCGCCTCACCACACGTCCTTTCAGAGGGATAGGCATCTTTGACCATTTCGGTGTCTTTTGGGTCTTCAGGGTATTTTGGGTCTTCAGGGTATTTTGGGTCTTCAGGGCCATTTGTGTCTTCAGAGTCGTTTGGATCCTCTGGGCCTTTAAGGATATTTTGGGTATTTGGGGTGTTTTGGGACTTCGGGGTCTTTGGAGTCTTTGGGGTCTTTTGGGTCTTCGGTGTCTTCAGCGGCTTTTAGGTCTTTTAACCGATGGACACAGTGTTGTTCAAAGATTGCCCATTACAACCCCATTCAAATCCCTCCTAAAGTGCTACTCAAAGCCTTTAAAACCTACCCATATGAAGGGGGAGACAGACACACACACACAAACACACATTGTGTTTTATATGGTAGATTATTACCCAGTGCGTGCAAAGCGAAAAGCAGGATTAAGTAATTGTTTCACTTTGTCTGGCTGTCCGTATGTTTGACTGCAAATGTCAGTTTATGATTGAGGAATTATTTAATTTTAGTTGAATGTTATATTTTGGAAAATTGCAATGAGTCTCAACCCAAACGCACATGCACAGAGAGGAGTGAGATGATTTTCTTCCTCTGTCTTACAGAGGCGGCCGATGCATAATCTTTTTTTTTTGTATACAGAGTCGAGGCTCGTGTAAAAGCTAACACATTTAACATGAAAAGATGCACAGACACATAAAACATGCAATGAAGGGAGCAGGAGACAAGAGGTGGAGAGAGGAAAGCACACAAGCACAACAACAGAAGAGAACAGGGATGTCGGTAGATCTGTGGAAGGGGGAGGGCTGGGGGAGGAGTGAGGGGTACACAGTAAAAATGAACACTTCTAGGAATTTCAGGAAATAACTTGGGGATTGAAAGAGGTGGACTTGGGGTGTTTTAACGGGGGTAGAAAAGATCAAGGTTTTGGATAGGGGAAGATAAGAGATGGTGGTGAACAGCTGTTTTAAAGACCTGGAGGGAGGAGTGGGATTGAATGGAGTGAGGGAGTTTGTTCCAGAGGTGGGGAAAAAGAGGAATGAAGGAGTGAAGGTGAGCAGAGAGCCTAGATTTTGTCAGTTTCACCAGAAGAGGGTTGCAGGCAGATCTTGTGTGACCTGTAGGAATATTTGGGGGACAGAGTCCAGAGAGAGCTGGGGGAGCGAGGCCGGAGAGGAGTCGGTAGAAGACAGAAAGACCACCTGCCTGCCTGTGGTGACAGAGAGAAAGGCCCTCACAATCAGCTTCATCGTGGGAGATTCCAATGATTCTGAATGCTTTGGTTTCAATAGCGTGAATCTTTCGTTATTATTATTATTACTAGAATCACTTGCTCCCTATAGGACCTGCCTGCACGGTGATGTTATTATCCTTATTCAAACATATAATTAAAAATACTTCTTGCTGCGTAATACAAAACACCTCAATGCACTGGAAAACATGCGGCCAATAATACTGTAAAGTGGAAAGGATGGTGACCTGTAATACCCTTTCCCACTTGGAGGCGGCGCTACACAATACATATTTACATAGAGAATTTGCGTCTCCTCCCTCCCCCCACAGCTCCCAGACCACGGTCGAAGATAAAATTACTCTTGTACACTAATTGGGGTCATGGTGATCATATGTAGGAAGTCTGGATGTAATCGGGCCAGAACTGTAGGAGTAGTGTGAGAAACACATGCAGGCCCGTGATTTATAGCAAGGATTATTATTATTATTATTATTATCATTATTATTATTATTATTATTATTATTATCATACAGTATACATCTATACTAAATTATTATTTGTATATCTTATCGCAGGGAGACAAGCGTTAAAATTTATTGCACCAATATATCACCGAACAGTCTCGTAATCAAAATAAAGACCAATTACTGTGTTGGAACCCATCTGTGGATCGGTCCCATCGGCCGATGGGTCTGACCCATCTGTGGATGTACGAGAAATGACAATGCAGACCCATCGGCCGATGGGTCTGCGCTATCTGCGGATGTGTTGTTCACCTTGAAGGTGAACCCATCTGTGTTTCCTATGCATCAATGGTGGATGAGTATGTTTATTTGAACCTAAAAATAAGCAATTGATGTCATAAATGTTTATAAAGCAGTCCGTGACATGTGGTTTAATCTGTTAAACATTTAAAAATCATCTCTGTTAAATTCCTACCACATGTAATTCCAATGACTGTGTACCTGATTGAAGAGCACCATTCTGTCAACACATTCCTTCAAGGTGAACAACACATCCGCAGATGGCGCAGACCCATCGGCCGATGGGTCTGCATTGTCATTTCTCGTGCATCCACAGATGGGTCAGACCCATCGGCCGATGGGACCGATCCACAGATGGGTTCCAACAACTGCACTGTAGTCCCGAGAAGGAAGCCGGACATTAACAATACACACACACACACACACACACACACACAGACACACACACACACACACATACACACACACACACACACATTATATATATATATGCACGACATGGCCAAAAGTATGTGGACACTCGAACATTACACCCGTATGTGCTCGGTGAACATGTCATTCCAAAATCATGAGCATTAATATGGAGTTTGTTGCTCTGTGCAGGCCAGTCAGGTTCCTCCACACCAATCTCGACAAACCATTTCTGTATGAACTTCGCTTTGTGCACGGGGGCATTGTCATGCTGAAACAGGAAAGGCCTTCCCCAAACTGTTGCCACAAAGTTGGAAGTACACAATCGTCTAGAATGTCATTGTATGCTGTGGCGTTAAGATTTCCCTTCACTGGAACTAAGCCCGAACCATGAAAAACAGCCCCAGACCATTATTCCTCTTCCACCAAACTTTATATTTGGTGCTATGCACTCAGACAGGTAGTGTTCTCCTGGCATCCACCAAACCCAGAATCATCAGTCAGACTAGCAGATGGTGAAGCGTTATTCATCACTCCAGAGAATATGTTTCCACTGCTCCAGAGTCCAATGTCGGCGAGCTTTACACCACTCCAGCCGATGCTTGGCATTGCTCATGGTGATCTTAGGCTTGTGTGTGGCTGCTCAGCCATGGAAACCCATTTCATGAAGCTCCCGACGAACAGTTGTTGTGCTGTCTTTGCTTCAAGAGGCAGTTTGGAAGTCCGTAGTGAGTGTTGCAACCGATGACAGACGATTTTGACGGGCTACGTGTTTCAGCATTCGGCGGTCCCGTTCTGTGAGCTTGTGTGTCCTACCACTTTGCGGCTGAGCTATTGTTGCTCCTAGACATTTCCACTTCACAATAACAGCACTTACAGTTGACCGGAGCAGCTCTAGCAGGGCAGAAATTGGACGAACTGACCTTTTGGAATGGTGGCATCCTATGACGGTGAGCTCTTCAGGACGGCCCCTTCTACTGCTAATGTTTTTCTATGGAGATTGCATGGGTGTGTGCTTGATTATATATACCTGTCAGCAACAGCAGCAAAATGCACTGAATAGCCAAATCCACATCTCATCTCATCTCCGGTAGTGTCCGCATACTTTTGGCCATGTAGTATATATATATATATATATATATATATATATATATATATATATATATATATATATATATATATATATATATATATATATTGTTGTGGATATGAGGATTGTGTTTTTTTATTGTGTTTTTTATTATTATTGCTTTATTCTGGACCCTCCTTACTCCAGTTATGTATAAAGGTCAAAGGGCATCCCATAATTAGGTCATAAACAATCACGTCAGCCAATCATAGATTTCCCCCTTGTTGATAGTTATATCTTTATTATGTGTATTAGGGTAAGGCCTTGTCTTCCATTAAGATGACACTCCATTGCACCAAGTGAAATAAGATAGATTCCCTTCATTCCCCATTCCCACTCCCAAAAACTTCCATTGCCAAGCCTCAATTGCCAGCTACATCCCCTCCAAGCCTCCATTGCCAACTGCACTGGGCAGTTTGCCAGGTTTGCTACAGCTGTGGGTTGCTGATTTCGCCCCAAAGCCGCCATTAAGCATGTGCTCAGCTCGGGGAAGAAGGGCGTGCCCGCCCATCGTCATCAAGGGCGGAGCTAGAGGGCCGTGCCGACCAATCAGGGCCGAGGCGAGCTGACCGATGGGCGTGTCCTGAAGGCCGGCGGCTTGATCGCCTGAGGCGCTATAAAAGCGCGCGCGCAAGAAGCAAGGACGTGGTTGAGTTGAGTGGTTGGACCAGACGAGTCAGACAAGTCCTGGAGAAAGCACGCGACGTCCACGCAGCAGCAGCAGCAGCCACAGCAGCAACAGCGGCAGCTTCAACAGCAGCAACAGCGGTGGCTTCAGCAGCAGCCACAGCAGCTTCAGACACAGCAGCTTGGGGCCTTGACGGCAGTTTTGAGCGGGGCCGCGAAGGAACGGCGGCTGCCAAACGCGCCGATCGTGCTGCAGTATCCGTGGACCTTCCTCTCCCTCCAGCCATCCACCTCCTGCCAGTCCTATCATCATTCCCCGCGTGAGTCTGTCTTTTGTTTGTTCTGTCCTGGGTTAATTAAGACTGTAGGTAAACTAGCGTTGCACTGTCTCTAATATCTTCTGTACATTATTTTATTATCTTTCCTTCTCCTTGGTTACTTTGAGCATGTATATAATAGGAATACATTTAGTAGTATTGCCAACCTTTTTGTCTTCTTCTTCTTCTTCTTCACATCCGTGTCGCCTTTGTCTTTTCCCTATTGAATATCTGTGGCGCGATCCGGCCAACGTTCGGGAATCGGGTTAGTCGGGGTAACTGTTCGGCCGCGGTGCCATCCGCTCGGCAAATCAACATCCTTATCCGCAGTCCGTAACAATATATATATATATATATATATATATATATATATATATATATATATATATATATATATATATATATATATATATATATGGCCAATTCATCATTCATCCACTGCAAGCTGGTACTCAATTTGCCGACCTCGGAAGGATGACAGGCTGAGTCAACCCCCCTGGTGTTAATTCAGCGATCGACCAGGATTCAAACTCAGGACCCTAGGATCCCAAGCCAGCACTCCAACCACGAAGCCAACACCAGGCTTATTTATAATGTATTTTATAAATATTATTTTTTATCTAAATACCTCCATTATTTAATTATATCTATAAATAAATATATATGTTTGATCAATAATATAAATGAAATAATTCACTTCACTAAAATAATTAATTAAATATTATTATATCAAATGCAATGCAAAGGAACAATAGGATTTTTTTTTTGTAAATGTTTTTTTTTTTGCAAACCTTATTTTTTGTGAATAAATTTGCGACGATGTGCTGCCCATTAAATACTTATATAATAAGCTGTTCCTGCTTTGTGCATGTGCTCCACGGGCTCACAACGCAGATCCTGCTGATCACTACGCCCCCTACATGATAGGTGGTACTGCAGTATTATAGATGCACGAACTTGAATTGTCAATTTTATGGGCCAGCCATTGTCGTTCATATTTTCCGTTTGACACCAGGTTGCACATGCCATGCCCGCGCCATCTTGCCTACAAATCTTTCTGCTTTCCACATCGTTCAAAAGAAGCAATCCCACGTAGCTATTGTCGAGTCAATCACTTGGGCATGTCACGTGATGAACTACATCCAAACACACTGTAAGCAATGTTATTTTCTATTTCCAGGTGCATAAAATCACTCTTTCTTTTTGCCCTATTCTCCTGGCCTGAGCTGACATCACGTAAGTGTTGTCTTCCTGATGTCTGGAATATGAATCGTTCTAAAAGAGGGCTTGGAACAGTCTGTACAAAATAGCTTTTACATTGCGTGTCCGCAGGCATCTTTGAGGCCACTTCAAAGGCGACTGGGAGAGCTTAGGGAAGGATATGCTGGCATGGTTTGGAAACACACATGGCTTAATGCTCAGTGCAAGCACACCAGAGGCAGTATCAACTGGATGTTGCACAACCGCTCAAGGCCTCGGGCCTGCATCAGGCACTTTAGAAGCCGACCGCCCGAGGCCAACCCTGTCTGTATTGTCCTTTGCAAATTAGACACCCAGGGTTCTCCGACGTTCATCTGTTGGCCTTGACGTGATGCTTAGTGGTTGCATTGAAGTAATTTCTGACATTTGAGTTAACAAGGAATGATTTTGAAACAAATGTTAATCAATCTAGCCCTGTGTTTTAGCCCCCCTCCTTCCCTTCCCCTCACCCCTACCCCATCACACTGATTCATTGAGCACTTCTCCAACATTTTGACTCTCACTCCATGGATATTTTCTTTTGTATTGGTTCATTTAGTGCTTGATTTTGCTTCTGTGTTCGCCTGTGATTAATTGCGTCGTTTCGAAATAGTCACGGCTGCTCGCGTCGAGTGATCATTTCCACCTTTGATCAAACAGGAAAATGAACTATGATGCATCACACCTGCACTGCATTTCCACTTCATCACTCGTGTATTTGTGGGTAAAGCTTGATGTTGGAAAAAACATGGGTATAAAAGAATGCAAACAGGCGACGAGGGAGAGCAGCAATGGGAAAGGGGGAAGGGAGAGATGAAAGGGGGGCAGGCAGAGGGGAAATGGGAGAGAAGGGGAATGGAGGGCTGGGGAGGGAGATGGAGAGGAGGGGAAGGAAAAGGAGGGGAAAGGAAGTGTGGGAATGGATATGAGGAAAAGGAAGGGAGTAGGGGGTAATGGAGGGGATGGAGAGAAAAATGTGGAAGTAGATCGAGCGTCGCTCACTTGACAAGTTTATAAGCTAGTACATTATAAATCATACATCAGTTATTATACCTGGAAGGGGTTCATGCAAGAAATTGTCTTTGTCAAGTAAACTTGTCATGTTTTCTTCTTGATGTTATTTTTAGCTTCAAACTATTCCCTAATGTGTTGTCGCAATGTATCCAGGTGGAAAAAAAACATGTCCATCCCATTTGGTGCATTTACATGTTTTTAATGGGGTCATGGTCTCTAAGTGTTAGTTTTGTGCAAAACAGGACGCTGTAATATAGTCGTGGCCAAAAATATTGGCACCCTTCCACTTTTTAAAAATAATACACCATTTCTTCCAGAAAATTGTTGAAATTAAAAAATATTTTGGTTTCCACATACGTATTTATTTGGTTTGCAGTGGAACAAAACAAAAAAAGCTGAAAATATTCCTAAATCTTGTGTTTACTAAATTATTTACTAAATTACTAAATTTCTACGTGCTTATTCCACTCAGAAATCCTAAAATGGCCCGGACAATATTATTGGTACCTTTTAGAAGGTGTTAGAAATAATTAGATTTCAAGCAGGTGATTCTCCTTTACATTGGAATTGAACTCACCTGCTGTGAGTTGCATGTGACTGCAATGTAAAAATCACTCATTCAACCAGTTTGAAAAGAGAAAAGGAGTCATTCTGCTGTTTTATGTTACTGTGTGTACCGGAATGAGCATGGAGAAAAGAAAGAAAACCAGAGAATTGTCTGAGGAGGTCAGACACAAGATTGTAGCCAAGTATGGACAATCCCAAGGCTACAAGTCCATATCCAGAGACCTTGATGTTCCTGTGTCGACCATATGCAATGTTATCAGGAAGTTTAAGGCCCATGGAACTGTAGCCAACCTCCCTGGACGTGGCCGCAAGAGAAAACTTGATCGAAGATTGCAGCGAAGGATTGTTTGAATGGTGGAGAAAGCACCTCAATCAACTGCCAAGATTCAAGCTGACCTTCAGACACAAGGTACGACAGTTTCAACTTGCACCATCCGTCGCCAACTCAATGAAAGGGGGTTCTATGGTAGGAGACCCAAGAGGACCCCACTGCTGAGAGAAAGACATAAGAAAGCCCAACTGGAGTTTTCCAAAACACACCTGAACAAGCCAAGATCCTTCTGGGTCAATGTCCTGTGGACAGATGAGAACAAATTAGAGCTTTATGGTAAAGCACATCATCTCTATGTTTACAGAAAATAAAAGGAAGCCTTCAAAGAAAAGCACATCTTCCCGACAGTCAAACATGGAGGAGGTTCAGTGATGTTTTGGGGTTGCTGTGCTGCCTCTGGCACTGTGTACCTTGAATGTGTGCATGGCATCATGAAATCAGGAGATTACCAAGGAATTTTGGAGCGCAATGTTCAACCCAGTGTCAGAACACTGGGTCTCCGTCAAGGGTCATGAGTCTTGCAGCAGGACAATCACTCCAATCACACTTCAAAAAGCACCCAGGAATGGTTAAAGATAAAACACTGGACTGTTCTGAAGTGGCCAGCAATGAGTCCAGATCTAAATCCTATTGAACACCTGTGGGGAGATCTAAAAACAGCAGTTGGAAGAAGGCATCCTTAAAATCTGGGAGAACTGGAGCAGTTTGCACAAGAAGAGTGGGACAAACTGCCAGTAGAGAGGTGTAGGAAGCTCATTCATGGCTATAGAAAGGGCTTGACTGAAGTTATTTTGTCCAAAGGCCGTGCTTCCAAATATTAAGTCTAGGGTGTCAATAATTTTGTCAATGCCATTTCTTTTTATTTTCTGATCTGAAAGGATATATTAAGTTCTGAATCAAAAACAAAGGTTCTGTAATATTAACAGTGAAATAAAGAATTGTGGAGACAAAATACTTTTGTCAATTTCAACGTATTTTGAGAGAAAATTGTGAGTTATTTGAAAAAAGTGAAAAGGTGCCAAGATTTTTGGCCACGACTGTAATATAGATAAAGTCAAGCACATCTCGGCACATCAAGCGTTGCAACATTCCAAGCTTTTTAAATTGTTGTTGATTATAACATTATAAACTCCTTGATTATAAACAAATGATTGATTAAAATAATACAAGAGTAACTAAATGATGTAGGATAAACAGCTATAATCACTGAACCACCTTTAGAGGCCATTTTTCCCCGCAGAGAGTTCTGACAAAATATAATTGTCATTAAAATACCATAACTTCGTTAATTTTCATCCAATTAACATAATGTATATATCAAATGAAAGAGAAAAGCATGGGGAAAAATTTGCATGTCTTTGCATGTCTGCCTGTGCATGTCTCAATTTTGATTTTTGCCCCCAAGTGTCTGCTTTTGCCAGAGCCAGACACACACACACACACACACACACACACACACACACACACACACACACACACACACACACGTGCACACACACACACACACACACACACACATATATATTGTTGCGGTTTTGAGAATAAAGGATGACCCCCCCTCGTAGGTAGACACACCACAACATGAAGCCTCGCGATAGTTCAGTTATTTCTTAGTGAATGTAATGTAGTCTCCTTTCCTGTGTTAGTTTTGCGTTGAGCAGGCCCGTGAGTAGGGTGGTCTTCTGGCGCTAGCATGCCACGTGGCAGGCCTGAACAAGTCCGGCGAGGCCGAAGGGAGGCGCTGCAGGAGGGAGTGGCCGGTAAGCGTGAACCGCCAATCAGGGCTCAAGGGGAGTGGCTTACCACGGCGGCAAGGGGAGTGGCTCGTGGTACGAACTTGGAACATTCGGGTAAGATCGGGGAGGTGCCATATAAGGCCCTGCCCCGAGCCCATTAGGCAGAGTTCGTGGAGCAGAGTTCGAGAGAGACTGCAAGAGAACGCAGACGAGTCAGAACGCATGAGAATGCGAGGAGAGCGCAAGGAGTCGAGTTGAGCTGCAGAACGAGTGAATTGAATTGCCTATTGTACACGAACTTGCCCCGTGCCCTGAGCTCTGCGCTGTATTAATCGCGCGCTTGAGAAGATGACCCGTGCCGGGCCACAGACGTGTGATCTCCTCCTGCCTGCCTTCTCCTGCATACGTGCCATGACCGCCAGAGGGCTACACCACGAGCGAGCTGTCCCGGAGCGACCGACGGCAAAGCGTGTTTGGTGCGTGAACATTCTTCCTCCATCTCCCCGTGTGCGTGAGTGGGCCCTGTGTCTGGGGATTAAGCTAAATTGGTTAAGCTTCCGCTCTGTGTCCCCTTTCCTTCATCCTGATTATTGTACATTGTAAATAAATTGTGTTATTCCTCTTATTTGACCGTTCCTGTCCCTTCAATTAATTGGCCTCGCGTGGTACGAATAGAACCGCTCAATCCGGTTCAATAAAAGGTAACGGCACAAGTCACGTGATACGCATACCGCTCGGGCGTACTCGATTAAGCGTGGCTTGCCTGAGGCTCGGTCCCCGCTTTCGTGGCAGCGTGGGTTAAAGGTGCGTGCGATGTTGACCCGATACCCTTTTTCACGCTTGCTCCGGAAGTGGCGATTCGGCCTCGTGGACACGAAGACCCAGGGGGAAAAGGGTTTAATCCCCCCCTTTGTAACGGGAACGGGCTTCGGGAGATCCACAACAATATATAAATTTGTAAATCTTGTTTTATCTTTTCACGTTTTTGCAGCGGTCCTATGCTGTAGCTGTTAATATAGATGAAGTTGTTACGTCTTATTCTGAAAAGGAGGTGCATTTCAATTCTGGACAACATCATGCATTCAAAATTAGTTGGGGGTAATTTTAATTGTCGTCATTATTATACTATTTCTTCATGTGATTATTTTAAGGTCTATATTTGTCCAGATATGTGTTCGGCTGCATAATGAAAGTATGGGTATTTGGATAGAACTGATTTGATTCCTTGCTGTAAGCATAGGAGTACCATTTAACTTTCTCCAAAGGATTTCTTTTTATATGTGATCAAGGATATCAGGGACAGACGACAATACCTTTGCTGTAGGCAACATTTAAATGTCCTTCCCAAGTTGCATTGAGGGCAATAAGAGTCAACCACAAAGTGTGGAATAACCTCAATGCAGATCACACAATTGAAAACAAGAATGAGCAATCAGAGATTGCAAACCCTCGCCAGGATGTATTTTCAGTGGTTTTAAGGCTTTTGTGTTAAAACAAATATGGCGGCAGAACCACGTGACCGATGACGTCGTCATTTTTTTTCCTCCACTAATTTATTCCTAGATTATGCTCAATAAATTTCATCTTGATCGGATGAAGTTTTGTACTTGTCGAATTATGACGTCATAATGGAGGCACCTATGACATCATTAACATATTTATTCCCCATGCAGAGTTCTTTAAAATGAGCCATGTCTCAATTTTTTATATTCAGCGCTTTCGGAGATATGGAGGTGCAAAGTTTTTCGGTTTTTCCAAGATGGCGGCCGAACCACGTGACTTATGACGTCATTGTCATTAGAAAATTCTACAGGTGTAGTTGCACCTGTGGTGAAAATTTCCTGTCAATCGGAACAACGGTTGCAGAGAAAATCAGATTTATTCTGTGCGGACAAACAGTCAGACAGACAGACAGACAAACAAACGGACTGAAATGCAATACCCTCTCCTCTGGCGAGGGTAACTAGTACGACACTCGGTGGAGCGCATACCTCCACCAGGCCGAACAGTGTACGTTTCATATCCTACTGATAGGCCGGATCTGCATCCATGCTTAACCAAAATCTAATCGGCTTGTTCTCGTCACCCCCCCAACTCATCCACCAAGTTTTGTTATAATCCACCACAACATTTGAGATACCATGCTGTACATCGGTTTTGGCCCCAAATAGTGAAGAATCACTTGAAAAATTTGAAAAACAATCGGATCCAGATTTGGATTTGGATCTTCACCAAAATGGAATCAATTAGTCCTTGTCACCCTCCGAACCTGTCCACCAACTTTCGTCCGAATCCGTCCATAACCTTTTGAGTTATCCTGCTCACAGACAGGCAGACAGACAGACATGCAAACCTAACCCCCATCCACCTTCCGAGGCGGAGTTAACTCGTCTTTATGGACTCGAGTTGGCCCTTCAGTAGAAAAATGACAAGGAAAATTTTATCTTCAGCAAAATGCTCAAGAATATTCACGAGCGAACGTTGAGTGAGGTGTTCCAACCGCCGTAACAAGGAGGTGAAACGACCTTTCAGGTGTGAGCCCTTCGGCAAATCACCGGAGAAGCAGTGCACTCTCTCTTATTTTGAAGAAGAAGAGGCTTTCTGCTTCACTTTATGAGACCAGGAAGTGCAGACATGACTTATTCCCTCAAGAGGTTTGGTGAATGGGCAGGGTTATTTATGTGAATTAGCCATTTGCAACTTATTAACTGTATGAATTTCTTGGCATCCAGAAGCTCAGAATTCAATCTTATTAATATTTTCAAGCGTTTTTGTATTTGTTTGTTACTTTTTCACACCAAAACCATAGCACCGAGTGGCCCCAAATTCTGGGTGCAGGTAAACAGAATCTGGGCAAGGTTTTAACCTATCACGCATTGGCTTTGGCATCCGTTTTGAGGCTTCCGAAGGCCACTATAGAACCACCTTTAGAGGCCATTTTTCCCCGCAGAGCAGGGGTTGGCCTTTTTTGGGCACCATGTTCCCCGTTTTTGGGAACTGTGTTCCCCGTTTTTGGGAACTGTGTTCCCCTTTTTTGGGAACTGTGTTCCCCTTTTTTGGGCACCATGTTCCCCTTTTTTGGGCACTGTGTTCCCATTTTTGGGCACCATGTTCCCCTTTTTTTGGGCACCGTGTTCCCCTTTTTTGGGCACTGTGTCCCCCTTTTTTGGGCACTGTGTTCCCCTTTTTTGGGCACTGTGTTCCCCTTTTTTGGGCACCGTGTTCCCCTTTTTGGGGTACTGTGTTCCCCTTTTTGGGGTACTGTGTTCCCCTTTTTTGGGCACTGTGTTCCCCTTTTTGGGGTACTGTGTTCCCCTTTTTGGGGTACTGTGTTCCCCTTTTTTGGGCACTGTGTTCCCCTTTTTTGGGCACCGTGTTCCCCTTTTTGGGGTACTGTGTTCCCCTTTTTGGGGTACTGTGTTCCCCTTTTTTGGGCACTGTGTTCCCCTTTTTTGGGCACCGTGTTCCCCTTTTTGGGGTACTGTGTTCCCCTTTTTGGGGTACTGTGTTCCCCTTTTTTGGGCACCGTGTTCCCCTTTTTTGGGCACTGTGTTCCCCTTTTTTGGGCACTGTGTTCCCCTTTTTTGGGCACTGTGTTCCCCTTTTTTGGGCACCGTGTTCCCCTTTTTGGGGTACTGTGTTCCCCTTTTTTGGGCACTGTGTTCCCCTTTTTTGGGCACTGTGTTCCCCTTTTTTGGGCACCGTGTTCCCCTTTTTTGGGCACCGTGTTCCCCTTTTTTGGGCACCGTGTTCCCCTTTTTTGGGCACCGTGTTCCCCTTTTTTGGGCACCGTGTTCCCCTTTTTTGGGCACCGTGTTCCCCTTTTTGGGGCACCGTGTTCCCCTTTTTTGGGCACCGTGTTCCCCTTTTTGGGCACTGTGTTCCCCTTTTTTGGGCACCGTGTTCCCCTTTTTTGGGCACTGTGTTCCCCTTTTTTGGGCACTGTGTTCCCCTTTTTGGGCACTGTGTTCCCCTTTTTTGGGCACCGTGTTCCCCTTTTTTGGGCACTGTGTTCCCCTTTTTTGGGCACTGTGTTCCCCTTTTTTGGGCACTGTGTTCCCCTTTTTGGGGTACTGTGTTCCCCTTTTTTGGGCACTGTGTTCCCCTTTTTTGGGCACTGTGTTCCCCTTTTTTGGGCACTGTGTTCCCCTTTTTTGGGCACTGTGTTCCCCCCTTTTTGGGCACTGTGTTCCCCCCTTTTTGGGCACCGTGTTCCCCTTTTTTGGGCACCGTGTTCCCCTTTTTTGGGCACCGTGTTCCCCTTTTTTGGGCACCGTGTTCCCCTTTTTTGGGCACCGTGTTCCCCTTTTTTGGGCACCGTGTTCCCCTTTTTGGGGCACCGTGTTCCCCTTTTTTGGGCACTGTGTTCCCCTTTTTGGGCACTGTGTTCCCCTTTTTTGGGCACTGTGTTCCCCTTTTTTGGGCACCGTGTTCCCCTTTTTTGGGCACCGTGTTCCCCTTTTTTGGGCACCGTGTTCCCCTTTTTCAGGCACCAGGGTCCCCTTTTTGGGCACTGTGTTCCCCTTTTTCGGGCACCAGGGTCCCCTTTTTTGGGCACGGTGTTCCCCTTCTTCAGGCACCAGGGTCCCCTTTCTTGGGCACTGTGTTCCCCTTTTTCAGGCACCAGGGTCCCCTTTTTTGGGCACTGTGTTCCCCTTTTTCAGGCACCAGGGTCCCCTTTTTTGGGCACGGTGTTCCCCTTTTTGGGCACCTTGGTCCCCTTTTTTGAAGCAATATTTTATCACCGGATGCCCTTCCTGCCGCCAACCCTGTTAGTTGCCTCTTGCGACAAACAGGGAATTACCAGTGAACTGGTATTCAATTTGCCAACCTTGGAAGGATGACAGGCTGAGTCAACCCCCCTGGTGTTAATTCAGCGATAAAAACCGCGATTCGATCCTTGGATCCCAAGCCGGCACCCTAACCACTAAGCCAACACCAGGCTGTACCGAAGACCACTATAAGGTGTATATTTGGATATGGGGTCAGGCAGTGCAGTCGCCGGCCTCCAACAAAAGGTAACCATCATGAGGCCAATAACTCCATAGCTTTTCAATGTCCAACATACCCCGAAACCACCGCCCGGACAAGCTCACCCACCTGGGCACTGCCCGTGTCGCCCCTTTAGTCCTGAATACTCCTACTTGAAATCAGAATTGACCCTACAACCTCTAGGAATTCTACTCGTGTCGTCATTCTAGGCCACATACCCACAGGTCAAAAGATAAACGGAAAAGAAGAGGAAGATGCTACATGAGGAACACCTTTGCAAAAATCTCCTCGTATTTATTTTGAGATGATAGAAATCTGATGGGATTCTGATCAGACGTCTGGGATTTCTCCAAGATGTTTGAGAACGTCCATTGTCCATGGGTGAAGCTGAGCGACTGGACTAAAGTACTTTAATACCAAGTAAATGAAGAACTAGGGTAATCGTGTTTGTGATGGCTCGTGTTGACCTGCGTCAGTGGATAGGTAGACCGATGGACGAAATAGCCGGAATATTGGTTAAGACATGCTCCATTTTGCTCCAACGAAGGGCTGACGTCTGAAACGTCAGTTCTCCTTACTTCCCATGGCAGTTAGCATCCACCACATGGCGGTTAGCATCCAGCACGTGGTGGTTAGCATCCAGCACATGGCGGTTAGCATCCACCACATGGCGGTTAGCATCCACCACATGGTGGTTAGCATCCAGCACATGGCGGTTAGCATCCACCACATGGCGGTTAGCATCCAGCACATGGTGGTTAGCATCCACCACATGGCGGTTAGCATCCAGCACATGGTGGCTAGCATCCAGCACATTGTGGTTAGCATCCAGCACATGGCGGTTAGCATCCACCACATGGCGGTTAGCATCCACCACATGGCGGTTAGCATCCACCACATGGCGGTTAGCATCCAGCACATGGTGGCTAGCATCCAGCACATGGTGGTTAGCATCCACCACATGGTGGTTAGCATCCACCACATGGCGGTTAGCATCCAGCACATGGTGGCTAGCATCCAGCACATTGTGGTTAGCATCCAGCACGTGGTGGCTAGCATCCACCACATGGTGGTTAGCATCCACCACATGGCGGTTAGCATCCAGCACATGGTGGCTAGCATCCAGCACATTGTGGTTAGCATCCAGCACGTGGTGGCTAGCATCCACCACATGGCGGTTAGCATCCACCACATGGTGGCTAGCATCCAGCACATTGTGGTTAGCATCCAGCACATGGTGGCTAGCATCCAGCACATGGCGGTTAGCATCCAGCACATGGTGGCTAGCATCCACCACATGGCGGTTAGCATCCACCACATGGCGGTTAGCATCCACCACATGGCGGTTAGCATCCAGCACATGGTGGCTAGCATCCAGCACATTGTGGTTAGCATCCAGCACATGGCGGTTAGCATCCACCACATGGCGGTTAGCATCCACCACATGGCGGTTAGCATCCAGCACATGGCGGTTAGCATCCAGCACATGGTGGCTAGCATCCAGCACATGGTGGTTAGCATCCACCACATGGTGGTTAGCATCCAGCACATGGCGGTTAGCATCCAGCACATGGTGGCTAGCATCCAGCACATGGTGGCTAGCATCCAGCACGTGGTGGTTAGCATCCAGCACGTGGTGGCTAGCATCCAGCACATGGCGGTTAGCATCCAGCACATGGCGGTTAGCATCCAGCACATGGTGGCTAGCATCCAGCACATTATGGTTAGCATCCAGCACGTGGTGGCTAGCATCCAGCACATGGCGGTTAGCATCCAGCACATGGCGGTTAGCATCCACCACATGGCGGTTAGCATCCACCACATGGCGGTTAGCATCCACCACATGGCGGTTAGCATCCAGCACATGGTGGCTAGCATCCAGCACATTGTGGTTAGCATCCAGCACATGGCGGTTAGCATCCAGCACATGGTGGTTAGCATCCAGCACGTGGTGGCTAGCATCCAGCACATGGCGGTTAGCATCCAGCACATGGCGGTTAGCATCCAGCACATGGTGGCTAGCATCCAGCACATTGTGGTTAGCATCCACCACATGGCGGTTAGCATCCAGCACATGGTGGTTAGCATCCAGCACGTGGTGGCTAGCATCCAGCACATGGCGGTTAGCATCCAGCACATGGCGGTTAGCATCCAGCACATGGTGGCTAGCATCCAGCACATTGTGGTTAGCATCCACCACATGGCGGTTAGCATCCACCACATGGTGGTTAGCATCCACCACATGGCGGTTAGCATCCACCACATGGTGGTTAGCATCCAGCACATGGTGGCTAGCATCCACCACATGGTGGTTAGCATCCAGCACATGGTGGCTAGCATCCACCACATGGCGGTTAGCATCCACCACATGGTGGTTAGCATCCAGCACATGGCGGTTAGCATTCACCACATGGCGGTTAGCATCCAGCACATGGTGGTTAGCATCCACCACATGGTGGTTAGCATCCACCACATGGCGGTTAGCATCCACCACATGGTGGTTAGCATCCAGCACATGGTGGTTAGCATCCACCACATGGTGGTTAGCATCCAGCACATGGTGGCTAGCATCCACCACATGGCGGTTAGCATCCACCACATGGTGGTTAGCATCCAGCACATGGCGGTTAGCATTCACCACATGGCGGTTAGCATCCACCACATGGCGGTTAGCATCCACCACATGGTGGTTAGCATCCAGCACATGGCGGTTAGCATCCACCATATGGTGGCTAGCATCCACCACATGGTGGTTAGCATCCAGCACATGGTGGCTAGCATCCAGTATCCCATGTGAAAAAATAACATTGAGACATCGGTGTATATTTCCATGAATTCAGAGTGGAAAAATCGACACAATATATACATGGTATTCGAGCCTGAGATCATGGCATGGTCAGGCAAGCGCTCGGATGGGAACACCGAGCAGGCCAAACTTGCATCATAAAAAAATTATTGGTTTTACACCAACAGGAGCGGTTTTAAAATCTGACATTCCAGCATCAAGTGAAACTTTTTGGTTGCTATTAATATGAAGTGAGTTTTCTGTCTCAACTGCCAGGGGCTCGTATTCAAAACTCAGTGAAAACGTATCTGGAACTCGATCACATGTTTTCTAAAATTGTACAGTTTAGGTTACATCAAATTTAACGCACCACCATCTTCACCGTGATGTGGAGGATCTTTGGCCTCAGTTCAGTTAGAACTCTGGTTTGTGAAACGATGGCTTTGCTTTGAAATTTATGGCCGAAATTTTGACTAGCTCCCGAGGAGTACGGCCGGCCGGAAGTCATTATTTAGCAACGACCACCCGAGTGCTTGAGCCGCTGTGCTTAGCCAGCAGAAGCATCTATCAGGTGCAGTGGTTCAGCCGGCTCTCGGATCACATATACGGAAACCCGCTTTGCGAATGTCCGTCCTTCAATGCATTTGTTGTACAAAAAAGCAATATGGAGCAGGCCCCGGTGGCCTTCAGCAGCCGTAGTGAGGAGCAATATGGAGCAGGCCCCGGTGGCCTTCAGCAGCCGTAGTGCGGAGCAATATGGAGCAGGCCCCGGTGGCCTTCAGCATCCGTAGTGCGGAGCAATATGGAGCAGGCCCCGGTGGCCTTCAGCAGCCGCAGTGCGGAGCAATATGGAGCAGGCCCCGGTGGCCTTCAGCATCCGTAGTGCGGAGCAATATGGAGCAGGCCCCGGTGGCCTTCAGCAGCCGTAGTGCGGAGCAATATGGAGCAGGCCCCGGTGGCCTTCAGCAGCCGTAGTGCGGAGCAATATGGAGCAGGCCCCGGTGGCCTTCAGCAGCCGTAGTGCGGAGCAATATGGAGCAGGCCCCGGTGGCCTTCAGCAGCCGCAGTGCGGAGCAATATGGAGCAGGCCCCGGTGGCCTTCAGCAGCCGTAGTGCGGAGCAATATGGAGCAGGCCCCGGTGGCCTTCAGCATCCGTAGTGCGGAGCAATATGGAGCAGGCCCCGGTGGCCTTCAGCAGCCGCAGTGCGGAGCAATATGGAGCAGGCCCCGGTGGCCTTCAGCAGCCGCAGTGCGGAGCAATATGGAGCAGGCCCCGGTGGCCTTCAGCATCCGTAGTGAGGAGCAATATGGAGCAGGCCCCGGTGGCCTTCAGCATCCGTAGTGAGGAGCAATATGGAGCAGGCCCCGGTGGCCTTCAGCAGCCGTAGTGAGGAGCAATATGGAGCAGGCCCCGGTGGCCTTCAGCATCCGTAGTGCGGAGCAATATGGAGCAGGCCCCGGTGGCCTTCAGCAGCCGCAGTGCGGAGCAATATGGAGCAGGCCCCGGTGGCCTTCAGCAGCCGCAGTGCGGAGCAATATGGAGCAGGCCCCGGTGGCCTTCAGCATCCGTAGTGCGGAGTGAGTCAGCCAATGTGCTGAAACTATATTTCTTCTTTATTGCTGCGTTCGAAGTTTTGGTTGCCAAAGTCATTGTGTTAGTGACACAGCCTTGTGTTTAAGCATGCTTACCCCTGTAACGAAAACAAAAATGACTTCTGGTTGCGAATCTTTCATTATTATTCAGTGTACTAAATGTATGCACGTATTTATTTTGCCAAACTCTTTCCTCCACCCTCTAGCACCCTATCATCAATGCTGCACTACCTGGATATAGAAACCTGTTCCTCTTGAATGTATAAAATGTATCAACAATGTTAGGGGGTGGACTCGGTGACGTCATGGTTGGAGCATGCGCTCCGTGTCTGGGAGGGTCGACGATTCAAACCCCGGCCGATTCATGCCAAGGACTTTATAAATGGTCCGTGCTGCTTCCTTGCTTGACGTCTGGCATTTAAAAGGACAAGAGCACGGCACTCAGGTTGACATCCAAGGGGAGGAAGAAATTCCTCCTTAGGAAAGGCCTTGCTGAGTGCATTGAGAAAAGCGACGCCATTGTCGTAATGTAACCGGTACCCAGAGTATCCCTGGAAGTGACGGCACATCTCCCATGCTCAGTGGGTGTGTTTGTTTCTTCGGAATGTCCATGTGTGTGTGGCAGCTCCATTGAGAGCCTTAGTTAGGCCTTGTATAAAAAAATGATAAAAACAAAAGAACAAAAGGAAAACAAAGAACAAAAGGGTTTTCTTACCTATTTCAATAAGTGCAACATCGTACTAATGCACAAGCAATGTTTATATTACAATACAATGCGATATGCTCGATGCTTTTCTCAACTTCAAGGATTCTTGTCTGTCTGATGATATATTATGTTGTTGGGGAGTAAAGGAAAGAATGTGCAAATCCTTTTTCTTTTTTTTCATTCGCCCGTACTTGTATTGCATTACACGATGTGCAGATGCAGCAGACACCCACAAATGGAGGAGGTGATCTGCCCGCCTCCATTCTGGCCTCCCGTGATGCGTCGCATCATGCTCTTTTTTTCATTTCGGCCCAAACATGGATCGCCCCTGCCTCTCCGATGTGCCTCCTGTTTTGGGGCAGGAAACCGCGCTCGCATCTCTCATCTTGGAGCAGGAAAAAGAAACAATGTTCATGTGTTGATCTTCCGATTTTAAATGAACCTTGTCAAAATGCTCATCTTCGCCTCCTTCTGATAACCTACTTTACGTTTACTGCGCCTTTTCTCCTTATTCAAATCGTTTTTTTAATTATTTCATTTTCTCTTTTCTGCTTTGTGTGCTCCGGAGCAAAGGTTCATAGTTTGCAGCGATTCGAAGCTATGATTTACCCCCAACAAATATGCATGCTCCTTACTTTCAAAAAAGAAAACAACCATCAAATAAAATCTTTGATTGAACCACCTTTAGATGCCATTTTTGTCCCGCAGAGCAGGGGTTGACCTTTTTCAGGCACCAGGGTCCCCTTTTTTGGGCACGGTGTTCCCCTTTTTGGGCACCGTGGTCCCCTTTTTGAAGCAATATTTTATCGGCGGATGCCCTTCCTGCCGCCAACCCTGTTAGTCGCCTCTTGCGACACACAGGGAATTACCAGTGAGCTGGTACTCAATTTGCCGACCTCGGAAGGATGACAGGTTGAGTCAACCCCCCTGGTGTTAATTCAGCGATAAACCGGGATTCGAACCCAGGATCCTAGGATCCCAAGCCGGCACCCTAACCGCTGAGCCAACACCAGGCAAAAAAGCGTTGTAATATACAACAGTGCATTGAAATGATTGATCAGGCCCAATATTTTATCGCCGGATGCCCTTCCTGCCGCCAACCCTGTTAGTCGCCTCTTGCGACACACAGGGAATTACCAGTGAGCTGGTACTCAATTTGCCGACCTCGGAAGGATGACAGGCTGAGTCAACCCCCCTGGTGTTAATTCAGCGATAAACCGGGATTCGAACCCAGGATCCTAGGATCCCAAGCCGGCACCCTAACCGCTGAGCCAACACCAGGCAAAAAAGCGTTGTAATATACAACAGTGCATTGAAATGATTGATCAGGCCCAATATTTTATTTTTTTTACATGAAATCCTCTCATACTGACATGCTGCACCTCCTACACGTCCGAGCTTTTTGTTGTAATGAATGGACCAAATCTAGACTCTTCTTCTACAGATACATGTACCTTACAAAGATGCACCTGGGAGATTTGTTTAACCTATTAATTTTTTCCTTCATTCTCTTTCCATTGCATCTACTCTTATTTAGTACATCTTTGGTGTGCTGTGGACGCGCAATTAGAGCGGAAGCTGTGAGAGCCGTGGGGAAGGCTCAGATGCCCCATGGCCGTGTAATTGCACATGTGGGACTCATGAAGCGTGCCAGGAGTTTGGTGAAAAGGATACTAAAGGGTCCCATGTGACGATCTCCCTCGAGGTTTATTTGTCACCATGAAGGGGAGAGAGATGGAGGCACCATAAGTAATAGGCACCATAGAGTGCTCTCTCTCTCTCTCTCTCTCGCTCTCTCTCTCTCGCTCTCTCTCTCTCTCTCTCTCTCTCTCTCTCACTCTCTCTCGCTCTCTCTCTCGCTCTCTCTCACTCTCTCTCGCTCTCTCTCTCTCACTCTCTCTCGCTCTCTCTCGCTCTCTCTCGCTCTCTCTCTCGCTCTCTCTCTGATGTACATTACTCTGTTACAGAGTGTTGCTGCCACTGAAGCAGCTTCCTGAGAAAGAGTAGAAAGGGTTATACTATGTGGTTTGCCATTGCCATCTCAGGAGTAATTAGGGCAGGAATTTGTAATTTGATCAGGGTGTCGGCGATAGCTCACGTACACTCCACGAAGGACACCATGGGGTCTTTAACTTCCACTAACTAATACCGGCAGACAGGACGTCTGGCTTAATGTCCATCTGATGGACGACGCACGCATGTTGGTGAATCTCCCTGCCTGTGAAGCACCAGGATGACAGTTTACAGCTTGGTCGGGATTCAAACCCAGGCTAGATGGCTTCGAGGAGAGTGTGCATTACCCCTAGGCCGTTCTGCCAGCCCCATATAGTGGTAGACAGGGAATAATGGGAAATGAAAAGGCTTTTTCACAATAGGAATAATGAATACCATGGAGATTAACCATTTCACAAACCTATTTTGAATATCATATTATGTCATTTTTCATACAACTTTGGCCCTATCTCTCAATGGTAAAGAATCACTTAAAAAAAAGAAAAAGAAAAAAGATTGAATCCAGATCTGGATCTTCACCAAAATATCATCAAATCTTCCTTGTTGCACACCCTCACTGTCCACCAAGTCATGCGAATCTCTCAATAACTTTTTAAGATATCCTACTCACAGACAAACAGTGGTGAAAACATAACCAAACCTCCGTCCACCATTGGTGGTGGATGTAATAATAAATTCGATTAAAGTGTTTCTTAGAAAGTAAAGCAAGTTATTTCATTACAGACTTTGAGATGTAAATACATCATGATGGGAATTTAAGGTATAATATTAGTATAATTTATTGTTTGTGAATAATTCAGTGTTTGGTGCACAAACTAGCTGCCTCTGCGGACTGCAAAGGAGGAATGCTGCTGCCAGGACTTCTCCATAAAGAGTCGTGGAAGCGTGGAGTGGATATTGCGATAATGTGGATATTTCAAACAAAAGATGGCTCATCATCACAGTGTCAAAAGTTGAGCCTTTCGTTGCATTGTGCGGTTACCTGAAAATTGTGCGGTTACCTGAACTGTGACTTACTTGTAGATTTGAACTGTAATTGTTGGGGAAAAGATGTTCTGTCGTCATTGTTGGAGATTGAGATATGAACAATATAAACCTGCATGTGACGCTCCATCTGTCATTCATCACCGACATACCTGGCTCCTTTTCATCAAATATTTATAGTTAAGATGGCGGAAAAAAAAAAATATATGGACAAGATAACATGTGCTTTTTCTTTTATTATTTTTTGTTGTAAAAAAACAAAAAAAACTTTATTTAAAAAAAAAAAAACTTGATTGAAAAAAAAAACCTGATTGGGAAAAAAAACTTCATTGAAAAAAAAAAAAAACTTCATTGAAAAAAAAAAACTTCATTGAAAAAAAAACCATTGAAAAAAAAAAACAAAAAAAACTTGATTGAACACCCAAATCGGTTGCGTCCCACAGCTGTTTGTACTGGTTTGGCCCTACAAATGCTGAACATTTACGTTGTGCGATTAACTTCTTGACTCCCAGTTGTAAGCGGACCACACCACGGTGCATGAGGTTTTGTATTCTTAAGGCTTTGAGTTATTTGGACAGCATTTCCCGTTTTCTGGAATAACCAATACAGTTAAACAACGAGTTTGAAATGCTATTTGAAGAGCATTTCATTTGTTCCGGAGACGAGCTGCGATCCTAGAAATACAGCACAATCTAGCGCTCTGGCCCATGGTGTTGAGTTCCCATCTATTTCCTGCAATCCAGTACCAAATTGCAGGAAACCAGCCCCGCCAACCCAAACCCCCGAGCGCTGCAAACTTGCTTGTGCCAGCAACGTTGGCCTGATCATAAGAATAATGAAGATGATAGCAATTGCTTTGTGATGACTTAACTACTACTACAAACTACTCCAACATAGATTTCTTAGTACAACATGTACCTTATATAATAATATTGGAATAACTGCTGTTATAACAGTGGTATTGTTGTTGAAATGCTTGTTAGGTGGCATAATGTTAACAGGCCTTGCCACACAAAAAAGTAACAAACTAAGGAGATGTGCAACAATCGTGCTTTTTGATTTGGAATCCAAGCAATTCCAATTTGACCCAAATATCTTTGCAATGCTAAACCGAAGATGATATTTTTGTACTTATTTAATGTTAACGGGTTAGCCTCGTTTCGTAAGACTCGATTATGACGTCGTCGGTCTCCCAACTAAACTAGTCGTAACCCATGACTCGTGAATGCTAAATGTTGGGTTGAAGGAAAGTCTTGCACTTACGTCCTTTGCTGTCACCTTGCATCACAATTTCATTAGTTGCGAGTTCCAGAGCATGTCCTGTGGGATCATAAGGAACCATGTGGCGATGCCGAGCTGGAAGAATGTTTGGAGCATAATCTATACCTTTACTGGAACCTCTCTTCATCATGAATACAAATGATCTGTTTGCTTTGCTATGTAGAGTAACGTCGGCCAAGATGTCCCTGTCATATATTGATTTATTTATTTATTTATTCCTTTCTTAGTCATCTTCTAGCGGTTGTTGTGGTGAGACCGATTTGCGCCTGTTGCTTGCATTTTTAGCAAGCATGTGTTGTCTGCCCCAAAGACACAACACCTGTATCAATCCAAACAGCCATGGGGTTCATTTGTGGAGGCAGTCCGGAATGCTATTGAAAGCTAAATGCTCTCACTTTTTGTGCGTTACACAATGGGTGAACGGCATGTCTTGCACTGCCTCTGCCCACAGTCTATCTTTGCAGCATTAATGATCAACCCATAACTGATGATTAACTACTCTCGACTTTCTTTGCAAATTAACCCTTTGGCTGCTTGTGTTGACACAGAATTTGTCAAAAAGTCTCAGCTGAGGATGCCCTGTCAGGCCAAGTGTGGCCGCAATGTTCTGATGGCACCAAGTAGGGAGAAATGCGTTCACGCTTGGGTTGGCTCTTCTCTGTCATTGTGGCTGATGTGGCACTGGCCTGTCAAAACACAATAATTGATGCTGCAGAGATCTTCCCATGGGAGAAACCCTCTTACCACAAAAAGAGCATGACAATTTACGGTATAGAATAAATTTATGGCAGGAAGATGAAGACACATCACATACATTCAGAACCACCTATGCCGGAAAGAAATGGAATGGGCTGCAGCTTCTTGCATTGGCACCACGGTCATGGCATGAATGCCATTGGACACATCTGGGAACGTACATCAGGAGCTGTGGAAAACATGACCACTGCCAAGTAAAACACAACTGTAACACATTATACTCTACATTTGACAAAATCTGGATCACGCTGTCATACGGAATATCATTGCTTCGATGCCTTCACGGGTTCAAGCATTGTATGACCCCAAAGGTCATGCTACCAGATGGGGATATCGCTGGACACTGGGCTATGGAACACATGTAGGGGTCACTCTTACCGTACTGGACCACCAACACCTTCAGACTGTTACAGAGAAATTTATTGAAATACGTGCATGGGGAGAGAAAGGAAGCAAGCCGTTATTACATACGTAAACTCCCAATGTCCCTATCTCCCAATGGTGAAGAATCACTTAAAAAATCATAGTAGCCGGATCCGAATCCAAGCTCAATCACAAAAAAAACAAAAAACCGGACACACAAAACATACAATAAAGGGAGCGGGAGACAAGATGGGGAGAGAGAGCAGGAAGCACACAAGTACAACAGCAGAGAACAGTTACATCGGGAGATCTGTGGGATGAGGAGGCATGGGCATGGGAAGGTGGGGGTGGGGGTGGGGGGGGGGGGGTGGGAGAGGTAAAAGAAAACACATGGACACTGCTACAACTTCCAGGAAAGAAGTCGGTATTTCAAAAAAGTGGATCTGGGGGTGAATTAACGGGGGTACAAAAGATGAAGGTTTCGAATGGGGGCATAAGACATGGCATAAGAGATGGTGGTGAACAGCTGTTTTAAAGACCTGGAGGAAGGAGTGAGATTGAAGAGAGTGAGGGAGTTTGTCCCAGAGGCAGGAGTAAAGAGGAATGAAAGAGTGAAGGTGAGCAGAGAGTCTTGATTTTGGCAATTTCACCAAAAGAGGGTTGCTGGCAGATCTTGTACCTGTAAGAATATTTGGGGGACAGAGCACAGATAGAGCTGGGGGAGCTAGGCCAGAGAGGAGTTGGTAAAAGACAGAAAGGCCACCAACCTGCCTGTGGTGAGTAAGTAAAAGGCCCTCACAATCAGCTTCATCGCAGGAGATTCCAATGATTCTGAAAGCTTTGGTTTCAACAGCATGAAGCCGAGCAAGGTGTGAGGTTAGGGTTAGAGGTAGGTTAGGACATTTTAGGATGCTTTCTAGTTTGTTTTTGAAATGGTTTTGAATTTTCATAGAAAGACAGAATGAGTGAGAAATAACAACATGAAGAAAAATAATAAAGTGAACCACATCCACACCACAAATAAAGTGAACATACACCCCCATACTAGTAAAGCAAATACAGAGTGGGATACTGACTCAAACACACGGAGTGACGGAGCCTCCCACACACACTCGCCACACTTGTGTTCCGTGTCGGATGTTTATAGCCCTTTCTCTCCTTCTCCACCTGCTGCTCTGCCTGGTAACAGCTCGCCATTGGCTGACCCATGAAACTTTCGGGAAAGGGGAGGTCCGATGTACCGGTACCTGTCACTTTGAGAAGATTTATCGCTTTCTGCCACCTGCGTGTGAACTCACACCTGGGGCTGTCGTGGCAAGTCCTTGTGTGGCGTGTGACACATGGCTCAAGTCCAGAATGTAAAGAGGAAACAACATTTACCGTACTTAAACTAACAGTCACAATGCATGTCTAGGTGCATCAGTGCAGCGTGTACTTAAGAGCAAAACAGAATACTATGAGACATAACTAGCTTTACCCGATGTGTTGGTGCTTAGTTCTTCCCCAATGGTTTACAACTGTTACACTATGTATAACTGTATAACTGCTATAACGACCCCCCCAGAATTTCCATGTTTTAAACGTTTCCCAGTGTGTAGCCTGGATTCGAATAGGTACACCGTATCCCTGCGTGTCGTAAGAGACGACTAAGAGGGTTGGCGTCAGGAAGGGCATCCGGCCATAAAAACATTGCCTCAAAAAGAGAACCATGACAATTACAACTACATATGGGCAGGGTACAGCCTGAAGTGGAGATCGCTTTCTGAGGTTTGGGACATGGAATGTAGGGACAATGACAGAGAGATCAGGAGAAGTGGTGGAAGTATTGGTCAGAAGAAGTGTGGACATATGTTGTGTGCAAGAGACGAGATGGAAGGGAAGTGGTGTGAGAATGGTGAAGGGTAGGCAGGGACAGAACTACAAGTTTATGTGGCAAGGGAGCCTGGAGGGCATGAATGGTGTTGGTGTCCTGTTTTCTGAGGAGTTTGTAGACAGTGTGGTGAGTGTGACTAGAGTGAGTGATAGGTTGATGATGGTGAAAATGATGATTGGAAAGCTCTTGGTGAACGTCATCTCAGGATATGCTCCGCAGGTTGGTCGAAGCGATGAAGAGAAGGACAAGTTCTGGTGTGCGATAGAGAAGCTGATGGAAAACGTGAAAGATGAGGAAGTTGTTGTGGTAGGACGAGACCTAAATGGACATGTGGGAAGCGGTATGGATGGTTTTGAGGGAGTTCATGGGGGTTACGGATATGGTGTGAGAAATGGAGAAGGTGAAAGGATTTTGGAGTTTGCTGATGGAGCTGGTTTGTTGATTTATAATACTCAGTTCCAGAAAGAGGATAATAAGCTTGTTACATACACGTCAGGTGGGTCGACGACAACCGTTGACTACCTGATGGTGCGTAGGCGAGATAGGGGGCACCTCCGGGACACAAAGGTGATCCCGGGGGAGGAGGCTGTTTCACAGCACCACTTGGTTGTCTGCGACATAAGGGTGAAAGGTGCGAGGGAAGCTCGGCGGGTGAAGTACCAACTGAGAATAAAGGTGTGGAGGTTGAAAGAGGTGACAGTAAGGGAGGCATTAAAAGAGAGGCTGAGTAGGGTCAAGGATGATGTGGTTGAGCTTGAAAGTGGTTGGATGTCAATGAAAGCTAGTCTGTTGGGAGCCGTTAGTGAGGTATGTGGATGGACAAAAGGACCACCGAGGCACTCGGAAACATGGTGGTGGGATGATGAAGTTGGAAAGAGGATTGACGAGAAGAGGAAGAAGTTCAAGGAGTGGCAGAAGGCGAAGGGTACGGGAGCAGAAACAGCAGAGCATGAAAGTTATAAGGCAGCCAGGAAGGCTGCAAAGAAAGAGGAGGCAAAGGCGCAGGAGGCATGTAGGAAAATGTTTGGAGAACGCTTGGATTCGGAAGAGGGTCAGAAAGCAGTATTCAGGATTGCAAAGCACATAGCGAAAGAGAGGTGTGATGTGATGGGGGTGACTTGCTTGAAGGATGAAGTGGGACAAATCGTTGTCGACCCAGATGGAATTAAAGGAAGATGGAAAAGATATATGGAAATGCTGTTGAATACAGAGAATGAATGGGATGGCAACATAGAGAGTAACCCAGTTTTGGGACCGGCAGAGAAGATAACTGAGAAGGAAGTTGAGGAAGCGATAAAAGCAATGAAGGGTAGAAAAGCGGGAGGGCCGACGGGAGTTGTGGGAGATATGTTGAAGGCAGCAGGAAGTTGGGGTGTGAAGAGAATGACAGAGATCTGTAATCTGGTGGTGAAAGAAGGCCGCATTCCAGTGGATTGGGAACTGAGTACCCTCATCCCTCTATACAAGGGGAAAGGTGACCCTCTGGAGTGTGGCTCGTACCGAGCGATAAAGTTATTGGAGCATGGAATGAAGGTATTGGAAAGGGTGTTGGAGAGGAGGATAAGGAAGAAAGTGAAGATCGACGAAATGCAGTTTGGATTTATGCCAGGAAGAGGAACGACAGACGCGCTTTTCATTGTGAGGCAGTTGCAGGAGAAGTACATGGAGAAGAGGAAGAAGTTGTTTGTTGGGTTTGTTTTATCTGGAGAAAGCATTCGATAGGGTTCCACGCAAAGTATTGACATGGGCATTGAGGAAGTTAGGAGTGGAGGAATGGTTGATCAGAGTAGTGATGGCAATGTACAAAAGAGCGCGCACAGCTGTAAGGACGAAGGACGGGAACAGTGGTGAGTTTGAGGTGAAGGTGGGAGTGCATCAGGGGTCGGTACTAAGTCCACTACTATTTGTAGCTGTGATGGAGGTGCTGGCTCGGAACGTAAAGGAGGGTTTACCGTGGGAGTTGTATGCAGATGATCTGGTGTTGATTGCGGAAAGTATGGATGGACTGAAGGAAAAGATGAACAAGTGGAGGGAATGTGTGGAGACAAAAGGTCTGAAGGTGAATATCGGAAAGACGACGGTGATGGCAATTGTTAAAGCATGTGGTGAGGTGGAAAGAACTGGGAAGTGGCCCTGTGCTGTGTGTAGGAAGGGTGTCGGAGTGAACTCCATTCAATGTACAATGTGCGCTGAGTGGGTTCATCAAAAATGTAGTGGTCTGAGAGGGTCATTAACCAGTGTGGCAGCTACATTCAAATGTAAACAAATGTAAGGTGTGCACAGAGGGAGCTGCAGATGGCGGAAATGTTGAGTTGGATCTTGGAGATGGCGTGAAGCTGGAACGTGTGAAAACATTTTGCTACCTCGGAGACATGCTGAATGGAGAAGGTGGATCAGACTCGGCAACGGTTGCTCGAGTGAGATGTGCATGGAAGAAGTTTCGGGAACTGAGTGGCATGCTGATGATGAGGGGAGTGTCGTTGAAGCTGAAGGGAAAGGTGTATGCTGCATGTGTGAGAAGTGTTATGATTTATGGGAGCGAGACAGGGGTAATGAATGTAGAGCAGCAACGAAGGTTGGAAAGGGGGGAAATGCGAATGGTTCGACGGATGTGCGGAGTATCGTTGAGAGAGAGGAAGACAAATGATGAATTGCGAAAGATGATCGGAATAGAGCCTGTGATTGATGCTGTGAAGAGGAACAGGTTGAGATGGTTTGGTCATGTGTTGAGGAAGGATGAAAGTGACTGGTTGAGAAGAGTGATGGAAATGAATGTAGAAGGAAGTAGAGGACGGAGAAGACCGAGAAAGACTTGGCTAAAGATGGTGGAAGAAGAAATGCGGGCAAGGGGGTTAACAAGGAGAGATGCAGAAAATAGGGCAAAATGGAGAAGATCGTCATGGGGACCGCAAGGCTAACCCCCGCTCTAGCAGGGAAAATGGCCTTTAAAATGCATGTTGTTGTACACTATGTATAACTGACTTAGGGGTTAATGGGGGTTAATTGTGGATCAGAGTTCCTTAATGAGTGTTATCGTTAAGTGTGTGCAAACCCCAATTAGCATCGACCAGAATTGAATGTCTATGTTAGCTTCCCTATAATCCTCATACTCTTGTCGGTCTCTTCTCCCCATCTTCCATCCATATAATTTTTTAATTACTTCTGATGTCCTTTCATCACAACTTAACATGGCGTTCTCCACGTGTGCCATTTCAAGCCTCTTGAACACGTTTTGCCATCATGGAGGATCCACATGAGCTAGTTCAAGCCTCTCATGTGGGTTTTACAAATGGCGTCTCAATGTGTGCTGTTCAGCACTGTGAGAGCATATGACCCGCACAGTGGGGAAGGGACAGAGGCGTTTTCTATAAAAAGCATTGATCATCGCACCCAGGACAGTCAACCCGGGATAGCCATCAAGACAGTCACGAATGACAGTCAACCCGGGACAGCGATCAAGAGAGTCACAAACAACAGTCAACCCGGGACAGCCATCCAGAGAGTTATGATTATGAATGACAGTCAACCCTGGACAGCCATCAAGAGAGTCACAAACAAGTCAACCCGGGACAGCCATCAAGATAGTCACGAACAACAGTCAACCCGGGACAGCCATCAAGATAGTCACGAACGACAGTCAACCTGGGACAGCCATCAAGAGAGCCACAAACAAGTCAACCCGGGACAGCCATCAAGAGAGTCACGAACAACAGTCAACCCGGGACAGCCATCACGAGAGTCACAAACAACAGTAAACCCGGGACAGCCATCCAGAGAGTTATGAACGACAGTCAACCCGGGCCAGCCATCAAGAGAGCCACAAACAAGTCAACCCGGGACAGCCATCAAGAGAGTCACGAACAACAGTCAACCCGGGACAGCAATCAAGAGAGTCACGAACGACAGTCAACCCGGGACAGCAATCAAGAGAGTCACGAACGACAGTCAGCCAGGGACAGCCATCAAGAGAGTCACAAATGACAGTTAGCCTGGGTCAATTATCGACAGAGCCACAGAGACTCGCACCAATTGAGCATAGACAGGATTCCCTGCCAGCGCTACACCAATCATGGACAGCCAGCTGCAGAGAGTCTCCAAACAGTAGAAAAAGTTAAGTTTAATACTTTGGCAATTTCACATTTAATTGTGAAAATATGGACAAGGAGAGACCGGAGCCTTGCTTGATTAAAGTAAATAGGTATATACACTTCGTTATAAGAATCGCTAATATCTTTAAAATTTCAGATTTCACTCCAGATTTGGATACTTATTTAGTGTACCGTACTGCATCTGATCCTCAAGTTCGGATCCAGATTTCGATTATATGCTTTAATTAGTCCATGAGAGTAGATCGTGCTTCCAAGGCGAGGCACGTTTGAATAGGCCAAAATAAAATGGCGGTTTAAGAACTCAGTGATGTGACAGAGGGCTGACTAAGATGGCAGACCGCCATTTTGGTAAGGTATTTTTTTTTTTTGTGATGAGCACCCCCCATCTGATCTTCAAAAAGTGGTGTTTAAACACACCCAAACACCCAGTTTTCATTCATGCACTCCCTTCGAGTTCGATAATTATGCATACAAAGTTTGGGGCCGCTAGGTTTCATGGTTTTGGAGTTATGGAGGAGACGGACACACACACACACACACACACACACACACACACACACACATTGTGTTTTATTACTATCGATATATAAATAAATGCATGCTTGATAAAGTGTCCATTTTAACCCTTTGTGTTTCTTTCTGATCTCAGCTCGATGACTGTACCCTGCAACTCTCACATACGGGGACCTACCTCGACCTGGAGAGCTCGCTCGCAGAACAGCGCGATGAACTTGATGGATTCTTTGACGAACCTGGGTGAGGCTCATGTTCTGCATTGCCTTATTTGTCTTTGCTTCTTATGTTTCCTTTTCTCTCCTCTCTTAATTTGTATCCAGCATGTGCTGGGGGCATTGCTGAATGTGGCTCTGCTGTTAATGCCTTCTGTAAGTTGAGCTGGGATTTTTGTAATTAGGCCAGGGTGCCAGTTAACTCACAAACTTTTCCTCGAAAGACATTGTGGTTTGTGGGATCTTTAATGTCCACCATCTAATGCGAGCAGTCAGGTACCCAGATAAACATCCATCAGAGTGATTGTGCATTTCATGATCTAACACCCGGCCTGTGAAGCACCAATCCACCAGCTTATAGTTCGGCCGAGAATCAAACACAGAGTCGACAGGTGAAAGGTAAGTGCACATCTCTGCACCATCCTGTCAGGACTGTATAATCTTGCTCCTGTTTAAAACAGTTTTCAGCAATCTAATTTCCTGTGTTGGAGTCATGTAACATTCCTCATTTATTTACTGCTATTTTTTAGAAGGACAGAGAGGGGCATTTTGGACTTGCTTCTCCAGCTCAAATCCCGTTGATTGCAAATTGATATTTGGGGTGTTGCTCTGTTTTTACTTGCATGTTGAGCTCTTATTTTATCACTAGTAAAATCCCGTCAAAAGTGACGGGTTGGAACGGTTTATTCGAAGGTGCAGCCTCTTGAACATGCCAACATCTGAAGCCTTGGCCTAGTGTCAGGTGTGCTTATATCTTCTTTATTTATTAGACATCATACGGATGTAAATGAACACTCGTTTTCACCTCCCTAAGTTCAGTCCTTCATGCAGCGAATTTCACCTCCCTACGCCTTGTATTTATTGTTATTTAAAACCAAGACTGAAACTCTAACAGCGTCGTAGCCAAGCTTGTTTGATAGTTTAGTTGAAGAGGATAGTGACCTGGGTGAAGATACCAGTTAGCATATAATGTAAGTACAGTATTAATTTTTTTTGAAGTACCGTACTGTACATCTCTACGCTGTCTGTCACCATGGAAGTGAAGATATTGCATTGAAACACTGGTTTATTGTGGATGTTTCGAGTCAACAATGAACCAACCATACACCGCTTCAATCCAACAACTTTACAGTCACGACAAATGGATTGCAGGGTTACGACTATATTTACTCTATTATTATTAATATTATTATTATTATTATTATTACGAAAACTATACTACTGTATTAATAAACCTAGGCTAATTTTTCCGAAGGAGCCTGAAGGTGAGGCATGAAGGCCTGAAGCGTAAGGCCTATACGTAGTGTGTTGTTGGAAGACCCGTAACGCCTACACTTTCGATATTTGATGGTCATTTTAACAATTGGTTTGTTTGTGTTTCACACTGAATGAAAACCGTAAAGGTAGAGCATGGCGAATGTGATATATGACAGGTTCAATGATATGTTCGACCTGAACAGCATATAAATCAAAATGGCGGTGTGTGGAGTCATCCTTCGTACACCGTAATCACATCACAGACGTAATCACATCACCCTTATCATGTGACCAGATCCTCAGCTCTTATTGGTGTACTCTTGTGAGGGACATACATACATACGGACAGACACACACTGTTCTGGATGGCTTTTCCCTATGGGCTACGCCATAAAAACGCTTCTGTACACCGCCCTTGAAGCTCAGTTTGCAAGCCACCGTCTACAATTGCAATATAAGAGACATAATTTTTTTTAATGCAACATGTTTTTTGAGTTTGTTTTATCCTCAAGAATAGACCGTAGTGAACACACATTAATGTAAAAAGATTGGCCTTTAAAACCTACCCTTATGAAGGGGGACAGACAAACACACAAACACACAAACTGATAGTGTGTTTTATATGGTAGATTCGATGAGTACAGTATTTATTTGTGAAAATATTATAATATTTAGAAATCGCTTGGGTTGACTCTTTAATATAATGGTTGTGTGCAAACCAAGTTAAGGATTGTCTTATTTTTGTTCGGAATTGGTACATGAGCGTTTGTATGGTATGGGTAAAGATAAGCTACTTAGTTTTGGATTAAAAACAAAAAATTTAAAGAAAAACAAATGATCCACAGAATGAGCAAAAACTTTCCAAACTAGAATGGCACTCGGTGGAGAGAATTCCTCCGCCAGGCTGAACAGTTTACGTTTTGTATCCCACCGATAGGCCGGATGTAGATCTGGACCTGAACCAGAATGTAATCAGCTTTGTTCTTGTCACCTAACCAACTCATTCACCTAGTTTTGTCATAAGTCGTCCACAGCTTTTTGAAATATCATGCTATACTGTATGTCGTTTGTGGCCCTTTCTCTCAATGGTTAATTAATTACTTTAGGAATTTAATGATTCTCGGATTTTTTTTTTCTTTTTCTTTTTTGTATACTGAATCGAGGCTCGTGAAAGAGCTAACAATTACTTCACAAACAAATCAACCAGACAAACAAAATATATAAAAAGAGGGAGCGGAAGACAAGATGGGGAGAGAAGGGGAAGCACACAAACACAACATTTGAGAGCAGGGAGATGTGTGGGAGGGAGACGGCATGGGGGGAGAGGGCGTGGGAAGGGGGGTGGAGGGGGGGGGGGGTTGGAGAAGTATAAAACACAAGGACACCAAAGACTTCCAGGACAGAAGTTGGTATTTCAAAAAAGTGGAATTGGGGTGAAATTAGCAGGAGTAGAAAAGATCAAGGTTTTGGATGGGGGAAGATAAGAGATGGTGGTGAACAGCTGTTTTAAAGACCTGGAGGGTGGAGTGGGATTGAAGAGAGTGAAGGAGTTTGTTCCAGAGGTGGGAGAAAAGAGGAATGAAGGAGTGAAGGTGAGCAGAGAGGAGCAGTTCACGATCAGGATCTTCATGAAACTCTTGTACATTCGTCCTTGTCACACACCAAATCCGTCCACCACATTTCGTCCGAATCTGTCCATAACTTTTTGAGATGTCCTGTTCACGTAAATATTCCATGTCAGACAACCTTGAACTGTCCCAGTATGCACAGTTAAAAGTATATTTAAACTAATGTTTTTTCAAGGAATGTTGCCAGGCTTTGCCTGCCAACACAAAGTGGCATATGTTTTTGAGAGATTTGTTAACTCCAAAAACTTATATGCAGCAAGGATACCAAGTGATGGCGTGGTTAAATAAAATGACTCCGTGCTTGGAAATGGGGCGGCCAATTCTGACACCACACCAAGATGGGAGTTTTATCCCTCAGTTTCATCCCTCAGTCAAAAATGCTGGGCCGTCCTCTGAGATCTCCCAACAAGTGTTTTATGGGCACAACCCTGCTCAACTTGATATCAGGTTGGTTGATATCATGATCTAGTTGTGTCCTGCCTAGAGTGGGCGTATTGCGCCCATTGTGGGCGGAGCCACGCCCGAAAAAGATGTCTTTTTAGAGGGTAATCGTGTTCAAGCTACATCTTGTCCGAGGGAGTTGGTGGAATCTGATAGGGGTTTCGGTATTTGGTTAGGCCAATGTCATGTGTCTAGCCCCACGGAGCTCGATTTTTCATTTTCGCCCCAAGGTCAAGGTCACCAGGTCACCAAATTTAGGAAAGTCGATTTTTGATGGTTTTATTACATTGTTCGCTTCCTGATAGGGTGAAATGTCGTACATGATCTTATATTATCACATACATCATGAAATACAAGTTTTCCAACAAATTTCAGAATCTTCGACCTTTGACCTTTGAAGGTCACAAAGGTCAAATTTTCAAAGTTGTCGGAATCGAACCGAATTTTCGGTATTGTGTAGCTAACTAACCTCATAACTGATTATGGTCCCGATTTAATGCATCAATCGTCGATGATCGTGACGATCGACTTGATAGTCCGTCCTTTGTCATTGAATACCGCTCGCTCGTGAACCATCGTCGTCTCCTGACTTGTTTAATATAAAATCCTCATTTATTACTCAAATGGCACAATATTTGGCACAGATTACCTTGAATAGGCCAGGACCAACTGTGCTTCAATGATTTGCTCCACATTGTTTGCCACACTTGCATTTGACAGGCAAAATGGTTGATCACTCTGACGCAAGCAAAAGTAGGAATTAAGGGAATTTTATCAGTAATTGTTGCTTTGAGTTCTTCAACAGATTGTGTCCTTCCTCTGTGGACATTGTCCTTGAAATATCCCCAAAGATTGAAATCTGGTGAGTATGGGGCCCATTCAACAACAAGTCTTTGACTGGTGACTGTCACCAAAGTGCATGTTGAGCCAGTTCAGTGAATCACTTGAAGTTTGGGAAGTGGCTCCATCCTGTTGAAAACATTGTTCCTCTCTTGTAACCCCCATGCAGTTGCCTCTGGTCCTCCAAAACTTCCCAATAACTCGGATGTAACATTTTGCATTGACAGTCCATACCTTGTCTGTGTCGCCTTCAAACCAGAAAGAGCTGTGATTCCCTGCTTACTGATTGTGAACCAGGCAGTGAATGTTTCTTGGTGGAGAGCTCGCTCGACCCCTAGATTGAGGGGAGTGCAGGGAGGTAGTGCGGGAGGTGGGGGAGGGGTGTCATTCCCCATTATACACAGTTCTTGGAGTTTGAAAGAACGAAATGGGCCTCATCAGAAAACCAGACAAGAAACTTCAGTTTTTCTTGTCTGCGAGCCCCTGGCACATGGTCACTCTTTTCTGTATATGGCCCCTGGCACACGGTCACTCTTTTCTGTATATGGCTACAGTCAGTTTGTGTGTAATCCGAATTCTGTATGGATATAGTTCCATATTGTGGATGAGAATTATTCTCACCGATTCACATGAAATTCCAAGTTCTTGACTCCGACTGTTCAGCCTGGCGGAGGTATGCGCTCTACCAAATGCTAGTCTCATATCTGGTCCAGATTCGGATCTCCACCAAACTCTATTTGATTCGTCATTGCCACACACCTGACCTGTCCACCAAGTTTTATCCGAATACATCCACATCCTTTTGAGATGTCCTGCTCAGCGACAAACAGACAAACAGAGGTAACTACATGACTTCCGATAATATGCCATGACTCGCTCTGATCCAGTGCAGTGGTGGATTGTGGCCCATTGACTCCTGTCCTCAGGTAGTGTTTAATACGGGACCAGGGTAGTTCTGTTGGCTTTAAGTCATGACTTTAAGGATGGCCACTACAAATTTCCCATGTTGTTTGTTGTTCTTGAACCATTTCCTATCATACGCAGCAGTACGGCAAGGCGCATTGTCATGCTTGTATATGCAAGGCCCCAACCTGGTCAATGCCAAGGGCCTATGGCCCTTTGGACAACAATGTGCAAGCATGTCATCTTTATAAAACATCTACAGTGTGGGGAGAAAGTGCCAAAGCATGCTAAGAGGACTCATTTCTGAATACTTTGTTGCTGTTTTTGCCAAAATTGGACAATAAACCCCACATACAGGAAGGAGACGTGTCTGTGGCTGATTGGCTGTGCATGTAGTGAGGGAGCACTGACAGAAATACCCGTGGGGTCAACCCTGATGGAGTTCAATCTGCCATATATTGAGTGACATTTGACTTTGCTGCTCTGGGCCTCAAATATTAAAATAAATAAATAAATAAATACTGAGTTCACTTCCAACGAACTTCAACACAGGAGGCCATGAGACCCATCAAGACCTGTGCTGTGGTTGCCAACCTATGGTTGTCTGTCAGTGGTTTATTCTTTTAAATGCTGACCATCAAGCAAGGAAGCAGCACGTACCGTTTTTAAACGTTTGGTATGACTCGGACGGGGTTCGAATCCCCGACCTCCCAGGCTCGGAGAGGACGTACCGACGATTAAGCCACCGAGTCTGACACATTGGCTCTGGAAAGTAGCGGTGCATTGTGGGAAATTGTGTATGGCCAACTTGGCATCAACAGATGTAACGGTGCATTGTGGGAAAAAAAATTATGGCCAACTTGGCATCAACAGACGTACCTTGGCAGTCCGTGTCATCTTGAAGTTTATGTCCGTACAAGGCTCCTTCGTGAGGTGGAAATATGTTCTTGCATTCTGTGGTGCATTTGTTGGTCTATTTCTGGTGCGGAATACGAAGAAATGACAAGTTTACATGATCAATGTGACAACATTGTCTTAAATTTGCAAGAGAAATATGGTATTTTGGGGGTTTCTTTGCAGGTGTGTTTGTGATAGATATTTTAAAATATATATTTCTCTGTCGAGGTTCAAGGATGACCTGAAATGAGATGAAGAGGAACATTGGGAAACATGTCGTGCGAATTGTAAAGCAAAAGCAAAAGGTTTGATTGACATTCTACTTAAAGAGCAGAAAAAAATTGGCACAGTGAGAAATAAAGTGAAATGGTTTTCCAGAAGTAGGAAAACTGGGAGGGAAAGAACGCAGGTGACAATGAGGTGGGACTGCGTAAGAGAAACCAGGAGGAAATCAGATGGAGAGCGGGTAGTTTGCGGAGCGAGAAACAGTTGTTGGATCACATTGAGAGCAATGACTAGTTAGGCCAAAGTACAATTTGGCGATAGTATTAATAAATAAATAACTAAATAAGAAGCATATTTCAAAGCGACTCCCTATCACCATTATTGTCACTGCAATCACGGACCATCATACTAACAAAGGGGAACAAGGGAAGTCCAATTAACCATCTTCTTGTGCAAGTTCAGAAAAGTAAACTCCTGGGTCTCACAATCAGCCATGGTCTTTCTTCGGCAAACCACATTTCAAAAGCATCCGCCAACTGGGCATCTTCCGCCATACAAAGTCCTTCCTTGGCACACGTGGACTTCAATCCACCTACAAGGCCTTCGTCCGCACCTTCTTGGAGTACTGCTCTTCACTCCAGGCTGGCTCCCCTGCCTCACATCTTGCTCAGTTTGATGCCATGGAAACCAAGGCCTTCAGGATTATTGGAACCTCCCACGATGAAGCGGAGTCTATGGGCCTATTCACATCCCAGACAGGTTATTATTTTATTTTGTATACACAGTCGAGGTTCATGAAAGAGCTAGTACTAGTACACTGAACGTATCAGGCCACAACTTAAAAAAAAAGAACAGCAGAGAGAGGGAGGAAACATAAACAGCAGAGTTGAAGGCCCAGGCAGAGGGAGGCGGAAAACGATGGGTGTGGGGATGAATAAGGTGGAGGAGAGGATGCACGGGGTGGGGAGAGCGTTAATGAGGGTAGGAAAGATCATGGTTTTGGATTGGGGAGGACCTGAGATAGTGGTGAACAGCTGTCTTGAAGACCTGGAGGGAAGAATGAGATTGAAGAGACTGGGCAAGTTGGTTCCACAGGTGGGAAAAAGGGTAACAAATAAGTGGAGGTGAGCAGTGATCCTGGATTTAAGTTTCTTCAAGGAGGAGGAGGAGGTTGAATACTTGAGGAAGAAAGTAGTTGAGGACTCGTTGTCACATTTTACATCACAGAGAACTTCTGCGGGTCCCTGCTCATATATGTTGGTAGAGGACATTCCTGGCAAATTCCCGAAATATGTCGCACGATATTGGGTACAAATTCCCTTACAGAAGTCCTGTGGGACTGGGTTATCTGGTAATCTTATTATACGCCATTGAAGAACACAGACAAACTGACCTCCTAAAGTGCGCTTTTGAGGAATACAATTTGAAATCAAGCAAAAGGATAAATATTGCATTTGGAGGAAAGTTTTGAGGTCACAGCTGAAGACTGCACTGTTTCAAAGACATATATCCCTGAGTGAGATTGCATACATCCTGTTATTGTTGCATCCCAAGTAACAACACACTCGGGCGAAGCAACCGCAATGGAGCCAGAATGAAAGACAAAGATAAGACAGAGATCACTCATTGAATTCAACACTTTTATGAGTGTTTTAGCTCATCTAAACATAAAGTGGGAAAACAAGTCTTTCGAGTCCCACAGCCCTGTACCCACAACCTGGTACCCACAATCTGGTACCCACAACCTGGTACCTACAATCTGGTACCCACAACCTAATACCCACAACCTGGTACCCACAACCTGGTACCCACAATCTGGTACCCACAACCTGGTACCTACAACCTGGTACCCAAAACCTAATACCCACAACCTGGTACCCACAACCTGGTACCCATAACCTGGTACCCACAACCTGGTACTTACAACCTGGTACCCACAACTTAATACCCACAACCTGGTATCCACAGCCCTGTACCTACAACCTGGTACCCACAACCTAATACCCACAACCTGGTACCCACAACCTGGTACCCATAACCTGGTACCCACAACCTGGTACCCACAACCTGGTACCTACAACCTGGTACCCACAACCTAATACCCACAACCTGGTACCCACAACCTGGTACCCATAACCTGGTACCCACAACCTGGTACTTACAACCTGGTACCCACAACCTAATACCCACAACCTGGTACCCACAGCCCTGTACCTACAACCTGGTACCCACAACCTGGTACCCACAACCCTGTACCCACAGCCCTGTACCCACAATCTAGTACCCACAACTTGGTACCCACAACCTGGTACCCACAACCTGGTACCTACAACCTGGTACCCACAACCTAATACCCACAACTTGGTACCCACAACCTGGTACCCACAACTCTGTACCCACAACCTGGTACCCACAACCTGGTACCCACAACCTGGTACCTACAACCTGGTACCCACAACCATGTACCCACAACCTGGTACCCACAATTTGGTACCCACAACCTGGTACCTACAACCTGGTACCCACAACCATGTACCCACAACCTGGTACCCACAATTTGGTACCCACAACCTGGTACCTACAACCTGGTACCCACAACCTAATACCCACAACCTGGTACCCACAACCTGGTACCCACAACCCTGTACCCACAACCCTGTACCCACAACCTGGTACCCACAACCTGGTATCCACAGCCCTGTACCCACAACCTGGTACCCACAGCCTGGTACCCACAGCCCTGTACCCACAACCTGGTACCCACAACCCTGTACCCACAGTCTAGTACCCACAACTTGGTACCTACAACCTGGTACCCAAAGCCCTGTACCCACAACCTGGTACCCACAGCCCTGTACCCACAACCTGGTACCCACAGCCTGGTACCCACAGCCCTGTACCCACAACCTGGTACCCACAACCCTGTACCCACAGTCTAGTACCCACAACTTGGTACCTACAACCTGGTACCCACAACCTAATACCCACAACCTGGTACCCACAACCTGGTACCCACAACCTGGTACCCACAACCTAATACCCACAACCTGGTACCCACAGCCCTGTACCTACAACCTGGTACCCACAACCTGGTACCCACAACCCTGTACCCACAGCCCTGTACCCACAATCTAGTACCCACAACTTGGCACCCACAACCTGGTACCCACAACCTGGTACCTACAACCTGGTACCCACAACCTAATACCCACAACCTGGTACCCACAACCTGGTACCCACAACCCTGTACCCACAACCTGGTACCCACAACCTGGTACCCACAACCTGGTACCTACAACCTGGTACCCACAACCATGTACCCACAACCTGGTACCCACAATCTGGTACCCACAACCTGGTACCTACAACCTGGTACCCACAACCTAATACCCACAACCTGGTACCCACAACCTGGTACCCACAACCCTGTACCCACAACCCTGTACCCACAACCTGGTACCCACAACCTGGTATCCACAGCCCTGTACCCACAACCTGGTACCCACAGCCTGGTACCCACAGCCCTGTACCCACAACCTGGTACCCACAACCCTGTACCCACAGTCTAGTACCCACAACTTGGTACCTACAACCTGGTACCCAAAGCCCTGTACCCACAACCTGGTACCCACAGCCCTGTACCCACAACCTGGTACCCACAGTCTGGTACCCACAGCCCTGTACCCACAACCTGGTACCCACAACCCTGTACCCACAGTCTAGTACCCACAACTTGGTACCTACAACCTGGTACCCACAACCTAATACCCACAACCTGGTACCCACAACCTGGTACCCACAACCTGGTACCCACAACCTAATACCCACAACCTGGTACCCACAGCCCTGTACCTACAACCTGGTACCCACAACCCGGTACCCACAACCCTGTACCCACAGCCCTGTACCCACAATCTCGTACCCACAACTTGGCACCCACAACCTGGTACCCACAACCTGGTACCTACAACCTGGTACCCACAACCTAATACCCACAACCTGGTACCCACAACCTGGTACCCACAACCCTGTACCCACAACCTGGTACCCACAACCTGGTACGCACAACCTGGTACCTACAACCTGGTACCCACAACCCTGTACCCACAACCTGGTACCCACAATCTGGTACCCACAACCTGGTACCTACAACCTGGTACCCACAACCTAATACCCACAACCTGGTACCCACAACCTGGTACCCACAACCCTGTACCCACAACCCTGTACCCACAACCTGGTACCCACAACCTGGTATCCACAGCCCTGTACCCACAACCTGGTACCCACAGCCTGGTACCCACAGCCCTGTACCCACAACCTGGTACCCACAACCCTGTACCCACAGTCTAGTACCCACAACTTGGTACCTACAACCTGGTACCCACAGCCCTGTACCCACAACCTGGTACCCACAGCCCTGTACCCACAACCTGGTACCCACAGCCTGGTACCCACAGCCCTGTACCCACAACCTGGTACCCACAACCCTGTACCCACAGTCTAGTACCCACAACTTGGTACCTACAACCTGGTACCCAAAGCCCTGTACCCACAACCTGGTACCCACAGCCCTGTACCCACAACCTGGTACCCACAGCCTGGTACCCACAGCCCTGTACCCACAACCTGGTACCCACAACCCTGTACCCACAGTCTAGTACCCACAACTTGGTACCTACAACCTGGTACCCACAACCTAATACCCACAACCTGGTACCCACAACCTGGTACCCACAACCTGGTACCCACAACCTAATACCCACAATCTGGTACCCACAGCCCTGTACCTACAACCTGGTACCCACAACCTGGTACCCACAACCCTGTACCCACAGCCCTGTACCCACAATCTAGTACCCACAACTTGGCACCCACAACCTGGTACCCACAACCTGGTACCTACAACCTGGTACCCACAACCTAATACCCACAACCTGGTACCCCACAACCTGGTACCCACAACCCTGTACCCACAACCTGGTACCCACAACCTGGTACGCACAACCTGGTACCTACAACCTGGTACCCACAACCCTGTACCCACAACCTGGTACCCACAATCTGGTACCCACAACCTGGTACCTACAACCTGGTACCCACAACATAATACCCACAACCTGGTACCCACAACCTGGTACCCACAACCCTGTACCCACAACCCTGTACCCACAACCTGGTACCCACAACCTGGTTATCCACAGCCCTGTACCCACAACCTGGTACCCACAGCCTGGTACCCACAGCCCTGTACCCACAACCCTGTACCCACAGTCTAGTACCCACAACTTGGTACCTACAACCTGGTACCCACAGCCCTGTACCCACAACCTGGTACCCACAGCCCTGTACCCACAACCTGGTACCCACAGCCTGGTACCCACAGCCCTGTACCCACAACCTGGTACCCACAACCCTGTACCCACAGTCTAGTACCCACAACTTGGTACCTACAACCTGGTACCCACAACCTAATACCCACAACCTGGTACCCACAACCTGGTACCCACAACCCTGTACCCACAACCCTGTACCCACAACCTGGTACCCACAACCTGGTATCCACAGCCCTGTACCCACAACCTGGTACCCACAGCCTGGTACCCACAGCCCTGTACCCACAACCTGGTACCCACAGCCCTGTACCCACAATCTAGTACCCACAACTTGGTACCCCCAACTTGGAACCCACAACCTGGTACCCACAACCTGGTACCCACAACCTGGTACCCACAACCTGGTACCCACAACCTTGTACCCACAACCTGGTACAGTTTGCTGCATTTTTATGTCAACAAATTGTCAAAACACAATTTTTATTGGTCGTTAATTTAATGCTCAGGTTTGCGTTTGCGCACACACACACACACACACACACACACACACACACACACACACACACACACACACACACACACACACACACACACACACACACACACACACACACACACACACACACACACAATGATTTTGAAAATAACTCGACACGAACCTGCCGCTAATCTGGAGGTGGACAGATTACGGCAATGAGCTGGAATGATAATATCCCAATACAATCGTCATTTAAAACAGTATTTTGTTGAAGTATCAATTCATGATTGGAATGACGTTTGGAATTGAGTCAAAAAAATGTGTCACCCAACCGTACGGAACGACTTCACATCCGGATTTAAATATTTGTTTATGTCACGAATGTTGGTGAAAGTTTATTTTTCATATTAATGCTATTTGATTTGAGATTGGAGTTGTGCTCGTTGGAATGAAAATGGAGACATCGAGGTCAAGTGAATGACGAAATGACAATTGACATGAGGGTTACGACTTTCTCAGTGTGACATTCGCGGATCGTCACACGCAGATTCGCCATTGACGGTGTGGAACCATTCAAATGGGGACGGTTTTCGTGGAAGTCCTTCACGAACCTGCTGTCCATGCTTGATGTTCGACTACAGGTGTCACGGGAATGTGGAACTTATTGGTTCCATGGCTTCCCATTCGTCGTTTTTTTTACCTAAGTCTTTCACGAACCTGCTGTCCATGCTTGATGTTCGACTACAGGTGGCACGGGAATGTAGAACTTATTGGTTCCATGGCTTCCCATTCGTCGTTTTTTTTACCTAAGGCTTTCACGAACCTGCTGTCCATGCTTGATGTTCGACTACAGGTGGCACGGGAATGTGGAACTTATTGGTTCCATGGTTTCCCATTCGTCGTTTTTTTAAACCTAAGTCTTTCACGAACCTGCTGTCCATGCTTGATGTTCGACTACAGGTGTCACGGGAATGTGGAACTTATTGGTTCCATGGTTTCCCATTCGTCGTTTTTTTTTACCTAAGTCTTTCACGAACCTGCTGTCCATGTCTGACGTGTGACTGAAGGTGCAACAGGAATGTGGAATTTATTGGTTTCATGCTTTAGCATTCGCCGTTTCTGCATTGTCTGTTTGCTTGTGGCTTCCCACCTGTGCGTAGCATGGGTACCTCGCTAGTATATATATATATATGCACACATATGCATTGCATATGATAAAACAAGGCCATTAAGAAATT
>NC_136262.1:11548082-11778082 GCF_964187855.1 Myxine glutinosa | reverse complement strand
TTGATTCTTGTCTTATATATATGCCGTATATCGCTGCTGTTTGTTTTCTTGATTCTTGTCTTTTTGCAATTGTTGTTTTCATGTATTGTTATGCATTATGTTTTCCACTCTGTCAAAGCGCCTTTGGGCTTCTGGAAAAGCGCTATACAAAATAAATGAATTATTATTATTATTATTATATACATATATATACAGACTTGGCATTTAATATGGAATATTTTTTTGTGGGGGTGAACTTACTTTTGAAGATGACTTAGAACCAAAAGTTCATTGGAATTATGTTGAAAATATTCTAAATTTTGTTAATGTGACATTTAAAAGAAACAAAAACCACATTTGACATTTCGAAGAAAATAAATTGATCCTTGAAAGTGATGTAAACTGATATCGAACTCAATTCATAGACAGTACTGTGTTAAACTTCTGTACGTTTTCCAGAAGTATCTCTTTATTTTGCACATTAGCCAAAAATTTTTTTAACAAAAACAAAAGTTAAATTACGACTGGGATTACGGACAGTAAAATTACAGTTCAGTACTTCGTGTAACCCCCACGAGCATTCAGGAGAGCACGTACACGTTGAGGCATACTGTTCACGAGATTTGCCACGGTTTGGACAGGAATCGCTTGCCATGCAGTGACAATAGTCTGCTGCAATTCACGCACAGAGGCAGCCTGCTGGTCCAAGTTTGAAAATCTTGAAAATCTCTTGAAAATCCTCTCTATCTCTTTGCTGACGACTCTACGCTCTGTCGCTCCATTCCTCATCCCTCAGTTCGGCAGTCTGCAGCCTCCTCACTCTCTGCAGACCTGGACAAAATCACAGACTGGGCAAACAAATGGAACTTGTCTTTCAATCCTGATAAATCTCACACTCTTACGATGTCTCTCCGAAAAGACTGACTGGAAAACCCTCCCATCCACTTCTGAATAATCCTCTCCAAGAAGTTCTGTCACTCAAGCTTTTGGGTCTCACTATTTGCCATGATCTTTCCTGGGAAAACCACATTTCAAATCTGGCCTCCAAAGCCAGTCGCCGACTGGGCATCCTCTGTCGTGCGAAGTCCTTCCTTGGCACACCTGAGCTCCTCACCACATACAAGGCTTTCATCCGCAGCTCTATGGAATACTGCTCTCCCCTCTGGTCTGGTGCTCCTGCCTCACACCTAGCCCGTCTTCACGCTGTTGAAACCAAAGCGTTCAGAATCATTGGAATCTCCCGCGATGAAGCTAACTCCAAGGGCCTTTCACTCACTCACTGCAGGCAGGTTTGGTGGTCTTTCCGTCTTCTACCGACTCCTCTCTGGCCTTGCCCCCCCAGCCCTCTCTGGGCTCTGTCCCCCAAATATTCCTACAGGTCGCACAAGATCTGCCTGCAACCCTCTTATGGTTAAACTGCCAAAATCAAGACTTTCTGCTCACCTTCACTCCTTCATTCCTCTTTTCTCCTGCCTCTGGAACAAACTCCCTCACTCTCTTCAATCCCACTGCACCCTCCAGGTCTTTAAAACAGCTGTTCCCCACCATCTCTTATCCTCCCCCATCCAAAACCTTGATCTTTTCTACCCCCGCTAATTTCGGTCCCCTTGTGTTTTATACCTCTCCCCCCCCTGCCCTCCCCCTCCCACGCCTCCTGCCCCCAAGTCCTCTCCCTCCCACACTTCTCCCTGCTCTCAAATGTTGTGGTTGTGTGCTTCCCCTTCTCTCCCCATCTTGTCTTCCGCTCCCTCTTTTTGTGTGTTTTGTTTGTCTGGTTGATTTGTTTGTGAAATAAATGTTAGCTCTTTCACGAGCCTCGATTCAGTATACAAAACAAACCAAAAAAAAATAAAAATTTGTCAATTTGACACGTTAATTATGCCCACAAGTTCTCGATCGGATTCATATCTGGGGACATGGCAGGCCACTCCATATGCTCTACACCATGGTCAGCAAGAAAGTGTTGGATCATGCGAGCACGATGAGGCCGTGCATTGTCATCTTGGAAGACAAAGTTTCCTCGAAAGGCTGCACGAGCAAATGGAAGTAATGTTTCTTCCAGAATGGCCCTGGACATGAACTGGTTCAGGTTTCCATTCAGAACAACCAGGTCAGTTTTGCCCCCTGCATGAAAACCAGCCCAAACGGTCACCCCACCACCTCCAGCTTGGACTCTTGGCACTATACAATCTTCGTTGTAGGCTTCATGCACTTGTCTGCGCACTCGGACGCGGCCATCTTGACGATAGACCAGAAATCTAGACTCGTCACTGAAGATCACGTGATCCCAGTGTCCTGGCTGCCATTGACGGTGCTCTCTGGCCCACTGCAATCGGCGCTGGTGGTGTTGTCTGGTCAGGCGTGGCTTTCTCAGGGGACGCTTGGCACTAACAGGTTGTGCAGCTTGGACCAGTCATTGGTTTGAACTGGCCTGCTTGAACCAGTCGTTGGCTGACTAGCCTTCTGGATACAGTGACATTTGTCAGTTGCTGCCACTCAGCCCTACGCCGATTAGCTGACTTGGTACGGCCATTGCAGACTAACCGGTGCAGCTGGCGATCATCCCTCCTTGTGGTTCTGCGGGGACGTCCTGGCCTCGGTATTGGGGTAGGGACACCCCTCTGAGCATTTCGTTTCAGGATCTTTGACACCTGACCTTGAGTGATGCCATACTGCCGAGCAATAGCACACTGTTTCATGCCAGAATTTCGTAAAGCCACCACTCCATGACAAACAGCATTGTCAAGTTGAAGGACCATCTCCAGAGGAAGCGCAATAACTTTTGTAGACGTGCAGCAGTTGTTTTCCACTAATACAGAACGCAACAACCCTTATATACCCGATTGTGAAGCCAATCGTCAAATGTACCTGTCCTTACATTTTGTCACGCCACCTGTGATGTAATCCTGTTATTGACTTATTGCTGCGAAAGACAATCAGTGACATGGTTCTTTCAACAAAGACATCACCAAAGGGTAAAAGAAACTCGTCAGATTGATATACTGAGTTCAGAAAGTAAACCCAAGTCAAGAAAAAAAAAAATTCCATATTAAATGCCAAGTCTGTATATATATATATATATATATATATATATATATATAGTCAGTGATTGATATATATATATATATATATATATATATATATATATATATATATATATATATATATATATATATCACTGACAAATATATATATATATATATATATATATATATATATATATATATATATATATATATATATATATATATATATATATATACAGACTTGGCATTTAATATGGAATTATTTTTTTTGTGAAGTGACTGGTTTTTGACCAAGATACACCATCTCATCAGTTTGTTCTACAGTACAGAACAGCACAGGGTGCAATGTCAGTCCCCTTTCAATAGCGTGTGTGGCCACCATTGTTTTGGATACAGGCAGTGCATCGTCGGCGCATACTGCCTACCAGTCTTTGGATGGATTGCTGCTGGATTCTGTCCCACTCAGTCCTCAATGTCTGAAGCAGCTCTGCCCGTGTCCTGGCCCTGCCAACTACGCGTCCCCCAAGCTCATCCCACAGGTGCTCTATGGGATTCAGGTCAGGAGAGAGCGCAGGCCACTGCATGGTGTTGATGTTCTCGCCTTGGAGAAATGCAGTGGTAAAGCGAGCAGCATGGGGACGAGCGTTGTCATGCTGAAAGGTTCTCAGTTCTGGGTGGTCTAGCAGGAATGGCAGCAGATGAGGTCGCAGGATGTTATCCACATACCGCTGGGCGTTAAGATTCCCATCCACAACCACCAGTGGCGTCCTGTACCGGCCTTATATGGCGGCCCACACCATCACACATGGGCCCACCCCACCTGTTCGCTTGACGCACGCAACAATCGGCATATCGCTCGCCAGTTCTTCTCCAGACACGCTCACGCCCATCAGGACTGTCCACACAGAACCTTGACTCATCGCTGAAAGCGACCTCGTTCCACTGCACCAAGGTCCACCGCTGATGCTGCTTCCCCACTGATGCAGAATGCAGCTGATGCTGCTGATGATGCTGCTGATGCGTGTTTCATCACTTCCCGTCTGGACTACTGCAATAGCCTCCTTTATGGTTCACCCTCACTAATCACCAATAAACTCCAATACATTCAGAACTCCGCTGCCCGTCTACTCACCCATTCCCGGACCCGTGACTACATCACCCCCGTCCTTTACAAGCTTCACTGGCTCACCATCTCCCAGAGAATCCAGTACAAAATCCTCCTCTTGACCTACAAAGCCCTCCATAACCTGGCCCCATCCTACCTGGCTGACCTCCTCTCCAGACACACTCCCACCCGCAACCTCCGCTCTGCTGGTACCAACCTCCTGACCCCCCCCCCCCCCCCCCCATGCGGACCAAATTCAGATCCTGGGGGGACAGGGCTTTCTCCATCGCTGCTCCCACCCTCTGGAACTCACTACCTCACACCATCAGAGACTCCTCCTCACTCACCACATTCAAAACATCACTCAAGACCCACCTGTTCAACATTGCATTGAACATTTAACCCGCAGCATCTAACCCCTGACTATCTCCTCTCCTTCTCCCTCCTTTGTGCTTTGAATATTTCCCTATTGATTCTTCTTTTTTTGCAATTGTTTTTATGTTTTGCTATGCATTATGTTTTGCACTCTGTCAAAGCGTCTTTGGGCTTCCTGAAAAGCGCTATATAAAATAAATGCATTATTATTATTATTATTATATCAGCGAACTGAATTCAATCACCAATTATTTGTGAAGTCAAAAGGATGCTCTACCGAGTGGCATTGTACTTTTTTCTCTTTTGCCAAGTGTCGCTCTATAAGTGATTTTTCATTTGTCTGTTTGTCTGTCTGTTTGTCTGTCTGTCTGTTTGTCGGTCTGTCTCTTTGTCTCTTTGTCTGTCTGTCTGTCTGTTTTTTGTCTGTTTTTTGTCTGTTTGTCTGTTTGCTTGTCTGTCTGTTTGTCTTTCTGTTTGGCTGTCTGTTTGGCTGTCTGTTTTGCCTGTGTGTTTTGTCTGTCTGTTTGTCTGTCCACACATAACGTGAATATTTTTTCTCTGCAACCGTTGGTACAATTGCCAAGAATTTTTTTTACAGTAGGATTACCTCCTCATGTAGAATTTTTAATGATAATTATGACGTTATAGGTCACGTGGTATGGGTGCCATCTTGGGAAAAAAACGAAAAACTTTGCACCTTTATCTCCGAAACTGATTCATGGAAAAAACACAAACATGGCCCACGGGGAACAACATATATTCATGATGATGCCATCAGTGCCTTCATTATGACGTCATAATTGGACAAGCAGAACGCTTGATCTGATCAGGTTGAAATTTATTGAGCATGATCTACACAACATTTGTATGGGAGAATGAAATTGATGACGTCATAGGTCACGTGGTTCGGCAGCAATATTGGATTGCATATAAATTACGTCATGAATAAACCACATGAACACAGCAGCTAATAAACACCACACAAAATAGACAACCCAAACACATCCAGGCGAGGGTCTGCAATCTCCGATTGGTCTTTCTTGTTTATTGAATGATATTTACTCCAGGAATTGCCTTTGTGATTACATGTGTCGTTGAATAAATCCGTTTATTTTTGTAATCCGTTCGTCCTTGGTTAGTTCTTCTGTGCATGTCCATGGGGTGACATTGGCATTCATTCTAGGTAGGTGTACTCCTGGGTATAGCCATTCTGTACGGATGGGTATACCCAAGGATACACCTATCTATGGTTAAGTGGAGTACATTTAGCAATCTTGGTCATAAGGACGAGACATCTTGGCTATAGGCGTGACTTTGGTTGCGATGAGAGGGTTTTTTTGGGTTTTGAACCAATCAGGGCTATGGCTCGGCTTTCCCCAAGAAAGTCTATTACACCTCAGGGACCGTGCCGGAACTACGAGCTCGCAGCAATATCCCTGCTTTTGCTACACAATGGCAAGCGTAACATGCCATTTATATAAAACCAATTTTGTTTTTTTTACGTGTACTGATATCTTTGTTGCTATAACAAGTTTGCAGCTACCAATACCATATTGCATTCTAGTAATTTAGTAATTTAAAGCTTCAACTCATTGAGAGATGATTTATCTTACAACCGATTTTTATTGAAATTAGTTTTAAAAATTTTTTTTAAATGACGCATGACAATGAATGCTCATCCCTTGTCCACTTCTTCCTCACCACTCCATTGGCAAATTTCATCCTGTTATTAATTGTTTTTTTTAACAATATAAACAAGAATGACGCTCTTCGACGTCACGACGTCGACCGATATGCCTCCGCCCACATTACTACATCATTATAATACTTGTACCAAGTTTGCTTTAAATCCCTTCAGCTGTTCACAAGTTATCACATTTATACCTGACATGACCTCTGACCTTTGACCTCGGGACCCCAAAATATAATCAGTTAATCTTTACATCATTATACATACCTGTACCAAGTTTGAATTAGATCCCTTCAGCCGTTCTCAAGTTATATACCTATTCGGACTTTGACCTTTGAACTTTGTCCCCAAAATTTAATCAGTTAATCTTTACATCATTATACATACCTGTACCAAGTTTGAATTAGATCACTTCAGCCAAGTCAAGTCAATTTATAGACATATTACATACTTTGACCTTTGACCTCTTGACCCCAAAATCTAATCAGTTCATCTTTACATCATAATACATACCTGTGCCAAGTTTGGTCAGAATCCCATCACTGGTTCACAAGTTATCACGGTAACAGGATTTTTACCTAGCATGACCTATGAGCTTTGGCCTTTGACCTATTGACCCCAAAATCTAATCAGTTCATCTTTACATCATAATACATACCTGTGCCAAGTTTGGTCAGAATCCCATCACTGGTTCACAAGTTATCACGGTAACAGGATTTACCTAACATGACCTATGAGCTTTGGCCTTTGACCTATTGACCCCAAAATCTAATCAGTTCATCTTTACATCATAATACATACATGTGCCAAGTTTGGTCAGAATCCCATCACTGGTTCACAAGTTATCACGGTAACAGGATTTACCTAACATGACCTATGAGCTTTGGCCTTTGACCTATTGACCCCAAAATCTAATCAGTTCATCTTTACATCATAATACATACATGTGCCAAGTTTGGTCAGAATCCCATCACTGGTTCACAAGTTATCGCGGTAACAGGATTTTTACCTAGCATGACCTATGAGCTTTGGCCTTTGACCTATTGACCCCAAAATCTAATCAGTTCAACTTTACCTCATTATACATACCCGTGCCAAGTTTGACTAAGATCCCTTTGGCCATCCTCAAGTTATCGTGGAAATGAAAACCTATCACGGACGGACAGACGGACAGACGGACAACCTGAAAACATGATACCTCGGGCGACTTCATCAAGGGAGGCATAATAAAGGCCTTAATATTGTTTATCTTTAATCAGTCTCAAGGCAGGTGGTGTTGGCTTAACAGTTATGGTGGCTTGAGATCTCTGGGTGCTGAGTTCAAGCCCCTGTCATACCTTTGAATTAACCCCAGGTGAGCAAAATGAGTAGGCTACCAGTTCACTGGGAATAATGAGCCATTTGAGTATCCTGCGTGGGAGTGCCAATCCGTCCAGGAGTGTGCCCAATAGCCACAAAACTGCTTCGGCAGCCATGTTCACCTGAATATGGAAAACGGTTGCTCTTCTTCTACCTCCTTCCCCCCAATTCCAATTTTCGTCTCGCTCTTCTTCTTCATTGGTCCCAATTTTCGTCTCGTTCCTCTCCTTCTTCTTCATTCGTCAAATTTAGTCTCGCTTTTCTTCTTCATTATCCCCAATTTTCGTCTCGCTCTTCTTCATTGGTCCCAATTTTCGTCTCGATCTTCTTCTTCATTGCTCCCAATTTTCGTCTCGCTCTTCTTCTTCATTGCTCCCAATTTTCGTCTCGTTCCTCTCCTTCATTCGTCAAATTTCGTCTCGCTCTTCTTCTTCATTATCCCCAATTTTCGTCTCGCTCTTCTTCATTGGGCCCAATTTTCGTCTCGCTCTTCTTCTTCTTCCATCCAATTTTCATCTCGCTCTTCTTTTTCGTCATTCGTCAAATTTAGTCTCGCTCTTCTTCTTCATTGATCCCAATTTTCGTCTCGCTCTTCTTCTTCTTCCGTGAAATTTTCATCTCGCTCTTCTTTTTCTTCATTCGGCAAAATTTCATCTCGCTCTTCTTCTTCAATCTCACCAATTTTTGTCTCGCTCTTCTTCTTCATTGGGCACAATTTTCGTCTCGCTCTTCTTCTTCATTGACCCCAATTTTCGTCTCGCTCTTCTTCTTCCCCCGTCAAATTTTCATCTCGCTCTTCTTTTTCTTCATTCTCCCCAATTTTCGTCTCGCCTCGCTTCGCATCTTGTCCAACGCGGCATAAAATGGTCAGGTTTTCCTGAGCGCTCCAGGCCGCTGCACATCCCTGGCTGGCGGCACCGCCCGCTGCGGCCCGGCATTGTCCCGCCACGCTCCTCGGCATGTTTGCTCAGGTGGTCGGGGCGTCTGCCCCGCGGCCTTGTTATGGCTGCGCGCCGCCTGCTGTTTTCCTCATGCGACCTCGAAGCGAAGCCGCTGTTCAGCCTTGGCCAGAAGCGCCATTGCTCGCTTGACACGATTGTGTCCTGTGTTGTCAAAGCGACCAACTCGATGCTCACCTGTGTGATACATGTTGGGCCCGTGCCCCACGGTGAACATAAACCTGCTCGACGTGTTTCTGCTTCGCAACGTTTACCCACATTTTCCCCCATTATATTTTTGGTGTCGGTATTCTTAGGATTAGTAAAATTTGTCGAGTTGTTTTTTTAAAACCTCAGATTAAAAAAGCGGTTTAACCTCACAGATAAACAAAACCTCACAGGTAAACAAAACCTCACAGGTAACCTCGATGAACTATTACTTTACTATTACTGCTTTAGTTCATTTTATGTGTGTAACTTGTGCTCAGTAAATGTCACGTTAATCAAGTTTGAACTTGAAGTGTTAACCGTGTAGATTCCATGCTTTCTTTGCGATGCTTTATTTCTTTCATTCATTTTTACCGTCGACACTCAAGGTGGACAAGAGGTTACGTTTTCACCCTTGTTTGTTACCTGGCAAAAAAAAATGTTTTTGACAAGAATGTTGGTCACTCCAGTTTGTGTGTGTGTGTGTGTGTCTGGTTTTTATGTGTGTGTGTGTGTGTGTGTGTGTGTGTGTGTGTGTGTGTGTGTGTGTCTGGTTTTTATGTGTGTGTGTGTGTGTGTGTGTGTGTGTGTGTGTTTATTTATTTGTGTGTGTGTGTGTTTATTTATTTGTGTGTGTGTGTGTGTGTTTATTTGTGTGTGTGTGTGTGTGTGTTTATTTGTGTGTGTGTTTGTGTGTGTGTGTGTGTGTGTGTGTGTGTGTGTTTATTTATTTGTGTGTGTGTATGGTTTTTATGTGTGTGTGTGTGTGTGTATGTATGGTTTTTATGTGTGTGTGTGTGTATGTATGGTTTTTGTGTGTGTGTGTGTGTGTGTGTGTGTGTGTGTGTGTGTGTATGGTTTTTATGTGTGTGTGTGTGTGTGTGTGTGTATGGTTTTTATGTGTGTGTGTGTGTGTGTGTTTATGTGTGTGTGTTTATGTGTTTATGTGTATGTGTGTCTGGTTTTTGTGTGTGTGTGTGTGTGTGTGTGTGTGTGTGTGTGTGTGTGTGTGTGTGTGTGTGTATGTATGGTTTTTATGTGTGTGTGTATGGTTTTTATGTGTGTGTGTGTGTGTGTGTGTGTGTATGTATGGTTTTTATGTGTGTGTGTGTATGGTTTTTATGTGTGTGTGTGTGTGTGTGTGTGTGTGTGTGTGTGTGTGTGTGTGTGTGTGTGTGTGTGTGTGTGTGTATGTATGGTTTTTGTGTGTGTGTTTATGTGTGTGTGTGTGTGTATGGTTTTTATGTGTGTGTGTGTGTGTGTATGTATGGTTTTTATGTGTGTGTGTGTGTTTATGTATGTATGGTTTTTGTGTGTGTGTGTGTGTGTGTGTGTGTGTGTGTGTGTGTGTGTGTGTGTGTGTGTGTGTGTGTGTGTGTGTGTGTATGGTTTTTATGTGTGTGTGTCTGTGTTTTTTGTGTGTGTGTGTGTGTGTTTAGGTGTGTGTGTTTATGTGTGTGTGTCTGGTTTTTATGTGTGTGTGTATGGTTTTTATGTGTGTGTGTGTGTTTATGTTTGTGTGTGTGTGTGTGTGTGTGTGTGTGTGTGTATGGTTTTTATGTGTGTGTGTTTATGTATGTGTGTGTGTATGGTTTTTATGTGTGTGTGTGTGTGTGTGTGTGTGTGTGTGTGTGTGTGTGTGTGTGTGTGTGTGTGTGTGTGTGTGTGTGTGTGTGTGTGTGTGTGTGTGTGTGTGTGTGTGTGTGTGTGTGTGTGTGTGTGTGTTTGTCTATCCACTCACTTATACTTGCCTACAGGTCACAATTTTAAACTGATCTTCACGAAACTTCACCAAATGATAGAGTTGGTTGTCAGACAGAATCTTATTTATTTTTAGGTCAAAAGGTCAAGGTCAACATAGGACAAAGGTCAACCACTTTTCATCGAATTTCTAAAATCCTCACTTTTCATCCGATTGACTTGAAATTTGAATAGGATTTTCATACCAGGTCACTGAATTCAACCAACTATTTTAGGTCATTGTAGGCCAAAATGTCAACAGAGGCCAAGTTTCTAACAACAACAACAAAGTGCTCATGGGAAACTGTGCCACGCTGTACCGAGTGCGGTTACCTTGGACGTGCCACGGACTGCAGCAAATTATGACAAAAAAACATAGTTTGGTTCAACATTGTGACAAAAAAGCAATGTTGAGCTTCTTATATTTAACTTTCAGTTGTGAATCCTTGATCACTACATTATTAGCCCGTCCACCCACACCGCCGCGGAAGATGGGGTTTTGTAATCATTCCTGTGTGTCTGTCCAGGCCATAACCTATTTGCCATTTGAGCTTTTGTAAAAACATTTTCAACAAGCACACACTAATGGATTTTACATACCCGATTGGTGACCAGAAGAAAGAAGAAGAGGTCGTCATCTGGCTTGGGTCGAACAAGATGGCTGGCCATTGTGTGCTATTTGGGTTTTTGTGCGAGCTTTTGGAGAGCAAGAAGCTCTTGGCTGCATTGGTGGCTGTGGAAGGAGGGTTTGGACTGCAGAGCTCTTGGGGGTTGAAGGCCGCACTGTTTCTCCTTGTGACAAAGAGGTGGAGAAGCGAGCGGGGCATCTTCGCAACTCATCTCACGTTTGTGGGCCGTAGAGCGCAGGTCCGCCGCCATCTTGTGCCTGGTTCCTGCCGGAGGGACATCGAGCTCTGAGCCTCGTCCCCAGTTGCACACCTCGCAGAGGGACTCGTGGGGCCAGAGCTAAGTGTGAGCACTATAAAAGAACATGTATTTTATTATTTTATTTTATCTTTTCCCCTGTCATGTCTGTGAGTCTGCGAGTGGAGGTACCGCAGTTAGAATTATAGTTTTACCTCAACATTTATTTCACCCTGCATTTATTTATAAAAAACCCATTATTGGTTGCATTTCTGTGTTTGGTCGTTTCGTTGTTTGTGGGCTTCGGATTAACCCGGTGCGCTACTCGTTCAGGTAAGGACCTTGTTACGGTACCTTAGGTCACGTGCTCGCCATAAAATGAACCGCCAATAATTTGGCTTGTACGCCTCGGCAGTAACAACGTTTTGGCCACCCGTCACCCAAGGGTGTTGTGTTGACCCCTGGGCTGACAGAACAAATGGTGTCAGGAGTGTGGATTTGAATATAGCACGACAGCCACAATCCAAGTGAGCTGAGCTTGGAAAATTTGGAATTTAAATTTTTAACGATCGTCTCTCTCATCGAGGGGGGAGGTGATCGTAGTACCGAGGTGTCTAAATTTATAGTTGATTGGTGTTGGGAGAGCGCAGGACCAGCGCCAGGAAATTTAAAAAGAAAAAAAAAAAATTTCCGAGGAGATTAAGCGCGCGTCGGGAAAAAGCCGATGAACAAACAAAATGGCGGCGCGTCAAGGAGGCGGAAAAAGCCGATGAACAAACAAAATGGCGGCGCGTCAAGGAGGCCTTCTTGAATGCACCAGCGGTTGCCAGATTGGTTGCCCAAGTTAAAAAAAATTAAAAGCCCAAATGTAAGAAAGAAAAGCATGAACGAAAGAGATGAAAGCTGAAAGAAAACAAAATAATGAATTACGGGCACAGGAGAGGAAATGTTTGTTGGGAAATGGCCTGGATGAACATCGCGCTGGTGTGGATGTTGCTTTGCTCCAGGAGAAAAAGACCGCCCATGTGACGAGCGAGGTCGAATGTGTAGAGGGGAGTAGTTTGCGCTCCGTGGTGTGCGAAGCCATGTCTGGGTGTGTGGATCGGTGCTCACAGGTGCGCGGTTGGACCCGTCGGGGGTTCTTCTGGCACACACGGGACCGACAGTGGACAACGCGGCTCCAGCTCCGGGGAACATACAGGTGGCCGAACCTGACCGGCGAACCAAGTGTCAGAGCCTGCAGTGTATGGAGCAGCGGGCGAGCCTGCGTGGGATGGGAGCAAGGCTGCGTCCGTCGCCATGGGCAAGCTGCGGCCGGCTGTAGTCGTGTCAGTGCCCAGGAGTGTCTGGGCGGGGCGGGCCCTGTCGGAGTCGACTCGGGGTCGTCGACTCGCCATGCACGGGGTGTGTTTTGGCAACCACCGGGCAGCGGGAAAGGAAAAAAGTTAAATGGGAAGGCACTCAGAAGGAAGAAGGCTATTGTGGGCCGGTGTTAAGCTGAGCCCCAATTGAAAATATTATTTTTACATGCGGTTGTTCCTGTGCAGTAGGAGCGGTGAGTCATGCGCAGCACGGGGCCCCTGACAATGGAGGAAGGTTGGGAATGGTAGAGCGGGAATGTCAGTGCAAGGAACGGCTGCAGGGAGGGGCAGAAAAGCCCGAAAATAACAAAGATGTGTATATTACGTGCAGCCGCAGTGGGACACACGAGGCCAGGCATTTTAAATTTAAATAGGAAATTGATTTGGAGCAGCCTTGGAGGGAATAGGTCCCTGGGCTGTGGAATTCGGACCAATGGGGATCAATGGGGTTGGTGTCGTGGGGAAACTGCCCCCTTGGGGAATTGGGTTGTGCTAGGCAGCTGAGGGGCTGCGCTGGCGGGATTTGTACGTGAGGTCCGACTACGAGTGCTGTGGCAGGACCCGGGTGCAACGGGGAGTCTGGTGGAGTGTGGCGTCCCTGGTCCATCAGGGTGCCGTCCCAGCTAGTGTCTCGGGCCAGTGGGGTCGCTGGATCCTGGAGGGGGTTGAGACCTCTGAGGGGGGGGGGGGCAGGGGGTTTGAGGTGGCCACTCCTGAGCACCTAGCATGGTGCATCATGAGGACCACTAGGGGGAGGTGTTGCAGGCCATGCTTTTGTGGCGGCACCACGGACAGCCAATAAGGGCCTGATGTGGTGACTGCCCGGGCATGCGGCCTGGCAGCCTCTTCCTGAGACTCTGGGACAGCCAGCATGTGATGACTTGACACGCTCTGCTGGTTTATGGACGTGGGTCGAACCGCATGGACTGGTTACGAGTACAGCCCACTGGACAACCATTGGAGCATCTGTGGAACATGATGATGGTGTGAACATGATGGTGTGATTGGGAAAGGCCTGGTGAGGGCTGAATGATCTTCCACAGATGGTCCGTTGTGGTTTTATGGGCTCTCATTTTGGGAAGAGAGCCCTGGGTTTAATTGGCATGGGAGATTTTAAATTGGCTATTGCAGGCACTCTGATAGGGCGTGCACCCCAATGATTTGTATTTTTGTTTAAATTTACCTTTCCCCATTGTCACGACTCACCATGCTTTGCGTTTGGGGGTATGCAGGTGAGTTGGGGAATTGGTATGGATGACAGGCAAGAGTGGCCACGAGAGCCAAGCATGTGGATTGAGTGGAAAGGGTTAAAATTTTATGTGTGTGGTTGATAAAGAATTGTGGTTTGTGAATGTGTAAATGAATATGTTTGTAAATGATCACATGTATGCAGTCTATGGCAGTTTAGAAACACAACCATCTTTGCACTACAGTGTTTGATAATTGAATGGCAGCGGGGGAGGGAATGACATTTTGGATTTTGTGGATGGGGAAGGTGTGTGTCCCCGCAGTAATGGATCAAGCTCTGGAGGAGCGGTAATACCCCCCTAATGCACGGGGGAGGGCGGGGGGTGGAGGGGGGGGGGGTGGTAATGCACCCCCCCCCCGGGTAATATGTTTCTGGCGGTCGTAGATGTCTGGAATTGGAAACCCATCAGAGTGTGGTCTGGTTGGGTGACCAGCGAGTATGAAGACCCCTGGCAACCCGGAAGAGGCTATGAGAGCCTGAGGCCGAGAGAGCCTGGATGTTGCAGAGACCCCTCCCCGGCGGGACGTACAGCTAAGGAGCTGTTTGGCTGTCAGGGGCCGATAGTTGAAGAGGGGGGTTGGGGAGGGGGGGGGGGGGCAAATAAGTCGTAAAGTCATGTGACTTGTTTTTGGACTGTGGGCACCACATCCTGAAGCGCTCACACCATCTTGGTTGAACGGCATGGGCACCTCCACGTTGCCTAATAGAGGATCACACATGTGTAATAAGAGTTAAGCCATGGTCTTGCAGGTAATAAGAGAATTATTGTAATAATTGTGTGGTGATTGTTGTTGAGCACGAGGAACACACTGACCCTCATGAATGAAGGAATGTTCCACTCGGTCCCATGCAACTTGATATGTGCTATGCAACTTGATACGCTGACGTCATGTGCATAAATTATAGTGTAACATGTCATAGGGTCAGTGTGCTTATTTGGTTAAATTTAATATTCCTGACTGCAAACCTCCTAATTGTTGATGAGCAGGGCAGAGACAATGTGTTTGCGTGGCAGGCGACACTTGTTGCTAACAGGTTGTGAAGCAATTGCTGGGGTGAGACTCAATCTGTGCCTTGCTTCCCAGTCAAGTTAGGGGGTTTGATCTGTATGTATATGTATAAAAAAAATATACATAAACATATACATATACATATACATATATACATATACACATGCACATATATATATATATATATATATATATATATATATATATATATATATATATATATATATAAATATATATATATATATATATATATATATCAATCAGTCAGTTACTATGCGATTTCATACCATCAGTGGTGAACCGCCATTAAGGTATCCCATCCAGGTATGCTGTACCTTAATGGGAGCGATAAGTACCATCTGCCACATGGCACATTATCTCTGGTATTCACTCATTATATGGAATCGCCTGGATGCAGCCGGGAGCCACCAATCCAAATATAAATTCAGTTCTCCAGCTTTCAATGAGCACACGTAATGACGTCACCGCCATGTACGTAAGCTCTGCCTGTCAAACTCTCAAGAGAACCCTCCGACAGAGCATAATTTTTGATCTTAGTTCCGATACTGTCATAAGTGTATGTAAAACTCACAGTTACCGACCTGGTTTCGCCCTTTTTGGGGCTCATCAGGGCAACGCAGTGAGTCCTGCTGATGGTACTTATCGCTCCCTTATTACTGAGCAGCATTACTTTGTCACCCATTTTATTAGCTAGCATGTTTATATCAGATGGGAAATTTATGCTGAGATGGCACAGATTTGTCAAACCCCAGGAAATTTGTCAAACGGGGAAGCCCCTAGCAATCCCCAATTCCCGACTGCCCTCATTTCCGCACAGCATAACAAATCATTGGGTGGAATTCAAGAGGGTTGTGAGAGGTTATAGTGTGACCCAGGCACGATAGGTCAAAATAGCCTCTTCCAGTAACTGTATGTAAATTAAAACTTTCATTTACAAATCAATCAATTGCTATTAATAAACCAACAATGCTTCAGTATCACACATAACCTATGACGGGCTTGCTCAACTGCCGCAAGTGAAGCGGTCGACTATTCTACTGAATGACAAGAAAAAAAATTGACAGCACAACTGCTGCTCTACTGATATACCAATGCCGATGGTTGAAAATGTTGTAATACACATATATATTTATTTCTATAATTACTGTCGGTGCCCGCTATTTGCGGTTCCGCTAGTCGTGGGTTCCGCATATTCACGGGTGATAAAATGTGACCTGTTTCTCTATTCGCGGAAATGTGTCCTGCAAATTCACGGTTTTTTTTCTATTCGCGGCCGTGTTTTGCGAAATCGCGGTTTTTTTTTTTCCTATTTGTGGCCGTGTTCCACATATTTTGCTTTTCAGGGGCATTGAAACAATGCCGCGGCATACATTCGTGGGATTTTCATCGACCTTCGTGGATTATCGTCGACATTCGTAGATTTTCGCGACTCTGGAACCTATCCCCCCTTTTTCCATTGAAACAATGCCCCCCGCTATTCGCGGACTTTCCGGGAACGTATTCCCCAGAAATAGCGGGGTCCGAGGGTATATAATTATAACCCACACCATTGTTGAATGTTCTGGTCCATGTCCTGAGAAGCAGAGTATGAGTTGGTAACAACCAATAAAAAGGGCTTGTCTTGATGCTGCTTCAGGGAATTCCAGTTTTTACACCCAGACTGAAAGAGACGATGCTCTCAGCAGAGGTACATTGAGAGAAACACCGCTTCAACAGTCATCAGGAGATCACTAAGAACAAGAGGGAGAGTTGCTTTGCAATACATGTCCCCTATCGGTCCCAATGAACGTTCTTGTTCCAAGCAAAAAGGGCGTAACTCCGGGAAAAATTGGAAAAACATCCCGAAACTCAAACTTGTTCTATAACTTGTCATAATAAAGCCAGGTACCAAGTTTCATTTGAATATGTTGAAGGGTATGGAAAAAAAGAAAACCACAGGTGTGACGAACAGACAAACGGATGAACAGACAGACCGAGAGTAAACCTGTAGTCCCCTCCAGGTAGGGGACTAATAATGGAGAACATCTGAGAACCATGATGCAATCACATGCTACTGGGGCAGCTGCATTGATACAAACATGTGTTTGTGGTTTCAGAGGTCTTCACCATTTTAAACTCAATTATGAGCAAAACAAGGATAAACTATGACTCTTTGTAGGCACACTGTCCAGTTAATACAGTGTGGCACAAAAAAAATTAGAACAGCACTCAGCAGCGCGCATACCTCCGCCAGGTTGAACGGTTTACATTTTGTAGCCCACTGATAGGCCGGATCTGAATCCGGATCTTCACCCAAATCTAATCAATTTGTTCTTATCACACACTCAACCTGCCCACCAAATTTCGTCCGAATCTGTTCATAACTTTTTGAGATATCGTACTATCTTCAGTTTTTGGCCCGATCACTCAATGGTGAAGAAAACAATTCTAGTATTGGATTCGGATCTTCACCAAAATCGCATCGATTCGTCTTGTGGGTGGTCAAAGTCTGTCGGGCCTGATCATCAATTTATATTCACAGAAGAAGTGAACATTATCATTTATTCGATACACCACCATTTGATTCTCAGGAACATCATAATTCAATGATTAATTTTCTGAATTGCGATCTCCTGAGTGTGAACTGTCCTGAGTGTCATTTTCGCAAAGGTGTCTACGCAAATGTAAACATTAATTTTTGGATTCCTCATGCTCTGAATATTCCAAAAATGTATAGTTTTGCTAATCTACCAAAATTTTGAACGAAAAAACGTAGTGAACCTGACTAATTGTACTGATTGATTGATATGTGCTTCATTTATCCCCTCATTTTATTTGCCAGTGGAAGTGGTTGAATTTAAAAAGGTACAAAGTTTAACGAAGCACAGGAAATGCCCATTTATCCCTTCTATCCTCCAGCAAGTCCCCTCCATACTCTTGATATAAGCTTTAATTTAAATAAATATTTTAAATTCATACTTGATTCCATTTAATGCTTGGTGTTTGGCAATGCAAGATCTTGTTTTGTTAACTGCTCGTTATTGAAAAGATATTTAAAAAACAGCTTAGGTGCTTTGCTGCCATGGTGTTGTGAGCAAAATACGAGTGACTTGTTGGACTGTTCTTAACCTGGGAATGAGTTGCTAGTAATTGTTTTCCTCCTGCTGTTGTGTGCCGTGCAGACGCAGCAAGAAGCACACCATTATACTCCGCACCCAGCTCTCCGTTCGTGTCAATGCCTGCATCGGTATGTGATACTTAGGGTCAAGGTTCATCACATGTTCAATGTAAGGTGTTACTGATACCTAGGTGGCTAGAAGCCATTATTTGGGTAAATCGTTCACATTAGGATACAAGCATGACATTTTGCAGTTATGTTCTCATATTGATAATCTTTAAAGCTAGTCGATTAGCCAAATTGAAAATCCAACATGGCCATTTGAAAGAAATGGCCGCCCAAATTGCTAAAAAGTACCATAAACTTTTTAGTATTTAATTTAGGATGGACGAGTATATATACAAAATCACAGAACTACATATTATCTATAAGAGGTTGTTAAAGTTTTCAATTCACCTAATTAAGATCAATTGAAAATTTTAACGACCTTATATGTAGTTTTGTGATTTTGTTTTGATACTTGTACGTCCTAAATTCAATATAGTACTAGAAAGCATCTGAAAATGCAAAGCCCGTCCATGTCTATTTGTATTCAGGCGACTTCTTCCGTATGCTCAAATAAAAAAAACAGTTTAAAAAAATACAAAATGAAAATTTATGATTTTATACAGCCATGACCTTTGAGCTTTAAATATAAAAAATAATCAGGTTCTAGCTCTTGATTGGTGAACCAATTCAATGGCCAATATGCAAATTCTTTAAATTTCATGTCAATCGGGTGAAAATTGGTAATTTTACCCAACATTGAACTTTGACCTTTTCATCTAAAAAACAAACAAACAGCTTCTAGCTTTTGATTGGTGCCCTATTCAGTGACCCAATATGCAAATTCTTAAAATTTCATGTCAATCGGGTGAAAATTGGCAATTTTACCCAACATTGACCTTCGACCTTTTCATCTAAAAAACAAACGAACAGCTTCTAGCTTTTGATTGGTGCCCTATTCAGTGACCCAATATGCAAATTCTTAAAATTTCATGTCAATCGGGTGAAAATTGGCAATTTTACCCAACATTGACCTTCGACCTTTTCATCGAAAAAAACAAAAAACAGCTTCTAGCTTTTGATTGGTGCACTCATTCAGTGACCCAATATGCAAATTCTTAAAATTTCAGGTCAATCAGATGAACAGTAAAGATTTTATGTGATGCTGACCTTTAACTTTTTGACCTTTTGACCAAATTATTAATTTACCTTCTCCATATTCTCAAAATAAACCTTTGTGAAAATTTTATGACAAAAATCAAATGGTAAATTGAAATTTCAGGTTAATTGGATGAAAGTTGATGATGCTGACCTTTGACCTTTTGACAAATTTCTTATCTTGCCTTCCCCGTATTATCATAATAAAGCTTTGGTGAACATTTGATGACAATGGCTCAAATGGTAAAAAAGTTATGGCCCGGACAGACATACCCACAGAAGTGATTACAAAACCCCGTCTCCTGCGCTAATTTAAATGTTTATGGAACTTTTTGGGCATTTTGGCGGCTATTTAAAAAAAATGGTCGCCATTTGAATTTCGAGTTGGCTAATTGACTGTATTTAAGCAGTATTTATATAAGAGCATAACTGCCAAATTTCCTGCTTGTTTTTTTGTGTGTTAGCCGCCTAGCTATGAGAGCAAAGAGGACTTTGGAACAGCCTCTCCAGCAGTTTCCGACTTCTATCAAGTTGCAACAATTCAAGTCACGAATCAATCGTCCGTAGATATAATTTACTACTTTCATTTTCACATCTTCTTTCTTTGCTTTTTCACCCAGGGGCGTCCTCTTGGATTTGGGCTCGACCTCTCCCCTTTGGTGTTAAATAAAACAAAAGGAGTCATGAAAAGGTTTCCCCGTGGTGGTTCTCAGGTTGAAGTGAGATTATTCAGCTATGAGGGTCACTCCATAAGGACCTCAAGAGTATACTGTATAAGTTTTGTTGAAAATATCCTTTTCTTGAAAAACAAGTACAAAAAGTTTTAATTAAAACAAAAGCCGCGTCGATGTTACACAATGCCTAGATGCAGCTGTGCCTATAACGTCGATGTTATAGGCACAGGACATTCCTATTGATTCGATTACTTGATGTTATTTTTGTGCAAAGTGAAAATATATCTCGGCAATTTCCCGTGTGTGGCGACGAATTTTGAATATATCTCGGCATTTTCCCATCTGTTATTTCAGGCGGTGTATGACTGACCATGCCGCGATTTAAAAAAAATATATCTCGGCAATTTCCCGTGTGTGGCGACACGTGAACGAAGCTATGCTCCTCTCTCCACATTATTGTGATGACGTATAAATTAAATATTTCATCGTGACGATTGTCATCAAATGGACGAATTTTGAATATATCTCGGCATTTTCCCGTCTGTTATTTCAGGCGGTGTATGACTGACCATGCCGCGATTAAAAATATATATATATATCTCGGCATTTTCCCGTCTGTTATTTCGGGCGGTGTATGACTGACCATGCCGCGATTTTAAAAAAAAAATTCTCAATGGACCTGAAGTTACAGGCCTTTGAGAATTCATTTAGTTCTATAAAGGGCAACTTTCATCGGATTTTCTTCCCGTTTTTTTTCAACCGAGTCTAAAACTATGTTAGCGACTGTGAAAAATGAAATGATATATCGAATTTGATTTGAAATAAAACTGTGTGAGAGAGGAAGACACCACGGGCCTACAAAACAGGCCTCAAAGCTATGCGAGTTAATAAAATGGTGGATATTTGTTTATATGAAGCCTCTCCCAAAATGGGTGGAGCTATGGTTCCCAGAATGGGTGGAGCTTTGAGGTTTTGTCTTCTCTGCAAGAACAACAAGAAGAAGAAGAACAAGAAGAAGAAGAACAACAACAGCAGAGGGCACTCTATGACCAGCGTCTTGCGACGCGGCTAAAAACAACCAGACAAACAGATAGACAGACAGGTGAAAACACCCCCACCATCTACCTTCGTTTGCGGAGGTACTGTAACAAGTTACAACGAAGCCACCAGGCCAGTGACTTCCGATGATATCCATTTTGCATTAAAATGCATGAAAAGAGTTAAGGCCCCTGGAGAATATGACATTGTTAGTGATACAATCAAAGATGGTGGTGTACTTGTGCACACTGAATTAGTAAAACTATATACAGAGTTATTACATCTGCCACCGAAGGTGGTCAAAGGTTAAGCTTTCACCTCTGTCTGTCTGTCTGTCTGTCTGTGAGCAGGATATCTCAAAGTTATGGACAGATTTTAACGTAATTTAGTGGGCAGGTTGGGTGTGTCACAAGGACGAAATGATTAGATTTTAGTGAAGATCCGGATCACAAGGTTGGCCATTTCAGATATCCAAACACTTTTACGTCTTATGGCTGATGTTGGACGAAGGTCGGAAATCCTCTTCTTACCGTTCCATCCTTTGCCAACGTTGGGCCAACCTCAGTGTGCATCATGGGAAAACGAAATGCCCAAACTTTGTATATTTCCGTTTAAAATATTCTCAATTATCTAAGGTTATTTGAAGAGATTGTGCATAATGCGTGACTTTCAAAATGACGTATGAATGTAAACGAGGCCTTTTGTGCACGGAATGTGTGCGTTTTCGGTGATTGGCTCTTCTAGTGCAGGCACTTTTAACCTGCCGTTACTACCACAAAATCTGTAATTCAAATTGTCTTTTTAACATAATTTTCATCATTTAGACGAAAAAGCAGAAATTTAAAAACGGTTAACCGTAATAGTGGTTTTCCTGGATGCAAATCAGACACATGGAAATAAAGGAAATACGAGAAATATCCATGGATGAGAGGTGTCGGGTTCCTCCCATTTCCTGTTAATACAAGTGAGCTGTGGCAGTGAACACACACACACACACACACACACACACACACACACACACACACACACACACGTTGAACCCCCGAACTTATCAAAACCCTAACAACTCGGTCTCCCTAACGGGCGACGCGTGACCTAAATTGTGGTTTACAATGCTCTATGTCTATTTTAAATATGAAATTAGGAAATGACTAATTGACCCTTTAACCTGTAAGAGTCCATTTTTGTTACAATAACTACATGATTCAAAGACTTTGGAAGAATCTACTCGTACTTATTTTATTTCATATGTTCTTCCACTTCAGTGTTGTAAGTTTCTGCTCAACACTTGAATATTGAAGTATCCAATCAGGATATGGTAAGCTGCATACCATATTATGATTTATCATATACACACAGATTTATAGGCCACATGGTTAAATAGGCACAAATGTTAACTACCGTACTGGTGTGTGTCAAAAAAACCAAACCCTCCGTTCTATGCACCATTGATTTATTTTCCATGTTTTTTTCTCTCTTATTTCAGATAATGATAGCTGAGGCCCTCCTGTAGGAAACGATGCCCTGGACAAATGAAGAAAGGGCTTTTTCTGTAGAATCCTCCATCTAAATGCAATCTTTCGTCCAATCTCAAAGTTCAAGAGGAAATTTACCTACAGAGACATCCCATTCAAAGAGAGAATATTCAAATGGATGAAGACATTTTGAGAGCAAGGAACTGCGAACAACTTGAACTCAAAATCAACGGGCGGACCAACTCACTCTGGACGCTCTTTGCTGAGAACTTCTGACGTCATTAAGAGGGTCCAACAGTCGGTTGGAAACGGTCCAATGAAGTCGCTTCGCCGCCGCAGTCAAAATCTTGGACTGACAGTGTAAAGTTTCAGGAGGATTCTCCATGATGACACCATGCAGAATACAAGTCAGACACAAACTCACTGACCCAAACAAAATCAAGCGTCTTGAAAATGGTTCGGTGGGTTGTGGAGAATATTGAGAGAGCCTGGTTTTCTCAACGACATTTGGTCCTTCGACGAGGCTGAATTTTTGCTGAATAGCCAAGTCGACTCAAAAACAGTGTCTACTGGGGCACAGTACTGCCCGATGAGGTTCACACTGAAACCATCACATTCAGTCAAGTGCACGGCCCGGCGTGCCATGAGCAAGAATTGGATCACTGGACCATTCTGGTTCGTTGATGTGGACGGTAATGCCTCAGCCATCAACTCTGAGCACTACATTAACGTGCTGAATGAGTTTTGGGCTGTTCTTGGGCGCAGGAGAAACTTTATAAGAGAATAACAATGTTTCAGCAGGATGGGGCAGGCCCTCACATCGCAAACGAGTCCCGTGAGTGGGTGACGAGCCACTTTAGTGACAGAGTGATTGGACGACGCTTCAGAATTGAGTGTTCTCCACACTTCCCTGATCTGAGCCCACTGGATATTTTATTTTTGGGGATATGACAAAGAGAAAGTGTACAAGGAAAATCCTAGAAGATCTTTGAGCTGAAAAAAGGAATCTCAGAGAAAGTTCGGTCCATTCGGTGCGTAATCAGTGTCGGTGCATAATCGATACCTTCACCCGCCGTGTTCAAATCTATATTCAGCGCAGAGGTGGACATTTGGGCGCAGAGGTGGCATGTGATCGACTGAGTGCCAAAATAATGCTTTACAAGTTATGGTTCTGATAAATTAGTGCACCTCAGGTCAAACAAAATGTAGCAAATGTTCCTGAAAGTTCATGTCATCGATACCTGTAAAAGGCAAAAATATCTCTCCCTCTCTCACTTTATATGTGTTCATTGCTGAGATGAAAGCACTCTTTGCATGGGTAAAGTTGTCATCCTCCCCTCCCTTTCCCCTTCCCCCTTCCCATCCTCCCCTACCTCCAATCTCCCTCCCCCTTCCCATCCCCTTCTCCCTCTTTTCCCACTCCCCTTCCTCTACTCCTTCCACCCCTCCTTCCCCTTCCTCCCCTCCCTTGACCCCTTTATCCCCCCTTCCCCTTTCCTCCCCATTTTCCACTTCCCTTCCCCTTCCCCTACTCCTCCCTCCCCCCCACCCCCTGGGAAACGTCGTGGACTTCTAGTTTAGAATCAAAACGAATGTATTGTGGATTGTTTTTATTGGATTGTTTTTGTCCCCCGTCGCTCAGCGGAGCGAAAGGGGGACTATGGCTTTCCCCTCCGTCCGTGTGTCCGTCCGTCCATCCGTCCGTCCGTCCGTGCGTGTGTGTGTGCGTGCGTGCGGGCGTGTGTGCGTGCGTGCGTGCGGGCATGCGTGTGTGCGTGCGTGCGTGCGTGCGTAAGCGAAGGACTGCATTCGAATTTGGTGTGCGGTTGCAACCCACGTCAAAATCCAAGATGGCCGCCGCAATGTATGTCTGATGCCATGTATGTCTGAACCTCGTAACCTGCATATCTTGAAAAATAAGCGAAGTACCAACTTCTAATTTGGCGTGTGGGTGTATCTCGCCATAAGGAAGAACGCTATTGAAAATTGGGTCGCCACGTCAAAATCCAAGATGGCCGCCACCATATATATGTCTGAACCTTGTGAGATGAATATCTTGAAAAATAAGCGAAGTACCAACTTCTAATTTGGTGTGTGGGTGTATCTCGGCATAAGGACGAAAGCTATTGAAAATTGGGTCGCCACGTCAAAGTCCAAGATGGCCCCCACCATATATATGTCTGAAACTTGTGAGCGAAATATCTCGAAAAATAAGCGAAGTACCGACGTCTAATTTTGTGTGTGGGTGTATTTCGGCATTAGGAAGAACGCGATTGAAAATTGGGTCGCTACGTCAAAATCCAAGATGGCCGCCACCATATATATGTCTGAACCTTGTGAGAGAAATATCTCGAAAAATAAGCGAAGTACCAACTTCTAATCTGGTGTGTGGGTGTATCTAGGCACACGGAAGAACGCTGTTTAAAATTGGGTCGCCACGTCAAAATCCAAGATGGCCGCCGCCATGTATGTCTGAATCTTGTGAGAAGAATATCTTGAAAGATAAGCGAAGTACCAACTTCTAATTTGGTGTGTGGGTGTATCTCGGCATAAGGAAGACCGCTATTGAAAATTGGGTCGCCACGTCAAAATCCAAGATGGCCGCCTCCATGAAAGTCTGAACCTTGTGAGCGAAATATCTTGAAAAATAAGCGAAGTACCTTCTGGTGTGTGGGCGTATCTCGGCATAAGGAAGAACGCTATTGAAAATTGGGTCGCCACGTCAAAATCCAAGATGGCCGCCTCCATGTATGTCTGACCCTTGTGAGCGAAATATCATATCATAGCATGTTTTCTGCGTGTTCCACTTTGTCAAGTCACATCACTTCCCCGACGGGGGACCGAGGCGTAACGCTTGTTATTTTTGGCACACCCTGTACCACTGTACATACTTTCCCCACTTTCAGAACTGATGGTACTCATTATAAAACGGTGATATGGTTTTTCTCGCACAATATGTGATAAATAACATGACAATCGACATGTTTTAAAGGATGTTTTTTTTCATCGAGCCACCGCAGTTTTGTCCGGCTGTCCAGGAAAGCGTTGCGATCACATGGCAAGGCGGTCCGAGGAAATGAGTTCCTGATTTGCCCTCGCGTTCGTCAGACAACAAAGGTCATGGCTGTTCTGAGCTGATGAGAGGTGGAGGGTATGGAGGAGGCGGGTTCCTACTAAGGTCTTACAAATATATAATGATGACTCGATTCACTTTTTAAAGCAATGGTCCATCATTGTCATGACCAGAAAACAATGAACCAAACAGTCTTCCAACACGGTTCTAACTTTGTCGCAAAAATCATCCATTGCCACAACCGCAACAATACGTTCTGTAAGCACATCAATCTCTGTATTCTCCTATTGACAAACTGCTGTTGTCACGGAAATTGCAGGATAAAGTTATCGAACCCTTCGGGCCACCGGTGGATGATCATGCCACTGTTGGTGGTGGGATCTCGGGCAATTTTGGAATAGCCGATGGCAGGGAGGGAAGTGTGTTGGACCCCACGTTATTCACATTCTTTCTTGCCATGGTACTTGAGCATGTTTCTTTTTACATGGACAAGATGGTTGATATCCAATCACATCGTGCGTGACAGCAGGACAAAGTGAAAAGCGAAGTACAATAAAGCAGGTAAATTCAGTCGGTCAACATAGGCCAAAGGTCAATAACCATTTCAAATTTCTAAAATCCTCAATTTTCATCCGATGGACTTGAAATTTGAATAGGATTTTCATATCTGCAAACTGAATTCAACCACCAACTGTTTTTGAGGTCAACATAGGCCAAAAGGTCAATGTATGCCAAAGGTCAACCACTATTCTCGAATTTCTAAAATCCTCAATTTTTATGCGATTGACTTGAAATCTGAATAGGATTTGCATGTCAGATTACTGAATTCAACCACCAACTATTTTTGAGGTCAACATAGGCCAAAAGGTCAACATAGTCCGAATTTCTAAAATCCTCAATTTTTATCCGATTGACTTGAAATCTGAATAGGATTTGCATGTCAGCTTACTGAATTCAACCACCAACTATTTTTGAGGTCAACATAGGCCAAAAGGTCAATGTAGGCCAAAGATCAACCACTATTCTCGAATTTCTAAAATCCTCAATTTTTATCCGATTGACTTGAAATCTGAATAGAATTTGCATGTCAGCTTACTGAATTCAACCACCAACTGTTTTTGAGGTCAACATAGGCCAAAAGGTCAATGTAGGCCTAAGGTCAACCACTATTCTCGAATTTCTAAAATCCTCAATTTTTATGCGATTGACTTGAAATCTGAATAGGATTTGCATGTCAGCTTACTGAATTCAACCACCAACTATTTTGAGGTCAACATAGGCCAAAAGGTCAACATAGTCCGAATTTCTAAAATCCTCAATTTTTATCCGATTGACTTGAAATCTGAATAGGATTTGCATGTCAGCTTACTGAATTCAACCACCAACTATTTTTGAGGTCAACATAGGCCAAAAGGTAATTGTAGGCCTAAGGTCAACCACTATTCTCGAATTTCTAAAATCCTCAATTTTTATCCGAATGACCTGAAATCTGAATAGAATTTTCATATCTGCTTACTGAATTCAACCACCAACTATTTTTGAGGTCAACATAGGCCAAAAGGTCAACATCGTCCGAATTTCTAAAATTGTCAATTTTCATCCGATCAAGTTAAACTTTGAAGACGATTCGCATTTCAGGTCACTGGATTCAACAACCAATTATTTTTGAGGTCAAAAGAATGCTCTACCGAGTGCCATTGAACTTTGTTCTCTTTTGCCAAATGTCGCTCTATGAGTGATTTTTCATTTGTTTGTTTGTCCATCTCTTTGTTTGTCTGTCTGTTTGTTTTGCTGCACAGAATGTGAGTGTGCTTTTCTCTCCAACCGTTAAACCGGTTGCCAATCCGGCCATAATATTTTAAGATATTATGCTCAAAGACAGACAGACAAACAGTGGTGAAAACGTAATGTCGATCCGCCTTCGGATTTTTTTCTGATATAAAGCTCGTGAAGAACATACAGAACAATTACCGGTACATTAAGAAACATCTGTTTACTTTTACATGAATTACAAGGATATTACTATATGTACAATGGCCAATGAACATAGTATGTGGGATTTGAACCTGGGATCCCAGCACCAAAAGTATTTTTGTAAACATTACTTAGTATTTTTATTGACCAAGTGGCATGCCACGTGTCTGTTATCCATTTCATCCTGATTGCAGTTTATTTTCCTCTTATTATATTGATTTGTCCGAATGTCCTCATTACATCCGCTACCGAAGGTGGTCGAAGGTTATGTTTTCACCCGTGTTTTTCTGTCTGTCTGTCTATTTATATGTCTGCGAGTGGGATATCTTAATAAGTTATGGACGGATTCGCACAAAACTTAGGGTACATGTTGGGTTTGTAACAAGGACGAATTGATTCGATTCTGGTGAAGATTCGGATTCGAGATTTTCATTAGTTATCTTGAGTGATTCTTCACCATTGAGTGATCGGGCCAAAAATGATACGTGGCATGATATTTCAATAAGTTATGGACAGATTATTCCCAAACTTGGTGGGTGAGTTGGTCAGGTGGCAAGAACAAGCCGATTAGGTTTTGGTTCAGGTCTGGATCCAGATCCGGCCTATCAGTGGGATACAAAACGTAAACTGTTCGGCCTGGCGGAGATATGCTCTCTACCGAGTGCGGTTGTAGTCTTCCATATGTACCACACAGGTATGTATTGGTTCTTGCTTCAGCCTTAAATGCTTCATTCAAACATGTGAGCCTAATTTAGCGCTCTCAGAAATAGGTATACATCATTAGAAAGCCAAGATCAGGGTCTATTTCCTTCCATAGCAGATAGATTGGTGATGTGTTGGTTTTCTAACAGCTCTTTTATGATCCTGCACCTCATCCCACATTATCAATACACTTCCGTGTAGATAAGTTAGTTTTTTCACAGTTACCCAATAACGCACACCTTGCCACTGTCACCAAGTTAAAACTCTCCACTCACTGTGTTACATATATGAAAGACAAGGACAGATTGCTGATCTGTGTGGGTTCAAGTGCTCATTTTGTTTCAAACCCGAAAGTGAGTTGATCTTGGATTTACCTTTATCGACACACGGCACGTACCTTTGCAGGACAAACAGCAGACAATGGTGCAGCTGGGAAAGTAGCACAGAGTGGAGGGAGAATAATAACTGTGTTTGAGTTAGTGGCAAGTACAAGTGTAATATGTAACACAAGTAGTGTAACTGGTGGCAGTAGTCGTGGTTGTGTCCATATAAGATGGTACATATATATACATGGCTGATGGGGGCCAGAGGACAACAAGTTGAGGAGGGTTAGGACAGTTAGGCTTTGAAGCAACTATGATGCGCAGGAATGCGGTTGCAGAAGTGAAGTTGTGGGTGAAGGAGTTGCAAGATGGCAGTTACATCAGCAATCAAATACCTACTGGCAAGCATACTGCCTCACCTTGGGTCTTGAAGTGATACACTATTGGACTATTGGTGTCTGCAGCTTGTGCTTGGATTTCCGGGATGTGCTTTGACAACATTGCAGTGGATAGCGAGTAAGCCCTTCCCAAGTGACTGTGAAGGCCCTTGCTCCAACTCTCTCTCAAACCTTGTGCTCTCTTGCTCCAACTCTCTCTCCAACCTTGTGCTCTCTTGCTCCAACTCTCTCTCAAACCTTGTGCTCTCTTGCTCCAACGTTCTCTCCAACCTTGCACTCTCTTGCTCCAACTTTCTCTCCAACCTTGCACTCTCTTGCTCCAACTCTCTCTCCAACCTTGTGCTCTCTTGCTCCAACTCTCTCTTCAACCTTGTGCTCTCTTGCTCCAACTCTCTCTCCAACCTTGCACTCTCTTGCTCCAACTCTCTCTCCAACCTTGCACTTTCTTGCTCCAACTCTCTCCCCAACCTTGCGCTCTCTTGCTCCAACTCTCTCTCCAACCTTGCACTTTCTTGCTCCAACTCTCTCTCCAACCTTGTGCTCTCTTGCTCCAACTCTCTCTCCAACCTTGTGCTCTCTTGCTCCAACTCTCTCTCCAACCTTGCGCTCTCTTGCTCCAACTCTCTCTCCAACCTTGTGCTCTCTTGCTCCAACTCTCTCTCCAACCTTGTGCTCTCTTGCTCCAACTCTCTCTCCAAACTTGCACTCTCTTGCTCCAACTCTCTCTCCAAACTTGCACTCTCTTGCTCCAACTCTCTCTCCAAACTTGTGCTCTCTTGCACCAACTCTCTCTCCAACCTTGCACTCTCTTGCTCCAACCTTGCACTCTCTTGCTCCAACCTTGCACTCTCTTGCTCCAACTCTCTCTCCAACCTTGTGCTCTCTTGCTCCAACTCTCTCTCCAACCTTGCACTCTCTTGCTCCAACTCTCTCTCCAACCTTGTGCTCTCTTGCTCCAACTCTCTCTCCAACCTTGTGCTCTCTTGCTCCAACTCTCCCTCCAACCTTGCGCTCTCTTGCTCCAACTCTCTCTCAAACCTTGTGCTCTCTTGCTCAAACTCTCTCCCCAACCTTGCACTCTCTTGCTCCAACTCTCTCTTCAACCTTGTGCTCTCTTGCTCCAACTCTCTCTCCAACCTTGCACTCTCTTGCTCCAACTCTCTCTCCAACCTTGCACTTTCTTGCTCCAACTCTCTCTCCAACCTTGCGCTCTCTTGCTCCAACTCTCTCTCCAACCTTGTGCTCTCTTGCTCCAACTCTCTCTCCAACCTTGCGCTCTCTTGCTCCAACTCTCTCTCCAACCTTGTGCTCTCTTGCTCCAACTCTCTCTCCAACCTTGCGCTCTCTTGCTCCAACTCTCTCTCCAACCTTGTGCACTCTTGCTCCAACTCTCTCTCCAACCTTGCACTCTCTTGCTCCAACTCTCTCTCCAACCTTGTGCTCTGTTGCTCCAACTCTCTCTCCAACCTTGCACTCTCTTGCTCCAACTCTCTCTCCAACCTTGTGCTCTCTTGCTCCAATTCTCTCTCCAACCTTGCGCTCTCTTGCTCCAACTCTCTCTCCAACCTTGCGCTCTCTTGCTCCAACTTTCTCTCCAACCTTGCGCTCTCTTGCTCCAACTCTCTCTCCAAACTTGTGCTCTCTTCTCCAACTCTCTCTCCAACCTTGTGCTCTCTTCTCCAACTCTCTCTCCAACCTTGTGCTCTCTTCTCCAACTCTCTCTCCAACCTTGCGCTCTCTTCTCCAACTCTCTCTCCAAACTTGTGCTCTCTTCTCCAACTCTCTCTCCAACCTTGTGCTCTCTTCTCCAACTCTCTCTCCAAACTTGTGCTCTCTTGCTCCAACTCTCTCTCCAACCTTGTGCTCTCTTCTCCAACTCTCTCTCCAAACTTGTGCTCTCTTGCTCCAACTCTCTCTCCAACCTTGCACTCTCTTGCTCCAACTCTCTCTCCAAACTTGTGCTCTCTTGCTCCAACTGTCTCTCCAACCTTGCACTCTCTTGCTCCAACTTTCTCTCCAACCTTGCGCTCTCTTGCTCCAACTCTCTCCAACCTTGTGCTCTCTTCTCCAACTCTCTCTCCAACCTTGTGCTCTCTTCTCGAACTCTCTCTCCAACCTTGTGCTCTCTTCTCCAACTCTCTCTCCAACCTTGCGCTCTCTTCTCAAACTCTCTCTCCAAACTTGTGCTCTCTTCTCCAACTCTCTCTCCAACCTTGTGCTCTCTTCTCCAACTCTCTCTCCAACCTTGCACTCTCTTGCTCCAACTTTCTCTCCAACCTTGTGCTCTCTTGCTCCAACTCTCTCCAACCTTGTGCTCTCTTCTCCAACTCTCTCTCCAACCTTGTGCTCTCTTCTCCAACTCTCTCTCCAACCTTGTGCTCTCTTCTCCAACTCTCTCTCCAAACTTGTGCTCTCTTCTCCATCTCTCTCTCCAAACTTGTGCTCTCTTGCTCCAACTCTCTCTCCAACCTTGTGCTCTCTTCTCCAACTCTCTCTCCAACCTTGCGCTCTCTTGCTCCAACTCTCTCTCCAACCTTGCGCTCTCTTGCTCCAACTCTCTCTCCAACCTTGTGCTCTCTTCTCCAACTCTCTCTCCAACCTTGCACTCTCTTGCTCCAACTCTCTCTCCAACCTTGCACTCTCTTCTCCAACTCTCTCTCCAACCTTGTGCTCTCTTCTCCAACTCTCTCTCCAACCTTGCGCTCTCTTCTCCAACTCTCTCTCCAAACTTGTGCTCTCTTCTCCAACTCTCTCTCCAACCTTGTGCTCTCTTCTCCAACTCTCTCTCCAAACTTGTGCTCTCTTGCTCCAACTCTCTCTCCAACCTTGTGCTCTCTTCTCCAACTCTCTCTCCAAACTTGTGCTCTCTTGCTCCAACTCTCTCTCCAACCTTGCACTCTCTTGCTCCAACTCTCTCTCCAAACCTGTGCTCTCTTGCTCCAACTGTCTCTCCAACCTTGCACTCTCTTGCTCCAACTTTCTCTCCAACCTTGTGCTCTCTTGCTCCAACTCTCTCCAACCTTGTGCTCTCTTCTCCAACTCTCTCTCCAACCTTGTGCTCTCTTCTCCAACTCTCTCTCCAACCTTGTGCTCTCTTCTCCAACTCTCTCTCCAAACTTGTGCTCTCTTCTCCATCTCTCTCTCCAAACTTGTGCTCTCTTGCTCCAACTCTCTCTCCAACCTTGTGCTCTCTTCTCCAACTCTCTCTCTCCAACCTTGCGCTCTCTTGCTCCAACTCTCTCTCCAACCTTGCGCGCTCTTGCTCCAACTCTCTCTCCAACCTTGTGCTCTCTTCTCCAACTCTCTCTCCAACCTTGCACTCTCTTGCTCCAACTCTCTCTCCAACCTTGCACTCTCTTCCTCCAACTCTCTCTCCAACCTTGTGCTCTCTTGCTCCAACTTTCTCTCCAAACTTGTGCTCTCTTCTCCAACTCTCTCTCCAACCTTGTGCTCTCTTCTCCAACTCTCTCTCCAACCTTGTGCTCTCTTCTCCAACTCTCTCTCCAACCTTGCGCTCTCTTCTCCAACTCTCTCTCCAAACTTGTGCTCTCTTCTCCAACCTTGTGCTCTCTTCTCCAACTCTCTCTCCAAACTTGTGCTCTCTTGCTCCAACTCTCTCTCCAACCTTGTGCTCTCTTCTCCAACTCTCTCTCCAAACTTGTGCTCTCTTGCTCCAACTCTCTCTCCAACCTTGCACTCTCTTGCTCCAACTCTCTCTCCAAACCTGTGCTCTCTTGCTCCAACTCTCTCTCCAACCTTGCACTCTCTTGCTCCAACTCTCTCTCCAAACTTGTGCTCTCTTGCTCCAACTGTCTCTCCAACCTTGCACTCTCTTGCTCCAACTTTCTCTCCAACCTTGTGCTCTCTTGCTCCAACTCTCTCCAACCTTGTGCTCTCTTCTCCAACTCTCTCTCCAACCTTGTGCTCTCTTCTCCAACTCTCTCTCCAACCTTGTGCTCTCTTCTCCAACTCTCTCTCCAAACTTGTGCTCTCTTCTCCATCTCTCTCTCCAAACTTGTGCTCTCTTGCTCCAACTCTCTCTCCAACCTTGTGCTCTCTTCTCCAACTCTCTCTCCAACCTTGCGCTCTCTTGCTCCAACTCTCTCTCCAACCTTGCGCTCTCTTGCTCCAACTCTCTCTCCAACCTTGTGCTCTCTTCTCCAACTCTCTCTCCAACCTTGCACTCTCTTGCTCCAACTCTCTCTCCAACCTTGCACTCTCTTCCTCCAACTCTCTCTCCAACCTTGTGCTCTCTTGCTCCAACTTTCTCTCCAACCTTGTGCTCTCTTGCTCCAACTCTCTCTCCAACCTTGTGCTCTCTTGCTCCAACTTTCTCTCCAACCTTGTGCTCTCTTGCTCCAACTCTCTCTCCAACCTTGTGCTCTCTTGCTCCAACTCTCTCTCCAACCTTGTGCTCTCTTCTCCAACTCTCTCTCCAACCTTGTGCTCTCTTGCTCCAACTTTCTCTCCAACCTTGTGCTCTCTTGCTCCAACTTTCTCTCCAACCTTGTGCTCTCTTGCTCCAACTCTCTCTCCAACCTTGTGCTCTCTTGCTCCAACTTTCTCTCCAACCTTGTGCTCTCTTGCTCCAACTCTCTCTCCAACCTTGTGCTCTCTTGCTCCAACTCTCTCTCCAACCTTGCACTCTCTTCCTCCAACTCTCTCTCCAACCTTGTGCTCTCTTGCTCCAACTTTCTCTCCAACCTTGTGCTCTCTTGCTCCAACTCTCTCTCCAACCTTGTGCTCTCTTGCTCCAACTCTCTCTCCAACCTTGCACTCTCTTCCTCCAACTCTCTCTCCAACCTTGTGCTCTCTTGCTCCAACTTTCTCTCCAACCTTGTGCTCTCTTGCTCCAACTCTCTCTCCAACCTTGTGCTCTCTTGCTCCAACTCTCTCTCCAACCTTGTGCTCTCTTTCTCCAACTTTCTCTCCAACCTTGTCTCCGATCATACGCTATCTTTTAAACCTCATTCTCTGCTCTCTCACCCTGAACTCTTTCCTCATTCTACACCGATCACCCTCTTGTCAATGCTGGGTGCAGATTTTTATGTGTTGCTGCGTCAATCATGACCGATTTCCAGAACCTTCCAAATTCCAGGTTAATCAGTGGAATTGTCCGTTAGGTCATTGTTGAGCTCGACAATAAGCTGTAGATCATGGTCCTTCGAATACCCTACTCAATGCAACGAGAGGGTGTCCCGGGGGGGGGGGGGGGGGCTCGTTACAATTTAAGTCGTTAAGAGAGTATTCATCCGAAATGTAATAGTCTTAAGTAATAAAGTTATGATTTGTGATTTAAAGTTTTCCAAAAATATAGTTGTTGTTCTTCGTAACGTTTTGTTTGTCCATTCTTGTGATTAGAATTGGAATTGACGGTCATAATTGAAAGTATGATTGTAAGAGAGAAAAATCCAGTTGTGGAATGTGGTGGGAAGGGTGTGTTTGCAGTTTAGATAGAGAAGTGGGCAAAGTGCCACAAGTAACGATCAGAGAGAGAGCGGTGAAAGAGTCGAAGGCCCATTCAGAGCCGATGGCCTTGAGGAGATGGGACGAGTGCCCGTTCTGGGTCCTGCCAAGGACAGTTGGGCGATGTACTGTGTATTACAAATATATAGGTGTTGCTTATGTAGGGGGGAAATAACCACGTGGTCCAAGGTATGCATCTTGATTTTTCCCACATTATGTACCAACAGAAATAGAGATTTTTCTTGTAACTTCCTGTTTGTGCCGCAGCCAATACATACATTCGCAACCCTCAGCAACCTTGGTTCTCAGTTGATTCTATTTAATTGTATTCTTCCCGACGTTTTATCGTCACTGCTTCTTCTTCTTCTTTTTCAACTATCATATATCTTTGGATTCTATGTCCGAGTGTTCCAAGGAAAAGTTGGAGGCTTAAAGGAAATGAAAACAATTCCATGTGTTGTTCGATTTCTGAATCTTGTCATTCTTTCATGTACCATGCTCTTACGCAGGACATCGGTTCTGCCACACGCAGCTTCTTGGCTATTTGGAATGTACCCCAGGATGTCCCAGACTCCTTGGAGTCTCTCCCCAGTTATTCTCTCCTTCAACTTGACAGGCCTCAACCCCACCCCTGCAACAGAGTTACAGTTTACATCAACAACCTAATTTCTCACTGCTCTTGTAATAACGTTACACCACCCAATTCCCAGGAGTACCTCTGGCTGCGACTTCACCTCCGCTCCCACCTCTTCTTCATCTGTGTATTGTACCGTCCTCCAAACAGTGACGACTCCATCTATATCTCTTTCTCAGACAACATGGACCAAATTTAACCACTCATCCCAACTATCTCTCTTCCTCATATGTGATGATTTCAATATTGTCACCGTTCATCTTGGCTGAGTGTTGGTCGCTCTCTCACCAGCCATGGCACTTCTGTGACTCCATTGGACTGACACAATTTGTGAACTTTCCAAACCACATTAATCCAATGGCAAATCCTTCTTTCTGGACTTAGTAATGAATAACTTCTCTGCAAATGTCTCCTGCTTTGCATCTGCTCCAATTGGTTCATCCGATCATGTCCTTGTGAATGTCGACATCTCTCTGGCTATTCTCAGAGAGCTGAATCAAAGCCGGCGAGTCTGGCATTTCTCTCATTTTGATTGGCAGGGACGACAAACATCCCTCTCTTCAGGACTGATCTTCCATATCTACTGCCTCTGATATTAACACAGCCTGGGAATTCTTCCACAGAAACCTGCTCTCTCTCAAGCACAGTTCCATCCAATCTTGTCTTCAATTATCATGCCCTTCTTCCCACCCATGGCACACTGCATCCTGTGGTGATGCAGTTGCTCTGAAACAATTTGCCTTCTATTCCTGGAAGGCCAATCCAACCGAAGGCAATCTCAGTGCATTCCAAAAAGCCCACAACAGGTGTGTGTCGACTCTCAGGAGAGCCAGAAAACAACATCTGACCATCTCAACAATGAAATTTCAAACTTGTCTCCATCCTCTAAAACCCGGTGGCACCTTGTTTAGTCTTTTTCTGGTGTATGCTCCCCTTCCTTCCCTTCCCTAATTTCAAACGGCTCCACAGACAACTCCGCTCATGAGAAGGCCGAATGCCCCAGTTCTGTGTTTGCTTCCAAATCTTGTGTCCCCCAACCGCTCACTATCGGTACCCATCCTTCCCTGTCAAACCTTGCTCCTGGATTCTGTGTCTTTTTCACCTGAGAAGGTAGAGAAGGTTCTTTCAACCCTCGACTCTGATTCTGGATCGGACGGCATTAGCCCACGTGTCCTAAAAATCTACTCTGCTGCTCTTGTACTTCCTCTCTCTGCCCTTTTCATCCTATCATTTACGCTAGCTCATGTTCCATGTGCTTGTAAATCTGACATCACTGCATTAGATAAAAGGAACAAAACTGATCCCCTTAACTACAGGCCAATCGGTTTACTTCCAATCATCAGCAAGGTCATGGAATCCATCATCACAGTTGAAATGAAATCATTCCTTTTGTCCAACAACCTCATCTCAGATCATCAATTTCGATTCAGACCTGGTCACTGTACCTTTGACGTGCTGCTTCTACTCACCCAACAATGGATGGAGGCCTTCAATGTCAGGCATGAGATCAGGGCCATCCCTCTGGACATGTCATGTTTTTGATTCAGTCTGGCATCATCCCGTCTTCCTCTCGAAACGCTCTGCCTATGGAATCTAAGGCCAACTCCACTCTTGGCTCACTGACTTCCTCTACTCCAGTAGCCAACATGTGGCTCTCAACGGAATCCTTTGATCTCCTCTCCCTGCCAAGGCTGGAGTGCCCCAAAGCAGTATTCTATGCCCTTCTGGTATTTCCGTGCTTTGTCCCCCCTTGGTTTATGTCGGATGCATGTGGTCCACCATCAAGCCCCTTCTGGTGAAACTACCCAATTCCAGAACCACTGCTCACCTCCACTCATATGTTCCTCATTTTTCCCACCTGTGTAACCAACTTCCACATTCTCTTAAATCTCATTCTTTCCTTCAAGTCTTCAAAACGTTTGTTTACCATCATCCCAGGTGATCGATCTCCTAGCCAAAACCACGATCTTCTCTGACCCTGTTAATCCTCCCGCCCCCCACCCACAGGACACCTCCTTTCAAATTTCTAGTTTTTCCTTCCTGAAAATTTGCTTCTGTATCAATCTTGTTTACCACAGGTGTCATTCCCCACCTCTCATTCCTCCCAACACCCATTATTTGTTTGTCTCCCTCTAGTTTGTCCTTCAACCCTGCTGTTGGTGTTCCCCCTCTCTACTTTTGCTTTTGTTCTGTTGCACCCTAATCCAAGTACTTGGTCTTTCTTCAATGAGCCTTTGTATACCAAAGAACCCTCCCCCCCTCCTAAAAAACATTATTGAGGGGCAAAGTGAGCGTTTACCGTCGGACCCCGCTATTCGTGGTTCCGCTATTCACGGGTTCCGCCTATTCGCGGGTGATAAAATGTGACCTGTTTCTCTATTCGTGAAAAAGTGTCCTGCAAATTCGCAATTATTTTTCTATTCACAGTAGTGTCCCACAATTTTGCGGGGTTTTTTTCTATTCGCGGATGTGTCCCGCAAATTCGTGGGTTTTTTTTATATGCGCGGCTGTGTCCCACAAATTCGTGTTTTTTTTTCTATTCGCGGCAGTGTCCCGCAAATTTGTGGGGTTTTTTTTCTCTTCGTGGCAGTGTCCCATAAATTCGTGTTTTTTTTTCTATTCGTGGCAGCGTCCCACAAATTTGCGAGGTTTTTTTCTATTCGCGGCAGTGTCCCGCAAATTCGTGTTTTTTTTTTTCTATTTGTGGCAGTGTCCCACAAATTCGTGTTTTTTTTTCTTTTCACGGCTGTGTCCCACAAATTCGTGGGTTTTTTTTCTATTCGCGGCAGTGTCCCACAAATTCGTGTTTTATTTTCTATTCACGGCTGTGTCCCCTCAAATTCGTGGGGTTTTTTTCTATTCGCAGCTGTGTCCCGCAAATTTGCGGGGTTTTTTTTCTATTCGCGGCAATGTCCCATAAATTCGTGTTTTTTTTTTCTATTCGCGGCAGTGTCCCGCAAATTCGTGTTTTTTTTTCTATTCGCGGCAGTGGCCCACAAATTCGTGTTTTATTTTCTATTCACGGCTGTGTCCCCTCAAATTCGTGGGGTTTTTTTCTATTCGCAGCTGTGTCCCACAAATTTGCGGGGTTTTTTCTATTCGCGGCAATGTCCCGCAAATTCATGGGTTTTTTTTCTATTCGCAGCAGTGTCCCATAAATTCGTGTTTTTTTTTTCTATTCGCGGCAGTGTCCCACAAATTTGCGAGGTTTTTTTCTATTCGCGGCAGTGTCCCGCAAATTCGTTTTTTTTCTATTCGCGGCAGTGTCCCTTGAATTTGCGGGTTTTTTTCTATTCGCGGCTGTGTTCCACAAATTCGTGGGTTTTTTTTTATTCGCGGCAGTGTCCCACAAATTGGTGTTTTTTTTTTTTCTATTCACAGCTGTGTCCCCCAAATTCGTGGGGTTTTTTTTCTATTCGCAGCAGTGGTTCTTAAATTATCATTTCTTTGAATGATAATTTGCGGGTTGAATGAATTTGATTTTAATGAATGATTTAAATTAGATTAAAATTAATTTGTGGTTTTTTAAAATCTATTTGCGGCAGTGTCCCACAATTTCGTGTTTTTTTTTTTATTTTCACAGCTGTGTCCCACAAATTCGTGGGGTTTTTTTTCTATTCGCAGCAGTGGTTCTTAAATGATCATTTCTTTGAATGATAAATTTGCGGGTTGAATGAATTTGATTTTAATGAATGATTTAAATTTGATTAAAATGAATTTGCGGGTTTTCTTCTATTTGCAGCAGTGTCCCACAAATTGGTGTTTTTTTTTTCTGTTCACGGCTGTGTCCCACAAATTTGCGGGGTTTTTTTCTATTTGCGGCAGTGTCCCACAAATTTGTGGGTTTTTTTTTTCTATTCGTGGCAGTGTCCCACAAATTTGCGAGGTTTTTTTCTATTCGCGGCAGTGTCCCGCAAATTCGTGTTTTTTTTTCTGTTCACGGCTGTGTCCCACAAATTTGCGGGGTTTTTTTCTATTTGCGGCAGTGTCCCACAAATTTGTGGGTTTTTTTTTTCTATTTGCGGCAGTGTCCCATGAATTTGCGGGTTTTTTTTAATATTCGCGGCAGTGTCTCACAAATTCGTGTTTTTTTTTTTTTTCTATTCACGGCTGTGTCCCACAAATTCGTGGGGTTTTTTTTCTATTCGCAGCAGTGTCCCACAAATTCGTGGGTTTTTTTTCTATTCACGGCGCATGCATTCTTCCAGTAGCCATAATGGTTGTACTGTCCGCTCTCAGTCTGGGAGGTCGGCAGTTCAAACCCAATCCGAGTCATACCAAAGACTTTAAAAATGGTGCATGCTGCTTCCTTGTTTGATGCGCAACATCTAAAAAGGATAGAGCATGGGTAAACAACCATAGATGGCCAGGTGGGCCACCCAGCTACAGCAGGCCTTGATGCATCGAATGGCCTCCTCCTGTGTTTAAGTTCATTGCAAGGGAATTCTATTATAACTACTCCCTACATAACAATCCCCATGCGTAGCTCAATGGAGTACTGCTTCCTACTATGGGCTGGCACACCAGCCTCACATCTGTCTCTTCTGGAATGTGTGAAATCTAATTAGTTATCAACAAGATTGCATCTCCCCTGATGAGGCTAAAACACAAGGCCTGTGGCTCTCATTCTGGTGTTTTTTAATCACCTCTCCTCTGGTCCTGTTCCTTCTGCTCCTCCAGGATGCATCCGTTCTTCCAGTAGCCGCATCCTCATCAAGGTCCCAAAATCCCGGTTTGTTGCCTCTTCTCCACTATTTTATTCCTCTTTTCTCTCATTTGTGTAACTGTTTTCTGGAGACGGCTCAATTGTATTTTTCCGTCCAGGCCTTCAACCAAGCAGTGCACCAGCTTCTTGTGTCACCCCCCATCTTTATCCACAGCCTTTACTACCCACATTACCCCTATCTAAGCAAACTACCCACATTACCCCTATCTAAGCCAACTACCCACATTACCCATATCTAAGCCAACTTACCCACATTACCCCTATCTAAGCAAACTACCCACATTACCCCTATCTAAGCCAACTATTAGTAATTAGTAATAATTAGTAATTGTTCACAATTTTATTTTTGTCGAAACTGTATTTATCTTACGTGTGTGTACCTATAGTGTGTCCCTTGGAAGATTCTCGGTGTTAATCTTTCATACCTGTATAGAATAGTCGAGTATTTCGTGCCGCGCAGCCTATTTGTTGAAGCTTCCGACCTTGAGGCTTGGTTCTCTCCGGGCATCCAAAGTGAAGTTATTTTTTCATTCGTGTGTTTGTCAAATTTCAACTCGTTATTTTATCGTCTATGCGTTATTGTTTGTTTATAGTTGGTTTTGGTTTGAATTTCCTGTAACTCGTAATTAATTAATCATGTTCTGCTCCGCGTGTGCGGCCTTGTACCCCCATCGGTGTTTGTTAACTTAAGTCCCCTATTTCGTGTTTTGCTTGGCTCTTAGATTTTTCCCTTCTACCCTGAACATAATACTCTGTCTAACGTTTTAAATCCCCACCCCCCAATAAAACCCCCCCAAAAAACCCAAAAACATTTATTTTCCTTTCTCCACGTGTGCTGTTCTCATCCTGTACTTCTGTCCAGGTGTGCTGTTCGCCCTGCCCCCATTATCTCCTTGCCATCCACCTTTTGCCCTGTTCACGTGACTCGTGGTTGTCCCTCTCGGCCCTCCCCCCGTTGGTATTTTTGTGCAGATAAGATTGTTCACGGTTCTGTTTAAATATTATTTAAATACAGACTTGGCATTTAATATGGAATATATATTTTTTCTTGACTTGGGTTTACTTTCTGAACTCGGTATATCAATCTGGTGAGTTTCTTTTATGCTTCGGTGATTTCTTTGTTAAAAGTACCATGTCACTGATTGTCTGTCGCAGCAAGAAGTCAATAACAGGATTATATCACAGGTGGCATGACAAAATGTACGGACAGGTACATTTGATGATTGGCTTCACAATCGGGTATATAAAGGTTGTTGCATTCTGTATTAGTGGAAAACAACTGCTGCACGTCTACAAAAGTTATTGCCGCTTCCCCTGGAGATGGTCCGTCAACTCGACAATGCTGTTTGTCATTTAGTGGTGGCTTTACGAAATTCCGGCATGAAACAGCGTGCTATTGCTCGGCAGTATGGCATCACTCAAGGTCATGTGTCAAAGATCCTGAAACGAAATGCTCAGAGGGGTGTCCCTACTCCAATACCGAGGTCAGGACGTCCCCGCAGAACCACAAGGAGGGATGATCGCCAGCTGCACCGGTTAGTCCGCAATGGCCGTACCAAGTCAGCTAATCGGCTTAGGGCTGAGTGGCAGCAACTGACAAATGTGCCTGTATCCAGAAGGCTAGTCAACCAACGACTGGTTCAAGCAGGCTATCGTGCCAGGCGTCCCCTGAGAAAGCCACGTCTGACCAGACAACACCGCCAGCGCCGATTGCAGTGGGCCAGAGAGCACCGTCAATGGCAGCCAGGGCACTGGAATCACGTGATCTTCAGTGACAAGTCTAGATTTCTGGTCTATCGTCAATATGGCCGTGTCCGAGTGCACAGACAAGTGCATGAAGCCTACAACGAAGATTGTATAGTGCCAAGAGTCCAAGCTGGAGGTGGTGGGGTGACCGTTTGGGCTGCTTTTCATGCAGGGGGCAAAACTGACCTGGTTGTTCTGAATGGAAACCTGAACCAGTTCAAGCACAGGGCCATTCTGGAAGAAACATTGCTTCCATTTGTTCGTGCAGCCTTTCGAGGAAACTTTGTCTTCCAAGATAACAATGCACGGCCTCATCGTGCTCGCATGATCCAACACTTTCTTGCTGACTGTGGTGTCGAGCATATGGAGTGGCCTGCCATGTCCCCAGATATGAATCCGATAGAGAACTTGTGGGCAGAATTAACGCGTCAAATCGACAACTTGGACCAGCAGCCTGCCTCTGTGCGTGAATTGCAGCAGGCTATTGTAACTGCATGGCAAGCGATTCCTGTCCAAACCTTGGCAAATCTCGTGAACAGCATGCCTCAACGTGTACGTGCTCTCCTGAATGCTCGTGGGGGTTACACGAAGTACTGAACTGTAATTTTACTGTCTGTAATCCCAGTCGTAATTTAACTTTTGTTTTTGTTAAAAAAATATTTTGGCTAATGTGCAAAATAAAGAGATACTTCTATAAAACGCACAGAAGTTTAACACAGTACTGTCCGTGAAATGAGTTCAATATCAGTTTACATCACTTTCAAGGATCAATTTATTTGCTTCGAAATGTCAAATGTGGTTTTTGTTTCTTTTAAAGGTCACATTAACAAAATCTAGAATAATTTCAACATAATTCCAATGAACTTTTGGTTCTAAGTCATCTTGAAAAGTAAGTTCACCCCCACAAAAAAATATTCCATATTAAATGCCAAGTCTGTATGTTTAAACTTTCCCCTTCAGTGTTTTATTCAGTAGTATATTACAACATGCTGTTTTTCTTCCTATTTAAAAGTCTTTTTTCAATTTACTCTCCAACTCATTCCACTTCAAAAAAAATAAATTCAATCTCTTGTACGTCTCCCTCACTACATGTTCTAAATTCACATTCATTCCATCCCTCCTCCATCGTTCTTAATCGGATTGCTAACTTGAAAATCACAATAAACCCAATTTCATTGTTCATCGTCTTTCATTAATCATCCACTTTCTAAACTCCCCTCTTGCCCCTCCCCTCCAAATCCCCCCCTTGCCTCTACACTCCTAAACTCCCCCCTTGCCCCTCCACTCCTAAACTCCCCCCTTGCCACTCCACTCCCAAACTCCCCCCTTGCCCTTCCCCTCCTAAACTCCTGCCTTGCCCCTCCCCTCCAAATCCCCTGCTTGCCCCTACACTCCTAAACTCCCCCCTTGCCCCTCCACTCCTAAACTCCCCCCTTGCCCTTCCCCTCCTAAACTCCCCCCCTCACTGCTCCCCCTCAAAACTCCCCCCCAACCCCTCCCATTCAAATCTCCCCCCATACCATTCCTCTCCAATTCTCCCTCCTCCCCCCTCCTCCTCAAAGCTGCCTCCTCCCCACTTCGTCTCCCTTCTATCTCATACCTCCACCTCCCCCAACCTTCTACTTTCCTCTGCCCCCCTCAAACAACCCCTGACTGTGCCTCATCCCTTCACCATCAAACATTTCGTCCTCCTCATCCTTCCCTTTCTTGTAACTCTTCTGTAATCTCTGACACACTATCAACTGCTCTCCCTACCTCCCCCTCTCATCCTTCATCTTACCCTACCCCTCCCCTCCCCTGTCCTGTATCCGATGCTCCCCCTCTCTCTTCATTAACGGTATGGACCTCAAACATCCGGGGCCTTCGCTCAAACCTGACTGATCTCTCCATACAGGTTGCTTCTGACAATCCAGACTTGATCTGCTTAACAGAAACTTTCCTCCTTCAAGATGTCTCTGATTCCTTAATATCTCTTCCTGGTTACTCCCTCCTCCGGTATGATAGACCTGAGCCTCGTCCTGGTGGTGGGGTGGCTATCTTTATCAAAAACTCTCTTCCTTACTCTCCTTGCACTGCCCTCTCTCCACCTCACCCCCAGGAGTACCTCTGGCTACAGCTTCCTCTCCGCTCCCACCTTTTGTTCATATGTGTTCTGTACCGTCCTCCAAACAGTGATGACTCCATTTACATTTCACTGTCTGACAACATGGACCAACTTCTATCAACTCATCCAAACTCTCTCTTCCTCATATGTGGTGACTTCAACTGTCATCATGCCAGCTGGTTGGGTGTGGGTTCCTCTCTCACCAGTCATGGCACCTCAGCAAAGGACTTCTGTGACTCACTGGGATTGACACGATCTGTCAATTTCCCGACCCGGATCTCAGCCAATGGAGTATCTTCTCTTCCAGACTTGGTTATGACAAACTTCCCTGCTAATGTCTGCTACTCTTCTTCTGCTCCAATCGGTTCTTCTGATCATGTGCTTGTTAAAGTGGACATCTCTCTGGCCATTCTCAGAGAGCCTCCTCAGCGTCGGCGAGTCTGGCATTTCACTCAGGCCGACTGGCACGGTCTTCAAGCAGCCATCAATCATCTGGACTGGTCTCCCATCTCCACTGCCTCTGACATCAATTTTTCCTGGGAATTCTTCCAAAGCAAACTGCTCTCTCTCATGCACAGATTTATCCCATCTCGTCTTCAGTTGTCTTGCCCTTCCTCCCGTCCATGGTACACTGAATCTTGTGGTGAGGCAGTTGCCCTGAAACAACTTGCCTTTGCCTCTTGGAAGGCTAATCCAACTGAAGGCAATCTCAGTTCCTTCCACCAAGCTCGGAACAAGTGTGTGTCTACCCTCAGGAGTGCCAGGAAGCACGATCTCTCCACACTCAAGAATGAACTCTCAAACCTGTCTCCTTCCTCCAAATCCTGGTGGCGTTTCGTCAAATCCGTTTCTGGTGTTTGTTCCCCCTCCATCCCCTCCCTTACCTCAAATGGCTACACAGTTGACACCGCACGTGACAAAGCCGAATGCCTCAACTCTGTGTTTGCTTCAAAATATTGTGTCCCAAACCCATCTCTCTCTGTTCCCACCTTACCCAGTCGAACCCAACTGCTCCTGGACACTGTGTCCTTCTCTCCTGACAAGTTGGAGGAGTTTTTGTCAAACCTCGACTCTGATTCTGCAACTGGACCAGACGGCATCAGCCCACGGGTCGTAAAATCCTGCTCTACCGCTCTATCTCACCCTATCTCTGTTCTTTTCACCCTCTCTTTTGCTCAAGGTCATCTGCCAGCATCCTGAAAATCAGCAAACATTACCGCTTTACACAAAAAGGTGCAAAAACAGATCCTTGCAACTACAGACCAATCAGCCTGCTCCCAATTATCAGCAAAGTCATGGAATCCATCATTGCTTCAGATATCAAATCCTTCCTCTTCTCCAATGGCTTGATCTCCGATCATCAATTTGGATTCAGACCAGGTCATTCTACTCTGGACATGCTGCTTCTGCTGTCTCAACAATGGATGGAGGTCCTCAATGCCAAACAGAAAATCAGAGCTGTCTCCCTTGACATATCACGTGCCTTCGATACGGTCTGGCACCCAGCTCTGCTCACCAAACTCTCCTCCTATGGTATCCATGGAAATCTCCATGCATGGCTTGCGGACTTCCTCTCTGGTCGTAGTCAACGTGTGGTCCTGAATGGATTTCTCTCATCTCCCCTTCCTGTTCAGGCTGGAGTTCCCCAAGGCAGTGTTCTGGGCCCTGTGCTTTTTCTGGTCTTTATCAATGATCTCTCCGACTCTGGAAAATCCTCTCTATCTCTTTGCTGATGACTCCACTCTCTGCCGCTCCATTCCTCTTCCCTCAGATCGGCCTTCTGCAGCCTCCTCACTCTCTGAAGACCTGGACAAAATCTCAGACTGGTCAAACAAGTGGAACATGTCTTTGAATCCTGACAAATCTCACACTCTTACTATGTCTCTCCGAAAAGATCGACTGGGCAACCCTCCCATCTACTCTCTCAACAATCCTCTCCAAGAAGTTCTGTCGCTCAAGCTTTTGGGTCTCAATATCTGCCATGATCTTTCTTGGGAAAACCACATTTCCAAGCTGGCCTCCAAAGCCAGTCGCCGACTGGGCATCCTCCGTCGTGCGAAGTCCTTACTCGGCACACCTGAGCTCCTCACCACATACAAGGCTTTCATCCACAGCTCAATGGAATACTGTTCTCCCCTATGGGCCGGTGCACCTGCCTCACACCTAGCTCGGCTTCACGCTGTTGAAACCAAAGCTTTCAGAATCATTGGAATCTCCCGCGATGAAGCTATCTCCGAGGGCCTTTCACTCACTCACCGCAGGCAGGTAGGTGGTCTTTCTGTCTTCTACCGACTCCTCTCCGGCCTTGCTCCCCCAGCTCTCTCTGTGCTTTGTCCCCCAATAGGTACAAGTATTCCTACAGGTTGCACAAGATCTGCCAGCAACCCTCTGATGGTTAAACTGCCGAAATCTCGGCTCTCTGCTCACCTTCACTCCTTCATTCCTCTTTTCTCCCGCCTCTGGAACAAACTCCCACACTCCCTTCAATCCCACTCCTCCCTCCAGGTCTTTAAAACAGCTGTTCACCACCATCTCTTATCTTTCCCCATCCAAAACCTTGATCTTTTCTACCCCCGCTAATTCATCCCAGATCCACCTTGTTTGAAATTCCAACTTCTTTCCTGGAAGTCCTGGCAGTTTCCATATGTTTTATACCTCTCCCACCCCACCCTTCCCATGCCCCCCCCCAAAGCCCTCTCCCTCCCACAGATCTCTCGATGTCCCTGATCTCAAATGTTGTGTTTGTGTCCTTCCCCCTCTCTCCCTATCTTGTCTACCGCTCCCCATGTTTTATGTGTCGGTTTGTCTTTCTGTGTGATTAATGTTAGCTCTTTCACGAGCCTCGATCTTGTATACAAAAAAAATAAAAAAATAAAAACTACCCACATTACCCATATCTAAGCCAACTTTCCCACATCACCCCTATCTAAGCCAACTACCCACATTACGTCTATCTAAGCAAACTACCCACATTACCCCTATCTAAGCAAACTACCCACATTACCCATATCTAAGCCAACTTTCCCACATCACCCCTATCTAAGCCAACTACCCACATTACGTCTATCTAAGCAAACTACCCACATTACCCCTATCTAAGCAAACTACCCACATTACCCCTATCAAAGCCAACTACCCACATTACCCCTATCTAAGCCAACTACCCACATTACCCCTATCAAAGCCAACTACCCACATTATCCCTATCTTAGAGAAATACCCACATTACCCCTATCTAAGCCAACTACCCACATTCCCCCTATCTAAGCCAACTACCCACATTACCTCTATCTAAGCCAACTACCCACATTCCCCCTATCTAAGCCAACTACCCACATTCCCCCTATCTAAGCAAACTACCCACCTTACCCCTTTCTAACCCAACTACCCACATTACCCCTATCTAAGCCAACTGCGCACATTAACCCTATCTAAGCAAACTACCCACATTACCCCTATCGAAGCCAACTACCCACATTACCCCTATCTAAGCAAACTACCCACCTTACCCCTATCTAAGCCAACTACCCACCTTGCCCCTATCTAAGCCAACTACCCACATTACCCCTATCTAAGCCAACTGCGCACATTACCCCTATCTAAGCCAACTACCCACATTACCCCTATCTAAGCGAACTACCCATATTACCCCTATCTAAGCAAACTACCCACATTCCCCCTATCTAAGCCAACGCTCTCACTTTCAGGTTACAGATCAGCAAACGCTGGATGAAATTCACTTTTTCAGTGAATAAAGTTTTGGTTGAATGACATTTTTGACAGGCAAACATTGATCTTGTTTGTTTTGATGGTGGCACATAGGGCTTCCGAGGCAATTCCATGGTACATGGGGCTTCCGAGGCAATTCCATGACACTTATATGGCACATAGGGCTTCCGAGGCAATTCCATGGCACATAGGGCTTCTCAGGCAATTCCATGACACATATATGGCACATAGGGCTTCCGAGGCAATTCCATGGCACATAGGGCTTCCCAGGCAATTCCATGACACATATATGGCACATAGGGCTTCCGAGGCAATTCCATGGCACATAGGGCTTCCGAGGCAATTCCATGGCACATATATGGCACATAGGGCTTCCGAGGCAATTCCATGACACAGATATGGCACATAGGGCTTCCGAGGCAATTCCATGACACATATATCGCACATAGGGCTTCCGAGGCAATTCCATGGCACATAGGGCTTCCCAGGCAATTCCATGACACATATATGGCACATATATAGCACATAGGGCTTCCGAGGCAATTCCATGGCACATAGGGCTTCCCAGGCAATTCCATGGCACATATATCGCACGTAGGGCTTCCGAGGCAATTCCATGGCACATATATGGCACATAGGGCTTCCGAGCCAATTCCATGGCACATAGGGCTTCCCAGGCAATTCCATGGCACATATATGGCACATAGGGCTTCCGAGGCAATTCCATGGCACATAGGGCTTCCCAGGCAATTCCATGACACATATATGGCACATAGGGCTTCCGAGGCAATTCCATGGCACATATATGGCACATAGGGCTTCCGAGGCAATTCCATGGCACATATATGGCACATAGGGCTTCCCAGGCAATTCCATGGCACATATATCGCACATAGGGCTTCCGAGGCAATTCCATGGCACATATATGGCACATCGGGCTTCCGAGCCAATTCCATGGCACATATATGGCACATAGGGCTTCCCAGGCAATTCCATAGGGCTTCCGAGGGCTTCCGAGGCAATTCCATGGCACATATATGGCACATAGGGCTTCCGAGCCAATTCCATGGCACATAGGGCTTCCCAGGCAATTCCATGGCACATATATGGCACATAGGGCTTCCGAGGCAATTCCATGGCACATAGGGCTTCCCAGGCAATTCCATGACACATATATGGCACATAGGGCTTCCGAGGCAATTCCATGGCACATATATGGCACATAGGGCTTCCGAGGCAATTCCATGGCACATATATGGCACATAGGGCTTCCCAGGCAATTCCATGGCACATATATCGCACATAGGGCTTCCGAGGCAATTCCATGGCACATATATGGCACATCGGGCTTCCGAGCCAATTCCATGGCACATATATGGCACATAGGGCTTCCCAGGCAATTCCATAGGGCTTCCGAGGGCTTCCGAGGCAACTTTTTCAGTGAATAAAGTTTTGGTTTAATGACATTTTTGACAGGCAAACATTGGTCTTGTTTGTTTTGATGGTGGCACATAGGGCTGCCGAGGCAATTCCATGGTACATGGGGCTTCCGAGGCAATTCCATGACACATATATGGCACATAGGGCTTCCGAGGCAATTCCATGGCACATAGGGCTTCCCAGGCAATTCCATGACACATATATGGCACATAGGGCTTCCCCGGCAATTCCATGGCACATATATCGCACATAGGGCTTCCGAGGCAATTCCATGGCACATATATGGCACATAGGGCTTCCGAGCCAATTCCATGGCACATATATGGCACATAGGGCTTTCGAGGCAATTACATTCATTGGCAAGGCAGCACAATCCTGGATGGGACGCCGCTCCAAAAAGGAAACTCATTTGGCTCACTTTCCCCAGTAAGCCGATACTCCTTTTGCTGACCTCAGAAGGATGACAGGCTGAGTCAACCCATGTGGTGTTATTTTGTCACGACAGGGGCTCAAACTCAGGTCCTTGAAATCCTAAGGCAACCACTTTAACCGTTATGCCACCACCGAGCTTCTTGTTCGCTTTGGTGTCACAATAATTTCCAGTTGTCTGGATGGGGTCACAATGAGGACGACATTGAGAACCTCTGCATTATATAGCGGATGAGTGTACTTTTTGGAGTGACGATACCTTGATATACTGTGTTTTGGGGCTTTCTGGCCGACATTAATGGCTATTTCTGGTCTGAAAAGATATTTTTCTTTCTGCTTCTGTTCCAACCTGCATATCCTCTCCGATAAAACAGCTATTGTGATTTGCTGCCTTGCCCTAATATTTACTTCACCAACTGCATTCCAACGCTGAAAGTTACCCTATATATAGGTTGCCAAGCACGCGAGGTATTAGCTATGCCAGCGCTTATGCAAGTGACATTTTTGTCCAAAGCTATTTGTGGGCCTTCATGATCAGGGAGCAATGTGAGCACCAGCCTTCTCCCACTATTACTTCAGCAGCATGGATTGCTTTGTGGAATATGTGGGCAACCGGGTTTCCAATTTTAAAATTGTCAATGTTCAAGATACTGGGTTGTTTTGCATCACCCATAACTTATTCAAAGATAGCACAGTATACACCTGAGTTTGTGATGTGTCGAACACGCGTTTTCCTTTCTGCAGGATGTGTTTGTTTGGTGTGTGATTATATATATATTTACAGGACTCAGATACACCATCTTTGTATGTATTTGGCTTTTTTCCGAAGTCATTTTGACCTCAGGGATTCAGTACCCGCGCCAGAGGAGCGGGTATTGCATTTGAGTCTGTTCCTCTATTTGTCTGTTTGTTTGTTTTTCCGCACAGAATAAATATGATTTTCTCTGCAACCGTTGGTCCGATTGACAGGAAATTTTCACCATAGGTGCAACTCCACCTGTATAATTTATAATGATAATTATGACGTCATAGGTCACGTGGTTCGGCCGCCATATTGGAAAAATCAAAAAACTTTGCACCTCTATATCTCGGAAAGCACTGAATAGAAAAAATTAAGACATGGCTCATTGTAAAGAACTCTGGTGTTGGCTTCGCGGTTAGGGTGCTGGCTTGGGATCCTAGGATCCTGGGTTCGAATCCCGGTCGATCACTAAATTAACACCAGGGGGGTTGACTCAGCCTGTCATCCTTCCGAGGTCGGGAAATTGAGTACCAGCTTGCTGGGATGAATGATCACGGTTTAGAATATCGCGGATCATGGTTTAGAGACATGGCCCATTGTAAACAAATCTCCATGGGGAATAAAATATGTTAATGATGTCATAGGTGCCTCCATTATGACGTCATAATTCGACAGGTACAAAACTTCATCCGATTAAGATGAAATTTATTGAGCATAATCTAGGAATAAATCAATTTAGAAAAAAAGAAAGATTACGTCATCGGTCACGTGGTTCGGCCGCCATATTTGTTTTAACACAAAAGCCTTAAAAACACTGAAAATACATCCTGGCAAGGGTTTGCAATCTCTGATTGCTCTTTTTCTTGTTTGGATGTATTTTGGGAAGATGTCGACCCTTTGAACTGAATAATGTGAGGAATACCTGCATTTCATAAGTTTCATAATTAGACCTCCTCCACCGAAGGTGAATGGAGCTTGTTTTCACCTCTGTCTGTCTGTTTCTTTGTCTGTGATCAGGACATTTGAAAAAGTGATGGTCGGATTCAGATGAAACTTGGACAGGTTGGATGTGTGACGAGGATGAATTATATATATATATATTTTCTGTATACAGGGTCGAGGCTCGTGTAAGAGCTAACATTGCTCACAAAAAAGACAGACACATAAAACATAAAACATATGATAAAGCAAGTGGGAGAACAAGATGGAGAGCAGGGACATCGGGAGATCTTTTGGAGGGAGAGGGCTTGGGGGGGGGGGGGGGGGGAGTGGGGGAGGAAATATATATTTTGTATTTCTATATATTTGTATAAATTGATTACATATTTGGTGAAGATCTGAATCTGGATCCAGACACTAGAAGGTTTTAATTTTTCTTCAGAGATTCTTCACCATTGAGAGATAGGGCCAAAGTTGATATATAGCACAATATCTCAAAAAGTTATCGACGGATTCGGACGAAACTTTGTGGACGAGTTGGGCATGCAACAGTAACAAGGCAATTCGTTTTTGGTTCAAGTCCGAATCCAGTTCCGGCCTATCAGTGGGATACAAAACGTAAACTGTGCAGCCTGGCGGAGGTATGCGCTCTATGAGTGTCGTTCTAGTTAAATACATAATTGAATTAGTGACTTTAAAATATGCAATAAATGAGTACAAATTGATGAAAGTGCCAGTAATTTTTTAATGTTAATATAACTCGATACATCTATCGTAGTAATGCACATCTCGTTTTATTTCAGGTTTATTTTGACAATTAGATGTGAAATCACAAACCAAGGTAATAATTTGAAGGGTGCATTTGATGTACAAGAAACATATTATATTATTCTGATGATTATATAATTTCCTTGTGACTTTATTTTATAATAAATAAATAATACCAACTATGATGTCTTCCATGTCCTTTAAAGACTTCTCCTTTCCTAAATGCCATAAACAAAGTCCTTTTTGTTCCTGGAAAAATGTAAAAGTGAAGCTTGTTCCAAAATTTCCATAAAAATGGGCATGAAAACATTCTTTATTCCCTACGTTTCCTGGATCACCATCCCAGCTGATCTGGTGTGTATCCATTTTGGATGTGGGCTTCATTCTGTTTGTGACCTTTCCATCTTGCAGGCTGAACACCTACGTATTTCTCAGTGAAACAGTTGGCCTTTCTTTGGCTTTCTTGTATTTTGGGCCCCCGTTTCAGTTACAGATGCTCCTTATTTTCAAGCTTTTGATATAGTGTTGCTCAACCGAGACTGTGCTACATGGTGTGTCTGAGCTTCTTCCAAGTTAACGATCTTTCCAAACCTTCTGCAGATTTCTTTGTGGCCTTCACTTTGCTTTGATAAATATTGCCCTCTACTGGTGATTGGCTATTCCAAAATGATATTCTTTTTACAAGAACCTTGAAAATCTATTAAAAATATATTCAATCAAACAGTTGTCACATATCATTAGTCAGAGATGTGTGTGTGCGTGTGTGTGTGTGTGTGTGTGTGCGTGCGTGCGTGCGTGCGTGCGTGTGTGTGTGTGTGTGTTTGTGTGTGTGTGTATACAGTCACGTCAAAAAGTAAGTACACCCCATGTAAAGTTTTGACTTTTTGTCCCTCGTTGCACCGCGGAGTGAAAGGGGGACTATGGTTTTCCCCTCCGTCCGTGTGTGCGTGCGTACGGACGTGCGTGCGTGTGTAAGCGAAGGACCGAATTCTAATTTGGTGTGTGGGTGCAACAAGGCATAAGGAAGAACGCTATTGAAAATTGGGTCGCCACGTCAAACGCCAAGATGGCCACCGCCTGGTATGTCTGAACCTTCTGAGCGAAATATCTTGAAAAATAAACGATCTACTAACTTCTAATCTGGTGTGTGGGTGTATCTACGCATAAGGAAGAACGCTATTGAAAATTGGGTCGCCACGTCAAAATCCAAGATGGCTGTCGCCATGTATGTCTCAACCTTGTGAGCGGAATATCTTGAAAAATAAGCGAAGTACCAACTTCTAATCTGGTGTGTGGGTGCATCTACACATAAGGAAGAACGCTATTGAAAATTGGGTCGCCATGTCAAAATCCAAGATGACCGCCTTGCGTTTTCCCCTTTGTCAATTCACATCACTTCACCGATGGGGGACCGAGGCGTAATGCTTGTTCAACCTATTTCAACATACAGCTATTTGATCTTCATTTCAACAATATTGAGAGATAAAGGTGATATAATACAACAAATATCATGAAACATTTACATTTTGTAGTCCATTGTATAATTTAAATAAACATAAATGCAAATTTCGCATGTGGAAAAAGTAAGTACACCCCGACACTTATCACTACTTCAAATACCTAAAATTAGAATCAGGTGCACCAGCTCAGGTGCAAATGATTAGAACATCGTTAAAGAGGATCTTGGAGGAACCGGTCTTATTTAAACCTCAGACATTTAGTTTGGTTTGCTCTTTGTTGTTGAAGTGTGCGGCATCGCCATGCCGAGATCAAAAGAGCTCTCTGAGGCCTTCAGAAAGAAGGTTGTAGATGTCTACGAGTCTTGGAAGGGATTTAAAAAGATCTCCAAACAATTTGAAATCAATCATTCGACTGTCCGGAAGATCATCTACAAGTGGAGAAGATTCCAAACAACTGCCAACTTGTTCAGGCCAGGCCGCCCCAGCAAGTTCAGCCCGAGAGCAGACCGCAAGATGCTGAAAGAAGTCTCGAAGGACCCCAGAATGTCATCACGCGACCTACAGGTAGCTCTTGCCACTGTTGATGTCAAAGTGCACGAGTCTACCATTAGAAAGAGGCTGCACAAATTTGATCTACATGGGAGGTGTGCCAGGAGGAAACCTTTGCTGTCCAGAAAGAACATCAGGGCAAGACTTTGCAAAAGAACACCTCGGCAAAGACCAGCACTTCTGGAACAATGTGCTCTGGACAGATGAGTCAAAGGTAGAGCTATTTGGCCACAGTACCAGAAGACATGTTTGGCGAAAACCAAAGACAGCATTTGACCACAAGACCCTGATACCAACTGTAAAGCACGGTGGTGGAAATATTATGGTTTAGGGCAGCTTTGCTGCATCAGGGCCTGGGCAGCTCACCATCATAGAATCCACTATGAATTCTTCATTGTACCAGAGGGTGCTTGAGGATAATGTGAGGCCATCTGTCAGAGAGTTGAAGCTCAACCGAAGGTGGACCTTGCAACATGACAATGACCCTAAACATACCAGTAAATCCACCAAGGAATGGCTGAAAAGAAAGAAACGGAGGGTTCTGGAATGGCCAAGTCAAAGCCCGGATCTAAATCCCATCGAGATGTTGTGGGGGGATTTGAAACGAGCTGTACATGCAAGAAACCCCTCAAACATCGCACAGCTGAAAGAATTCTGCATGGAGGAGTGGGCAAAAATTTCTCCCAGTCGATGTCAGAGACTGATAGACAGTTATAAGAAACGCCTACTTGAGGTTGTTTCTGCCAAAGGGGGCAATACCACCTATTAGAGCCAAGGGTGTACTTACTTTTTCCACATGCGAAATTTGCATTTATGTTTATTTTAATTATACAATGGACTACAAAATGTAAATGTTTCATGATATTTGTTATATTATATCACCTTTATCAATCAATATTGTTCAAATGAAGATCAAATAGCTGTATGTTGAAATATGTTGAAAAAGTGAAAGCTTTACATGGGGTGTACTTACTTTTGCATGTGACTGTAGATACATATATATATATATGTATATATATATATATATATATATATATATATATATATATATATATATATATATACTGTATATATATATATATATATATATATATATATATATATATATATATATATATACTGTGTATATATATATATATATATATATATATATATATATATATATATATATATATATACTGTATATATATATATATATATATATATATATATATATATATATATATATATATATATATATATATATATATATATATTTATACCTTATACCATATACATACCTTATATTTATATATATATATATATATATATATAAGGTATGTATACACACACACTATACTGATGTTGACAAACGAGAACGGATTGTGGATGCAAGTCTGGTAAGGTGTCAGTGTGGACGTGAGTTCGGATCCATAAGAGGGTTGAGGATACACCAGGCCAGGAAAGGGTGTGGGAGTGATCGTGTGGGAGATGTTGGTCTATGGGGTGATGGTGTGCATGTGGAGGCAGGGCAGGTTCGAGAGAAGTGTGGGTGTGGACGTGAGTTTGAGTCGGTGAGAGGATTGCATGTCCATCAGAGCCGAATGGGTTGTGTGCGTAAGGTGGGTGAGGAGGAGGTACAGCAACGCAGTGCCTTTGAAAAGGGGATATGTAAGATGGCCGAGAGAAACAGCCAGGTCGCAAGCCACAGTGTTGTATGTCCTGGGGTTTTACTTCAGCAGGGAAAGGATGTGAGGAGGAGAGTGAAATGGCCAGGTTTGAGAGAAAGGGAAGTTTGGGAGAGAATGGATGGAGTGATGTGTGCGGTGCTTCCTAGGTTGAAAGGAAGGGTGTAAGATAGATTGAGAAAGATGACTGAGATTGTGTTTGAGGATGTATGTGTCACGTTTGGAGTGAAAGTGTGTATAGAAAGGGGTGAGAAGGAGGAATGTTTGAGCAGGAGGCAGAGGGAGATCCATGAGTTGAGAATGGAGTTAAGGAGTTTGAATGGAAGAGGGCAGTGGAATGGGAGAGAAATGGGCTTGAGGTGTTGACGAAGCATGTGAGGATGAGGTTGGTGAAGTTGAAGAGAGTGGAAAGGATGAAGAGGCAAAGAAAGGAGAGGCAGAGGAAGAGAAAGAGGTTCTTTGAGAAGCCTTTTCAGTTTATGAAGGATCTGTTGGAGCCGTCTCGATGTGGTGTACTGAAGGTACCAAAGGAAGAGTTGGAAGGTCACCTGCATGTCACGTATGCAGACACAGGGAGGAACGAAGTGGTGGAGGACATTGAAGGATTGGTGAGACCGACAGAGCCAGGTGTTCCATTTGATTTGTCAGAGCCAAAGATGTTTGAGATTGAGGCAGTTTTGAGGAAGGCATGGGCGGCATCGGCTCCAGGACCAAGTGGAGTGCCATACAAGGTGTTTAAGAGTTGTGAAGGCATCAGGCAGTATCTGTGGAAGGCTCTGAAGGTGGTATGGAGGCAAGGAGTGGTGCCCAGTCAATGGACTAGGGCGGAAGGAGTTTATATTCCAAAGCAGGAGGAGGCTGTGACACTGGAGCAGTTTAGACCAATATCATTGCTCGATGTAGATGGGAAGATATTGATGAGTGTCTTTGCGGCATGGCTCTCGGGCTTCATCAGAGGGAATGGTTTTGTGGATGGTTCTGTGCAGAAGACAGGAATACCAGGATCACCAGGATGCATTGAACACTCGGCAATGGTCTGGCAAGTGTTACAGGAGGCAAAGACGCAAAGGAAGGATGTGGCGGTGGTATGGCTGGATTTGGAGAATGCATATGGGTCAGTGCCGCATGCCTTGATCAGGTATGCCATGGATTTATTTTGGGTGCCACGGAGATTTAGGGATTTTTTGATGGCATATCATGATCAGTTTTGGATGCGGTTTGCGACACAATCCTATGTAACAGAGTGGCAGAAGTGGGGATCCCGATGGGATGTACCATCTCCCCTATTTTGTTTGTGCTGGTTATGGAGTTGTTGATACACGGTGAGTGGACATGCGAAAGAAGTGGAGCTAGCCCCTGGTCAGTGGTTGCCAGCAATGTTTGCTTTCATGGATGACCTGACAGTTGTCCAACAGTCCACTGATGCAGCAGTGTAGGTACTGGGACGACTGGAAAGGTTGATGCGGTGGGCAAGAATGGGATTTAAAGCAAGAAAGTCGAGCAGTGTGGTAGTGAGACGAGGAGTGGTGGATAACATGGACAGGTTTGAGCTGGGAGGGGAGGTGGTTCCATCATTGGTGGAGGCCCCTGTGAAGAGTTTGGGAAGATGGTATACAGTGGAGTTGAATGATATACAAATGGTGGAGGAGGTGAGGAACAAGCTTTTGAGAGGTTTGAAGAGGATTGATGGATGTGGTTTGCCAGGTAAGTTGAAGGTATGGTGTTTGAAGTTTGGATTGATGCCACGAGTATTGTGGCCATTGATAAAAATATAAAATAAATAACCACCTTTAGAGGCCATTTTTCCCCGCAAAGCGGGGGTTGGCCTTTTTCGGGAACCGTGGTTGTTGTTGTTTTTCGGTCCCCTATTTGAAGCAATGTTTTACGGCCGGATGCCCTTCCTGACGCCAACCCTTTTTGCCGCCTTTAACGACAAACAGGGAATTACCAGTGAACTGGTACTCAATTAGCCGACCTCGGAAGGATGATAGGCTGAGTCAACCCCCCTGGCGTTAATTCAGCGATCGACTGGGATTCAAACCCAGGATCCTAGGATCCTAAGCCGGCACCCTAGCCGCTAGCCCAACACCAGGGATTTAGACCAATGTATGATATTGTATGATATTGCGATTGGGCATGTAGAGAGGATGGAGGTTGTGGTGAACGGGTTTGTGAGGAGGTGGTTGGGGGTGCCACGCTGTTTGACGAACATTGCCTTTCATGGTCACTGGTCAGGGTGGAAAACTCCAGTTTCCCTTGACATCATTAACAGAGGAGTTTAAGGTGGTGAGGGTGCGGGAGTTCATGATGTTGCGGGATTCAAGTGATGTAGTGGTAAAGAATGCTCTCCCAGAGAAGAAGGGAAGTCGGAAGTGGAATGCAAGAGCAGAGGTGGATGAGATTTAGGAGCGGTTGCAACAGGAGGAGGTCATGGGGATGGTACAGCACGGGAAGCATGGCTTGGGGTGGATGAAGCATGAGCGATGGGAAAAGGCATGTGTGAAAGAGAGGAGGAAGATGGTTGAGAGGGAGGTGAGAAGAAAGGAAGAGGAGGGGAGATATGTGAAAGCAGTCGGTCAGGCACAGCAAATGCTTGGACTAGGTAGGAAGGTGTGCGGGTGAGGATGTTGAAGTGGCAAGAGATTTGGAGGATGGAGCCAATATTGTTGAATTTCCTGTTGCGGGCAACGTATGATGTGCTTCCATCACCAGTAAACTTGAGATTGTGGGGGTTGTTGCAGGAGGAGAGATGTTATTTGTGTGGAGGTGTGGGAACGGTGCAGCATGCACTGAGTGCATGTTCAGTAGCATTGGCAGCAGGACAATGCAGGTGGCGACATGATCAGGTGCTGGCGGTGGTGGTTCAGATGGTGCAACAAGAGGTGCTGAGGTTGAGAGAGAGAAGAGTGGTTAAGGAGACTGATGGGGGAGAGGTGTGGTTTGTCAAGGAGGGCCAAGTGGTAAGAGGTGGAAAGAGGAGGAGGTGGAAAGCAAGAGGGCTGTCAGATGCTTGTGATTGGCAGGTGGTGGCAGACCTAAAGCCACAATTGGTATTCCCAGAGGAGATCTGTGTGACAAGGTTGCAGCCTGACATTGTCATTTGGTCAGGTGCAACAAGACAGTTCATCTTCGGGGAATTGTCTGTACCTTGGGAAGAGAACATGGAGGAGGTGCACGAGAGGAAGAGAGGAAAGTACAGTGAGCTGGAGGCAAAGTGACGGGAGAAGGGTTGGCGAGTTTCGTGTCAGCCATTTGAGGTGGGGTGTAGAGGGTATATTGGCAATTCCTTTTCTGCATTTATTGTTCGGCTTGGAGTGTGTGGGCCAGAAAGAAGGAGGATGTGTGACAAGGTGGCCCAGGTTGCCTTGAAAGGCTCATTTTGGATATGGAGGAAGTTTATGGAGGCACGTCGAATGGTGCAGGTTGACGTTACAGTATAGAAATGGAGGTGTGTGTGTGTGTGTGTGTGTGTGTGTGTGTGTGTGTGTGTGTGTGTGTGTGTGTGTGTGTGTGTGTGTGTGTGTGTGTGTGTGTGTGTGTGTGTGTGTGTGTGTGTGTTGCAGGAGTGGGTCATGAGTGGGTGTGGTTTTGCATGGATGGTTTTGCATGTTTCCATGAGTGGTGCATGTTGGTAAGGGGAGGTGGTTGGTTGTGTGGTTTTTTTTTTTTTGTTAATATTATTATTTCTTATTTTGTGTATGTGAGTGAGTGAGTGGGTGAGGGTGTGTGTTTTTGCATGAATGAATTTTTGCATGAGTGTATGTTTTTGTATGTTGAGTGGTGTGTTGTAAGGGTAGGTGGTTGGTTGGTGTTGTGTGTGTAGGTGTGTAGGTGTGTGGATGTGTGTGTATGAATGATCTGGTGTGTTTTGTTGGTGAGTGGTGAAGGGTATAAAGGTGGGTGTTTGCGTGTTCCACCATGTTTGTTTAGTGCTGTGGATTATGGATGTGGAGGTGTTGCTGTTGTAGTCTGCGTTCGCACTGGCTGGGGGTGGGGGCATGTATGCATCCAGGTGTAGTTGCTGTATGTGGATGTGTATGTGCCCCTGCTGGCCCACCTTAGCTGACCGTATCGAGGTTGAAGGGCCGAAACTGCTCTGTGGGCAAAAATCCCTCTAAAGGTGGTTCCTCATCAATCCACACTCAATACCCCATAATGACAAAGAGAAAACAGGATTTTAGAAAGTTTTGCAAATTTATTAAAAAGAAAAAACTGAAATATCACATTGACATAAGTATTCATACCCTTTGCTATGACACTTGAAATTTAGCTCAGGTGCTTGCCATTTCTCTTGATCATCTTTGAGATGTTTCCACACCTTGATTGGAGTCCACCCGTGGTAAATTCAATTGATTGGACATGATTTGGAAAGACAAACACCTGTCTACATAAGGTCTCACAACTCACAATGCATATCAGAACAAAAACCAAGCCATGAGGTCGAAGGAACTGCCTGCAGAGCTCAGAGACAGGATTGTGTCGAGGCACAGATCTGGGGAAGCCTACAAAAATATTTTCTGCTGCATTTGCTTTGCGGGGTAAAATGGCCTCTAAAGGTGTTTTATTTTATTTTAATCTCTTCTCCTTCCTTTTGCTTTGATTATTTACCGATTGATTTTTGTCTTTTTGCACTTGTTTTTGGTACTCTGTCAAAGCGTCTTTGGGCTTCTTGAAAAGCGCTATATAAAATAAATGTATTATTATTATTATTATTATTGAAGGTTCCCAAGAGCACAGTGGCCTCCATAATTCTTAAATGGAAGAAGTTTGAAACAACCAGGACTCTTCCTTGAGCTGGCCGCCCGGCCAAACTGAGCAATCGGGGGAGAAAGGCCTTGGTAAGAGAGGTGACCAAGAACCCGATGGTCACTGGCTGAGCTCCAGAGATCCTGTGTGGAGATGGGAGAAACTTCCAGAAGGACAACCATCACTGCAACACTCCACCGATCTTGGCTTTATGGCAGAGTGGCCAGACGGAAGCCAAACAGTTCAATCTTGGTTTCATCAGACCACAGAATCTTGTTTCTCACAGTCTGAGAGTCCTTTAGGTGCTTTTTTTGCAAACTCCAAGCGGGCTTTCATGTGTCTTTCACTGAGGAGAGGCTTCCGTCCAGCCACTTGTTTCTTGCGGGTTTTGCGGTTTTTACCGTGTGAGACATAATCCGTGGCTCGTGCTCACCATTAAAGCTAGGAGGTGCCTTGATTAACTTAATAGACAAGTTTGGTCCTCATTGTTTAAATTTTTTGCAGTATGCCGTCCTGACGATGGTGCAAATCATACCTGACAGGAGTAATGCCCTGTCAGTGGATTAAGGGGTCTTACTCCTATTGAGAGGAGTGGTCCCAATTGAATGACCATGCATTGTGGCCCCTCGGGGGCATGATGCATGTGTTTGAATGACCATGCGCTTCCCCCTTGGGGTTGAGGCGCATGTGTATTGTTATTGGGACAGCCTTGTTGACGTTGTGCCTTGACCATGGGGTCAAGGTGCACGTCCGAGGCTGTTCAAATGTTTGACTTTTTACCTTTTTTCACAAGCAAAAAAGGCAGGCCTTAGCTGTGGCCTCAAAACAGCGGTAGACCTGCATGCAAATCGGACCTGGCAGGAGTAATGCCCTGCTGGTGGATTAAGGGGTCTTACTCCTATTGAGAGGAGTGGTCCCAATTGAATGACCATGCATTGTGGCCCCTCGGGGGCATGATGCATGCGTTTGAATGACCATGCGCTTCCCCCTTGGGGTTGAGGCGCATGTGTATTGTTATTGGGACAGCCTTGTTGACATTGTGCCTTGGCCATGGGGTCAAGGTGCACGTCCGAGGCTGTTCAAATGTTTGACTTTTTACCTTTTTTCACAAGCAAAAAAGGCAGGCCTTGCGCAGGCCCTAAAAGTGCTGGTAGACCTGCATGCAAATCGGACCTGGCAGGAGTAATGCCCTGCTGGTGGATTAAGGGGTCTTACTCCTATTGAGAGGAGTGGTCCCAATTGAATGACCATGCATTGTGGCCCCTCGGGGGCATGATGCATGCGTTTGAATGACCATGCGCTTCCCCCTTGGGGTTGAGGCGCATGTGTATTGTTATTGGGACAGTCTTGTTGACGTTGTGCCTTGGCCATGGGGTCAAGGTGCACGTCCGAGGCTGTTCAAATGTTTGACTTTTTACCTTTTTCACAAGCAAAAAAGGCAGGCCTTAGCTGTGGCCCCAAAACAGCGGTAGACCTGCATGCAAATCGGACCTGGCAGGAGTAATGCCCTGCTGGTGGATTAAGGGGTCTTACTCCTATTGAGAGGAGTGGTCCCAATTGAATGACCATGCATTGTGGCCCCTCGGGGGCATGATGCATGCGTTTGAATGACCATGCGCTTCCCCCTTGGGGTTGAGGCGCATGTGTATTGTTATTGGGACAGCCTTGTTGACGTTGTGCTTTGACCATGGGGTCAAGGTGCATGTCCGAGGCTGTTCAAATGTTTGACTTTTTACCTTTTTTCATAAGCAAAAAAGGCAGGCCTTAGCTGTGGCCCCAAAACAGCGGTAGACCTGCATGCAAATCGGACCTGGCAGGAGTAATGCCCTGCTGGTGGATTAAGGGGTCTTACTCCTATTAAGAGGAGTGGTCCCAATTGTATGACCATGCATTGTGGCCTTTCGGGGGCATGATGCATGCGTTTGAATGACCATGTGCTTCCCCCTTGGGGTTGAGGCGCATGTGTAATGTTATTGGGACAGCCTTGTTGACGTTGTGCCTTGGCCATGGGGTCAAGGTGCACATCCAAGGCTGTTCAAATGTTTGACTTTTTACCTTTTTTCACAAGCAAAAAAGGCAGGCCTTTCCTGTGGCCCCAAAACAGGCAAATAAGCCCAAAATCTGGATTCTGGCTCTGCTGTCTGGCTCTGCTTGATGTTTAGCCAATGGGGACCAAAGAATAAATCTCTGTCTGTTGACAGAGTGGCTAGGCTGAGGCCTCCGGGACAGACGTGACAGTTTGGTCTAGGACTTCCGTCCACTGGAGATTGGGACAGCGCTCGTCACGCTGTTATGTCGTTGATTATTATCTCCGCCGATCGCACCGCACCCACTGGTTTTGGTTTGCACTGGCGGGAACGATGGTCTGGGTGGCAGATAGGCTGTTGGTTCCTTGCGGGATATGCAGTTTTTACCGTGTGAGACATAATCCGTGGCTGGTGCTCACCATTAAAGCCAGGAGGTGCCTTGATTAACTTTATATATATACTAGCAGAAGTACCCGGCATTGCCGGGCGGGGGAGGGGAGGGGGAGGGGAGGGGAGGGGAGGGGAATGGGGGGGGGGAGGGAGCGAGCCTCTTGGCAAAGCGAGCGATTTTTTTTTTCATAGCGTCATAGCGATTTTTTTTTTCATAGCGTCATAGCGTTTCATAGCGTCATAGCGATTTTTTTTTCATAGCGTTCATAGCGTCATATCGTTCATAGCGTCATAGCGTTTCATAGCGTCATAGCGATTTTTTTTTTCATAGCGTCATAGCGTTCATAGCGTCATAGCGTTTCATAGCGTCATAGCGATTATTTTTTTTTCATAGCGTCATAGCGTCATATCGGTCATAGCGTCATAGCGTTCATAGCGTCATAGCGTCATCACGTGATCGCTCTGAGCGAATCAGCGCCCACCTGCTCTGATTCTGTTGATTCCGTGCGCTGAAATGTGCTGAGGTAAATATGAAAAAAAATATGGATCGTCAAATATTTTGAGTTTGGCCATGTTCGTCCCATGCTCAATGGCCATGTCTATGTCAAATATCAAGCACGTAAGCCTCTCCGTTTAGGAGTCTATCGGTAACATTACACACACACACACACACACACACACACACACACACACACACGGCTGTGTTATATATATATATATATATATATATATATTTATTTATTATTATTATTATTTTTTTTTTTTTTTTTTTTTTTTTTAAAGGCCATTTTCCCCGCTAGAGCGGGGGTTAGCCTTGCGGGGCCCATGACAATCGTGGTTCCCCATTGCCTCAAACAGGGAACCATGATTGTCATGGGGCCCGCAAGGCTAACCCCCGCAATGGCCTTAAAACGATCATTCATTCATTTCATATTCATATATATATATATATATAGTTACGGTTCCGGAGGACGGCACTCCCCTTACCGAGGGGGGGTTTAATACCCTCGTCTTTTTAAGCTGGCCGTCCGACCGGTCCTGGTACTTGTAACGCTCCTTTGCGGGGTGGGATTGATCAGGGTTATTGGTCCAGGTATTAGCCCGAATACCTGTATCAATCTCTCCGCAAAACAGGGAGACAAGTACCGCTCGAATCCCGGACAAAATGGTATTTTGCCGAGCGGTTTAGCAGTCCGGAATCCGAGCCGTTAGCAATAGACTAAACCCGATTATAAAGCGTTGGCCAAAATCGCACCACAGGAACTCAATGGGGAAGACACAAAGGCGATCGGACGAGAATGAAAGCCAAAGTAGTACGAAGGAACAGGTATTTATTAATTACTATACAAAAACCAAAGGGAGAGAAGAAATAAAAGTAATATACAGGAAAAGAAGACAGCGCAATGCTTAACTATACAGGCTTAACTTATACCCAGGGACAAACAAACAGGACTCACACGAATAGGGAATTGCAGGCAGGAATTAAATTGAGGGAAGAGAAGAGCAGTCGGTCCACAGAACGGGCGACAGGGAGGGCCGATGATCGCGGCACGACGTCGAGGTCCGCGTGCGCGCACTTGTTCTTGTTCAGCCACGAAAAACCCGGTCGTCAGTGCTGGTTGGTATCGCGAGCAGGGCGTGCCGATTCTCATTCGCCGCAGGACGTTCGCGCCAAGCAAATGAATGAACAATCCTCTCAACTTGAGCTCCTTGCTCATGCGTCTCTCTCCCTCTCGTAACTTGCTCAAGCGCCTCCCTCCACAGAACTGCGGTGGGGGCTCCGCGCAACGGGTTTTATCTCCACCCCCGTGGAACCCTCACGAACCTGCCAGATCTTTCTCTCTCCACCCTCTCAAGCCATGCCCACTGATTCCTGGTTGGTTGGTAAGGGCTGGCTGACCACCTTTGGTGACGAGGTGGGGCCACGCCTGTGATGTGGTAGCTCCTCCCCCTTCTTCTCCGAGATGGAGCACATGGGCAATGGCGTTTTGGGGCAATCAAACGAGCCCCAGCCAAAGGGCAGCGAACGCTGCCTTCCTGGCACTTTTAGGAGGCCATGGGGATATTGCAGGGGATCCTATCTTATTTGATTTGATGCAACGGAGAGTCAATTATTGGACACATGGCCTTACCTGGAACACAGAATAACGATATAACTATAGAGAGGTCCTATGATTTGCTACGTGTTGCAATGTGGACTAACTAAGGTGCAATTATTTCAATTAACAGCCAATTAAGGGGAAATGTACACAGGGGTTTATTTATAAGGGAATTTAATACTAAATTTACATGTGAAGGTTCTAAAAACCGCAACACAGCATCCTCATTCCTCACGGCACGTCTCGGGCCGAAAAAACTTTAACTTAGTGTGACACGCAGGTGTAATTTCCCTCTACTATTAACCTTACCCTGAGTGCGACAGTTTTAAACACAAATAAGTATGTCCCCCTACTATGTTGCATCCTACCTAACAGATTCACGCCCACAATTAACCGAATTGCGGAATAAATTCTCAAACTATACATTTAGCCGGTGGTGAGCATTATTTACAAGTGACATTATTACGTTATTTACAAAACGCAACCCAGGACCTGTCATTTCTTTGGGGAAACAAAAAGAAAATCCTGTGGGAGGGAGGAGAAAGCATGCACTGCATCGATACACCACCTCACATGCCCAGGGATGCTGAATTTTATTGCAATGCATCCCTGAGCATGCAAGCACCAAAGCACCAATCAAAGCACCAATAAAACAACTGATGGTCTTCATGTTCCTTGCTGCTCCCTCTGCTGGCCGTTGTCTCTTCCAGATGTTGTTCTTCTTCGTGGCTTCCTGCCTATTTGCAATAATAACAATAATAAAAAGCACAAAACATGTCCATTGTTTTTATTTATGGCCCACAGGGGCCAACTATGGGTGGTCCACCTGTGGGGCAAAAAGGGGGCCACCTCTCCGTGGTCCGCAAGCAAACTTTCCTGGGCCATCGCGGCCGGTCCCAGCAGAGGGGTCATTCCCCAAAACATAGGGTCCATCAGTGTGGTGCTCGGCCACAGAACCGTGGTCCATATGGTGGTGCATGGCCGCAAGATGTGCGGTCCATAAGTGGTGCATCGATCCAGGCAGCTGGCAGCGGGGGCTCTGGCACACAAATGCGGCTCCCGCACGCTCTCCCTCGGTGCCCAAAGAGCACGGTCCATGGGGGTGGGGGGGGGGGGGGGGAGGAAGACAAAGCAGAGTCAGCGAGGGCAAGGGCGCAAGGGTACACATCAACAAAGGCAATGCAGAGTGAGGCGCGTCTGGAGAGCGAGCGGGGAAAGCTCGTCCCTAACGTACGCCACCCCACCTGTCACCAACTCTGCCCTTGCCCCTTACCCCGTATTTACAAAACAATTTACAAATTCGTCACTACGTCTCGTCTTCCCCATATCTCCCCTAATACCAAATTCGTTACCACAATCCCTCTAACCAAATTTGCCATCACCAATTCATCATCAATCCCTCTTAACGAGGAAGAGATGGAACAACCAGCACAATGTCTCACCCACGTCATGATGCGTCTTACATTTCCAAAAACATCTGCACAAATATAAAATAACAAAACATGGCATGGTGTGGAGTTACGTCATCACCTCAGGTGAGTGGAAGTAGATGGTGCGAGGAGATTTTAATCCTATCTATCCTCTAAATGACTTTAACACACTTTACACTACCCGGGGTCTCTCCCTGCAAAACCTTTGGCTATCTGTACTCTATGCAGTTCTAAAAACCAATTCCCATTGACCAAACTGTGGTGCTCATCAATTTGGGGTCTCACTCCCCCGATTCAGCTCCCTGTGCCTTCGCACAATTTCAGGTCTGGGTTGTGTGGCTCCCCTAACAGGTCTACTTACCTGTGCGCCTCCGCCACTGAAGTTGCCATCCGAGCTTACCTGCTCCTCACTAACCTACCTGGGGAAGGCCCTCCCTGGCGCTTACCCCCTCGGTGCCCTCTCTGGCACTGGGCTACCCGGGTCCTTCCTCTGGATCCTCAGGCCCCATTGAACTCTAACTGGCTCCCAGAGCCTACCTGCGGCCTCACCTGGCCGACAGACTACCAGTGGCGGAGCGCTCAACCAACCGTCCCTCTAACAGGCCACACGCCCAGCCATTTCCACGTCACTAATGCACCCATCCAAACACCATTCTTTCCACACGCACCACAGATGCCAATATCCAACCACAATTTACCTATACCCTCTACCTAACTCTTAAGCTACCCTCCCCGGGTATTCGTGATGGGGGTCCATCTTCCCCATCCACTCCCTTCGCACCAACCACTCCACTCCACGTCTTCCACCATACTCACTCCACACCATCCATTCCATACTCCATGTATCCCAGACCACTCATTTCATCCAACCATTCTCACCTGTATTTGCACACCTGTGCCCACACACACCCGGTGGCTCTTGCACCCTCCTTTCCTCCCAGGCTTCTTCATTCACTCAATACAATGCACAATCACAATTATTCACTCATACACTGCTCCATACACTTTCACGCTCAATACAACTCACAACCACAATTATTCACTCATACACTGCTTCATCACTTTCTTCACACACACGGCACCATTCACAAGCATTGCCTCATTTGCTCAACACCAAGATTCTCACACACACGGCATCATCTACCTACCTGGTGCCCTTCTAAAAGTCGCGCTTCCCAGTCGCCCCTTATATTATTGCGCTCCCTCATCATTATCATCCAACTAATCTACCTACGTCCCCTACTACAGGTATCATGTCGCTACTTAACCCTACAGTTACCTATGGTCATTTCTAAGTCCCTATACAATTATCCAAACCCTCCCTGGCTTGGTTTTCACCGCCATAACCCCATAACTAATGCTCATGTGCCCGGGTGGATGTGAGGGATGGCAGAGTTGCCATTCCTCTACATCACCATCGCCAATCAAATTTGCCAATCATGCCAATCAATTTACCCATCAAATTTTGCCGATCAAATTTCACTACCCCTACCATCGTCCATTATTCTGAGCCTCGGTGCGTCGTTACATGCTCAAAGCTCGGCTTCGCCAAGCCGAGCAATGAACGCGAGTGGTTCGTTTCCTGCAGTTGGATCCGTCCGGCACTCGGTTCAGGGGAGGAGGCTTACTCGGCCCGAGATTCCAAGGTCCACCTTGGCGCGGAACCTTTCGGTCTCCCGCTCGATGGTCCAATCTTGCCCGGCCGGAACGCCGCAACCACAAGGGGGCGCCGTGCCGGCCCTTCCTACCTTCCCTTGAAACGGGCCGGTCGCCTTGTCCGGCCAAGCCCGGACTCGACCGTGCGGGGCGGGCCCCAGCCCGGATCGTGCACGACGCTCCGAAGAGGAGCGCCGCTGCACTGATCCCCGCCAGCTCCCGCAACAAACAAAGCGCACCGCGCACCGAGTGCCCACGTCGGCTAAACGTCAGCCTAACCGCTATCCCGTTTAGCGTCGATGCTCCCCGTACATACTCACATCACTCGTTCCTTTTCCTCCTCACACATCCAGGTGTCCCCATACACTTTGTTATTGTACTTCCTCTTACACACCACCCAGGTACACTCATTCCGCTCACAGACTTCGTTACACACCTGACCATCGCACACCTTGACACACACTCTCCGTCTACGCACTCTGCACCTGTCTCACACCTCACTAGCAGCCTCTCACGAATGCCCGGGTCTAGCCCAACACCCAAGCTCACTGAATCTCCCCTCACACCATATACATTCCCAAGCATATCGCCACTCACCTCGGCACCTCTTCTCTTCCGCTCCTCCTCCGCCACCTGCAAGCTCTTTATTTGGTCAGTAAGCACATCATCACACTGTGAGCACAAACCTTGCACCAATTCCATCACCTCCTCCTTTATCTCCCTCTTAGTCTCCCTCCATCTCTTCTTAATTTCACTTACCCCCTCTTCCACTTCCTCTAATTTTCATCTCACCTCCTTTATTTCCCGGTGCACCCCTTCAATTTCTCCCTCTAAGGCCACCTTGGTCGTTTCTATGTGCGTCCTGACTTCCCGTTCTTTTGTCTCCATTGCCTCTGTCACCTCGTCCAACCTCTTTGTCAACCCCTCGTGTACCATCTGACATTCTTTCTTCGTCGCTATAAGCTCTTTCTTTATTTCCTTCTGGGTCGCTTTCAACCCCCCTATTACCACCGTGTTCTTTTCCACCTGCTCCCCCAACTCCTTTTGTCCCACTGTCAGCTGCTCTACTCCCCACGTCAGGTCTTCTATGCCCCCCTGGAACCTAGCCGTACTGTTCCTCACCTCTTTCTCCATGCGCTCCTCATCCCGCTTTACCTCCTCGCGTACCCCCGCAACCTCTTCTCCCACACCTCGCCTTATATCCTCCCCCATCTCTCCCATGTCTTTGGTAGATGCTGCCCTCATCTGCTCCAAATCATTCCTTTGGGCATCCAATTTACTTTCCAACCAGATTTTCACCTCCTCTATCTGATTCCCCATCTGCTTAATTTCCCGGGCGGATTGCTCCCCTATTTCCCTCAATTTGCCTTCTATATTGTTTTCTAACCCCCCTAACCCATTCTTCACCCCTTCCATTTGGTTCTCCTGGGTGGCCATTCTATTTTCCAACCCCATTAACCCATCCTTCATTTCCCCGATTTGGTTACCCACGTCCCCAGTTGGCCCCCCAATTTACCTTCCAGCCCTTCCAACCTGTCTAACCCCACAAATGTATTGTCTAACTGCTCAAATTTATTGTCTAACTGCCCCAATTTGCTGTCTAACTTCCCAATTTGGTTACCCAACTGTTCACCCTGAGCCCTCATTTCTGCCCTTGATTTGTCCCCCGACTCGGCCATAAAGGCCTTCATTTGCTCCCAAAATAGGCCCCAGTCCATCGGCGCCGCGGGCGCAGCTGCAGCAGCCACGCGCCAGGCGCCATTTTGTGCGCCTGAAACCTCGTGCGCGAGGCCGCCATCTTGTGCGCCTGAACGCCCCCCGACCACATCCTCGTCGCTTTCCTCCTCTCTCTCTCCCAATTCCTCGCTGGGGTCCTGGGCTGCCTCTAACCCTTCTTCTTCTACCCCCACCGGCATCCGACCGCCTTGATCATCCATGGCACGACTTTAATTTGGAATATTACACGAAATTTCGGCCGCTCGTAATTTCGACCAAATTTTTAGTTTAAAAAATTTGGTTCTGGCCTCAAATCCCACTCCCAGACACCAATTGTTACAGTTCCGGGGGACGGCACTCCCCTTACCGAGGGGGGGGTTTATTCCCCTCGTCTTTTTAAGTTGGCCGTCCGACTGGTCCTGGTACTTGTAACGCTCCTTTGCGGGGTGGGATTGATCAGGGTTATTGGTCCAGGTATTAGCCCGAATACCTGTATCAATCCCTCCGCAAAACAGGGAGACAGGTACCGCTCGAATCCCGGACAAGATGGTATTTTGCCGAGCTGTTTAGCAGTCCGGAATCCGAGCCGTTAGCAATAGACTAAACCCGATTATAAAGCGTTGGCCAAAATCGCGCCACAGGAACTCAATGGGGAAAACACGAAGGCGATCGGACGAGAATGAAAGCCAAAGTAGTACGAAGGAACAGGTATTTATTAATTACTATACAAAAACCAAAGGGAGAGAAGAAATAAAAGTAATATACAGGAAAAGAAGACACAGCGCAATGCTTAACTATACAGGCTTAACTTATACCCAGGGACAAACAAACAGGACTCACACGAATAGGGAATTGCAGGCAGGAATTGAATGGAGGGAAGAGAAGAGCAGTCGGTCCACAGAACGGGCGACAGGGAGGGCCGAGGATCGCGGCACGATGTCGAGGTCTGCGTGCGCGCACTTGTTCTTGTTCAGCCACGAAAAACCCGGTCGTCAGTGCTGGTTGGTATCGCGAGCAGGGCGTGCCGATTCTCATTCGCCGCAGGACGTTCGCGCCAAGCAAATGAATGAGCAATCCTCTCAACTTGTGCTCCTTGCTCATGTGTCTCTCTCCCTCTCGTAACTTGCTCAAGCGCCTCCCTCCACAGAACTGCGGTGGGGGCTCCGCGCAACGGGTTTTATCTCCACCCCCGTGGAACCCTCACAAACCTGCCAGATCTTTCTCTCTCCGCCCTCTCAAGCCATGCCCACTGATTCCTGGTTGGTTGGTAAGGGCTGGCTGACTCCACCTTTAGTGACGAGGTGGGGCCATGCCTGTGATGTGGTAGCTCCTCCCCCTTCTTCTCCGAGATGGAGCACATGGGCAATGGCGTCTTGGGGTAATCAAACGAGCCCCAGCCAAAGGTCAGCGAACGCTGCCTTACTGGCACTTTTTGGAGGCCATGGGGATATTGCAGGGGATCCTATCTTATTTGATTTGATGCATTGGAGAGTCAATTATTGGACACACGGCCTTACCTGGAACACAGAATAACGATATAACTATAGAGAGGTCCTATGATTTGCTACGTGTTGCAATGTGGACTAACTAAGGTGCAATTATTTCAATCAACAGCCAATTAAGGGGAAATGTACACAGGGGTTTATTTATAAGGGAATTTAATACTAAATTTACATGTGAAGGTTCTAAAAATCACAACAATATACATATATATATATATATATATATATATATATATAATCACCCTCATAGGCATATACTGTACAAGTTTTGTGAGAAGTTAAAATCTGCTTTATTTGATTTAACAATAGAGGGGCTACCCAGTGATGCCCTGGGGGGTGGGGTTGGTATGGGAGTATATCTGATGACGCTGCCCAGCTGGGTGATATTTTCCGGTGGGTTTGGGATGTGTTGGACATTGAAAAGCTATGGAGTTATTGGCCTCATGGTGGTTACCTTTTACCTGCGGGCAGGCAGCAGTACTTCCTGACCCCACATCCCAATATACACTTTATAATGGCCTTTGGTGGCCTCAAAACGGACATCAAGGCCAACGTGTGGGAGCTTAAAACCTTGCTCAGATACTGAGGTACCTACACCCAAAATGTGGGGCCTTTAGAGGCTGCGGTTCGGCTGTGAGTAACGTAAGTAAAAGTAACGTTCAAACGAACACGCAAACACATACACAAACAAACCCACAAGCACTTGAAAACATTTACAAGAAAAAGATAATATCAATGTAAAATTAATGATGTTTTTGTTGCAGAAAAGCTATATAATTCATCAGGAAGGGAACTGCGTCGTGCGCTTTTCTCCTTGAAGCAAATATTTCAGGTATGTAGCAAAGTAACCTGTGTGAGTGTTTAACTAACCTGTGTGAGGGTTTTACTAACCTGTGTGAAGGTTTTAACTTGGTATCTTTTTGCTATTTGCTGCCCAATTGCAACAAAAAATAATGCTTTGCTTCATATTACTTTGCAGTCAACTAAATGTCTGTTATTACTTGAAGACAACAACAACAGGCGTTTTAAAGCCATTTTCCCTGCTAGAGCGGGGTTTAGCCTTGCGGGCCCCATGACAATCTTCTCCATTTTGCCCTATTTTCTGCATCTCACCTTGTTTAACCCCCTTGCCCGCATTTCTTCTTGCACCACCTCAAGCCAAGTCTTTCTTGGTCTTCCCCGTCCTCTACTTCCTTCTACATTTATTTCCATCACTCTTCTCAACCAGTCACTTTCATCCTTCCTCAACACATGACTAAACCGTCTCAACCTGGTGGCGTCTGGTCAAATCTGTTTCTGGTGTTTGTTCCCCCTCCATCCCCTCCCTTACCTCAAACGGCTACACAGCTGACTCCGCACGTGAAAAAGCTGAATGCCTCAACTCTGTGTTTGCCTCTAAATCTTGTGTCCCAAACCAATCCCTCTCTGTACCCACCGTACCCAGTCGAACCCAACTGCTCCTGGACTCTGTGTCCTTTCCTCCTGACAAGGTGGAAAAGTTTCTGTAAACTCTCGACTGATTCTGCAACTGGACCTGACGGCATCAGCCCACGTGTCCTAAAATCCTGTTCTTCTGCTCTTTCACTCCCTCTCTCTGTTCTCTTCACCCTCTCTTTTGCTCAAGGTCAACTGCCATCTGCTTGGAAATCAGCCAACATCACCGCTTTACACAAAAAGGTGCAAAAATAGATCCTAGTAACTACAGACCAATCAGCCTTCTCCCAATTATCAGCAAAGTCATGGAATCCATCATTGCTTCGGATATGAAATCTTTCCTCTTCTCCAATGGCTTGATCTCTGATCATCAATTTGGTTTCAGACCAGGTCACTCTACTCTGGACATGTTGTTTCTGCTGTCTCAACAATGGATGGAGGTCCTCAATGCCAAACAGGAAATTAGAGCTGTCTCCCTCGATATATCACGTGCCTTCGATACGGTCTGGCACCCCGCTCTGCTCACCAAACTCTCCTCCTTTGGTATCCAAGGAAATCTCCACGCATGGCTGGCGGACTTCCTCTCTAGTCGTAGTCAACATGTGGCCCTGAATGGGTTTCTCTCATCTCCTCTTCCTGTTCAGGCTGGAGTTCCCCAAGGCAGTGTTCTGGGCCCTGTGCTTTTTCTGGTCTTCATCAATGATCTCTCCGACTCTCTTGAAAATCCTCTCTGTCTCTTTGCTGATGACTCCACTCTCTGCCGCTCCATTCCTCATCCCTCAGATCGGCAGTCTGCAGCCTCCTCACTCTCTGCAGACCTGGACAAAATCACTGACTGGGCAAACAAGTGGAACATCCTTTCAATCCTGACAAATCTCACTTTCTTACGATGTCTCTCCGAAAAGACCGACTGGACAACTCTCCCATCCACTTTCTGAATAATCCTCTCCAAGAAGTTCTGTCACTCAAGCTTTTGGGTCTCACTATCTGCCATGATCTTTCCTGGGAAAACCACATTTCAAATCTGGCCTCCAAAGCCAGTCACCGACTGGGCATCCTCCGTCGTGCGAAGTCCTTCCTTGGCACACCTGAGCTCCTCACCACATACAAGGCTTTCATCCGCAGCTCAATGGAATACTGCTCTCCCCTCTGGGCTGGTGCTCCTGCCTCACACCTAGCTCGTCTTCACGCTGTTGAAACCAAAGCGTTCAGAATCATTGGAATCTCCCGTGATGAAGCAACCTCCGAGGGCCTTTCACTTACTCACCGCAGGCAGGTTGGTGGTCTTTCTGTCTTCTACCGACTCCTCTCCAGCCTTGCTCCTCCAGCTCTCTCTAGGTTCTGTCCCACAAATATTCCTAAAGGTCGCACAAGTTCTGCCTGCAACCCTCTTATGGTTAAACTGCCAAAATCAAGACTCTCTGCTCACCTTCACTCTTTCATTCCTCTTTTCTCCTGCCTCTGGAACAAACTCCCCCACTCCCTTCAATCCCACTCCTCCCTCCAGGTCTTTAAAACAGCTGTTCACCACCATCTCTTATCTTCCCCCATCCAAAACCTTGATCTGTTCTACCCCCGCTAATTTCACCCCAAATCCTCTTTTTTGAAATACCAACTTCTTTCCTGGAAGTCCTTGGTGTCCTTGTGTTTATACTTCTCCCACTCCCCCCCCCCCCTTCCCACACCGCATCCGCCCAAGCCCTCTCCCTCCCACACATTCCTGATGTCCCTCACAAATGTTGTGTTTATGTGCTTCCCCTTCTCTCCCCATCTTGTCTACCGCTCCCCTTTTTATACACTTTGTTTGTTTGTCTGTTTGATTTGTTTGTGTGATAAATGGTAGCTCTTTCACGAGCCTCGATTATGTATACAAAACAAACAAACAAAAAAAAAGAAAACCTGTTTCTCTTCACAGCATCCATCACGGGCTCTATTCCCATCATATTTCACAATTCATCATTTGTCTTCCTCTCTCTCAACGATACTCCACACATCCACCAAACCATTCACATTTCCACCCTTTCCAGCCTTCGTTGCTGCTCTATGTTCATTACCCATGTCTCGCTCCCATAAATCATAACACTTCTCACACATGCAGCATACACCTTTCCCTTCTGAGTGCCTCGGTGGTCCTTTTGTCCATCCACATACCTCACCAACGGCTCCCAACAGACTATCTTTCATTGACATCCAACCACTTTCAAGCTCAACCACATCATCCTCTTCCATACTCAGCCTCTCTTTTAATGCCTCCCTCACTGTCACCTCTTTCAACCTCCACACCTTCATTCTCGGTTGGTACTTCACCCGCCGAGCTCTCCTCGCACCTTTCACCCTTATGTCGCAGACAACCAAGTGGTGCTGTGAAACAGCCTCCTCCCCTGGGATCACCTTTGTGTCCCGGAGGTGCCCCCTATCTCGCCTACACACCATCCGTTAGTCAACAGTTGTCGTCGACCCACCTGACGTGTATGTAACAAGCTTATTATCCGCTTTCTGGAACTGAGTATTACAAATCAACAAACCAGCTCCATCAGCAAACTCCAAAATCCTTTCACCTTCTCCATTTCTCACACCATTTCCGTAACCTCCATGAACTCCCTCAAAACCGTCCATACTCCTTCCCACATGTCCATTTCGGTCTCCTCCTACCACAACAACATCCTCATCTCTCACGTTTTCCATCAGCTTCTCCATCGCACACCAGACCTTGCCCTTCTCTTCATCGCTCCGACCGACCTGCGGAGCATATCCCAAGATGATGTTCACCAAGAGCTTTCCAATCATATTTTCACCATCATCAACCTATCACTCACTCTAGTCACACTCACCACACTGTCCTGAGAAAACAGGACAGCAACACCATTCACGCCTTCTGGGCACCCTTGCCACACAAACTTGTATTTCTGTTCCTGCCTACCCTTCACCATTCTCACACCACTTCCCTTCCATCTTGTCTCTTGCACACAACATATGTCCACTCTTCTTCTGACCAATACTTCCACCACTTCTCCTGATCTCCCTGTCATTGTCCCTACGTTCCATGTCCCAAACCTCAGAAACCGATCTCTACGTGAGGCATCAGACGTTTCGTCGTCATAAATGGAGTGATTTCCACCCTTGCTTCGATCGGGTTTCCCACCTTGATTTTTGACGAGGGGGGATGAGGACCCCCACGGGGTACTTCGGGCTGTACCCTGCCCATATGTAATTGTAATTGTCATGGTTCCCTTTTTGAGGCAATGTTTTATGGCCGGATGCCCTTCCTGACGCCAACCCTTTTAGTCGCCTCTTACGACACGCAGGGATACGGTGTACCTATTCTAACCAGGGTACACACCGAGTCACTTGAAGGTTCTACAATAATTCGACTCATGGATGATGTGTAAAACTCAAAAAGCAATGATGTATTACTCTTACCTTTGATCACATAAGTTAGAGATAAAATAACAAATGTTCAGGAGTTGGAGGATTGGGAGGATTTTGGGAATGTTTTCAATATCCTTGTGCAATGAGGTACAATAATTGGAAAAGACACACGACAGCGTTTATGGCAGGTACAGTTGAGACCTGGTGAAGAGTGAAAACAAAATGGTTGCCATTGCTTACTTTCAGACTTGCGGGGTGCTTCAGGCCCATATATATATATATATATATATATATATATATATATATATATATATATATATATATATATATATATATATATATATATATATAGTCGTGGCCAAAAATATTGGCACCCTTGCCCTTTTTTCAAATAACTCACAATTTTATCGAAAAATAACTTGAAATTCAATTAAGTATTTGGTCTTCACAATTCTTTATTTCACTGTTAAAATGACAAAACGTTTGTTTTTGATGCAGAACTTAATATATCCTTTAAAATCGGGAATAAAAAGAAATGGCATTGACAAAATTATTGACACCATAGACTTAACATTTGGTATCACAGCCTTCGGACAAAATAGCTGCAGTCAAGTGCTTCCTGTAGCCATGCATGAGCTTCCAACACCTCTCTACTGGTAGTTTGGCCCACTCTCTTGTGCAAACTGCTCCAGTTTTCCCAGTTTTGAAGAGTGCCTTCTCCCAACTGCTATTTTCAGATCTCCCCACAGGTGTTCAATGGGATTTAGATCTGGACTCATTGCTGGCCACTTCAGAACAATCCAGTGTTTTGTCTTGAACCACTGCTGGGTGCTTTTTGAAGTGTGTTTGGGGTCATTGTCCTGCTGCAAGACCCATGACCTTCGACGGAGACCCAGCTTTCTGACTCTGGGTTGAACATTGCACTCCAAAATGCCTTGGTAATCTGATTTCATGATGCCATGCACACATTCAAGGCACCCTGTGCCAGAGGCAGCACAGCAACCCTGAAACATCACTGAACCTCCTCCATGTTTGACTGTAGGGAAGGTGTTCTTTTCTTTGAAGGCTTCATTTTGTTTTCTGTAAACATAGAGATGATGTGCTTTACGAAAAAGGTCTAATTTGGTGTCATCTGTCCATAGGACATTCTCCCAGAAGGATTTTGGCTTGTTCAGGTATGTTTTGGAAAAATTCCAGTTGGGCTTTCTTATGCCTCTCTTTCAGCAGTGGGGTCCTCCTGGGTCTCCTCCTATAGAACCCCCTTTCATTGAGTTGGCGACGGATGGTGCGAGTTGAAACTGTCCTGCATTGTGTCTGAAGATCAGCTTGATCTGTTTGGCAGTTGATCGAGTTGCTTTCTCCACCATTCGAACAATCCTTCGCTGCAATCTTCGATCAAGTTTTCTCTTGCGGCCACATCCAGGGAGGTTGGCTACAGTGCCATGGGCCTTAAACTTCCTGATACCATTGCGTATGGTGGACACAGGAACATCAAGGTCTCTGGAGATGGACTTGTAGCCTTGAGGTTGTCCATGCTTGGCTACAATCTTGTGTCTGATCTCCTCAGACAATTCTCTGGTTTTCTTTCTTTTCTCCATGCTCATTGTGGTACACACAGTGATACAAAACAGCAGAATGGCTCCCTTTCTCCATTCAAACTGGTTGAAGGTGTGATTTTTATGTTGCATGCACCTGCAGTTCACCACAGGTGAGTACAATTCCAAAGTAAAGGAGAATCACCTGCTTGAAATCTAATTATTTCTAAAAACTTCAAAAAGGTACCAATAATATTGTCTGGGCCATTGTAGGATTTCTGTGTGGAACAAGCTAAGATTTTGTAGTATTTTCAGCTTTTTTGTTTTGTTTCACTGCAAACCAAAGGAATATATAGGCGGATACCAAAATATTTTTTTATTTCAACAATTTTCTGGAAGAAATGGTGAATTATTTGAAAAAAGTTAAAGGGTGCCAATATTTTTGGCCACGACTGTGTATATATGTATATATATATATATATATATATATATATAATAGAAATCTCTTTCAAACCACTGGCTGACTGACTGATTGACTGATGTTAATGTTTGGTACCTTCTGGGTGTAATAGAAAGATGAAATTTGGTGTGCCGATGGACATCGAAGTCTGTACACCAGAAATAATAACAGAACTGTCAGAAAGCATCCAATTTATGTAAAACCCATAAACGCATACGTAAAAAAAAATCCCCAATCAATAATCATACATATATATTGGAGGCAGTGTCCTACTGTTGTGATTATCTTTCTCTATTCAACTGTGTTGTGATTAAATACAAATCTGATCTTGAGTTTGACGGGTTATGGCACAAAGGTCACCTCTTAAATAATACCATAACATCATGAATACTTGCAAAGATGACCAAGCACTTGTGCGTGCATTGTGTAAGCAAGAAGGATTTGCTGAGGATTGTTTATGATCTTTAATCTCTCAATTTCTTATTGTCCAGAAGGACCAGATGACACATTGGGTTTCTGACCCACAATTACAAAGCGTATTCCATAACACTTATTGTGTGTGAGAGTCTCCTTTTTAAAACTATTAATAGTGTAAGCAACTGATGAATGATTTGACACTGAGGATAATTTTGATTAGTCATTTGGCTTTGTGGACGAGCTTGCTGATATATAACTCAAGGTATTTCAAGGTTGATTTTTTTTACAGGTACCCAATAATGAGTCACAAACTAAATTGCTTTCTGATTTACTCCATAATCTTCTGAAATGCTGTTTCTTGTTGTTAATGTTTAATTATTTTAATATAGTCCTCCATCCCACTTTGCTCTCAAACTCTTGCCTATGGCATCGAAGGACAACGTCCCACATGGTTTACTGACATCCTCTACACTCGTAGCCAACATGTGGCTCTCAATGGAATCCTTTCATCTCCTGTTCTTGTCAAGTCTGGAGTGGCCCAAGGCAGTGTTCTGGGCCCAATCCTCTTCCTGATCTTCATCAATAATCTCTCTCACTCTCTGGAATATCGTCTTTATCTATTTTCTGATGACTCCACCTTCTACCGTGACATCCTTCATCCTTCAGACAGACAGACTCCCTCTCTTCAGACATTGAAAAAAAATCACGAGCTGAACAAACACTTGGAATATGTCTTTCAATCCTGACAAATCTCACACTCTCTCTCTCTCTCTTTCCGAAAGGACCGACTGGCACACCGTCCTATCTACTTTCTTAACATCCTCTTGTGGAAGTTCAGTCATTCAAACTCCTGGGTCTCACAGTCAGCCATGATCTTTCCTGGGCAGACCACATTTCAAATTTTGTTCCAAAACCAGCCACTGGGCATCCTCCGTCATGCAGAGTCTCTCCTTCGCACACCTGAACTCCGATCCACCTACAAGGTCTTCATCCGCAGCATGATGGAGTTGTGCTCTCCCCTCTGGGCTGGCTTCCCTGCCTCACCCCTTGCTCAACTTGACCCAGTGGAAACCAAGGCCTTTCAGATTATTGGAATCTCATGTGAGGAAGCTGCATCTATGGGCCAATTACTTTCCCATCACAGACAGGTGGTGTCCCTGTTTTGCAGGGTGCACACAGTCTACCATCAACTCCCTTCTGCTGAAACTTCCAAAATCTAGAATCACTGCTCACCTCCACTCATTTGTTCCTTTCCCCCTTCCCACCCCCACCCCCACCTGTGGATCCTACTTCCCCATTGTCTTCAATCTCATTCTTCCATCCAGGTCTTCAAGACAGCTGTTCACCACCATATTAGATCGTCCCCTATCTAAAATCATGATATTTTGTACTTCCATTACTCCCTTCCAATCCTCACCGCACTCCAATCCCTCCTCCTTCCAAATTTCCAGTTTTTCCTGAGAGTTTCCTTCTGTATCTATCTTGTCCACCCTATACATCCTCCGCTGCACCTCATTCCTCCCCACACCCATTATTTGTCCCAGTCTCCCTCTATTTTGCCCTTCAACTCGGCTGTTGGTGTTTCCCCGTCTCACTCTGCTGTTCATTTTGTTTTGTTGCTTCCTGATCCGTTCAATGTCCTATCTCTTCCACAAGCCTCAATCTGAGTTCAAACAAATGTTTTATCCACAGACAACAAAAGTTGTGCTTACCTGCATTTTCAATGAATCACTCTGGCTTGGGTTTGCGCTTTCTGTTAGAATTGATCCCTTCGTATCAAATCTTCTACCTTACAACATTTAATCATCCTGATTTTGCTGGACTCCTCTTCTTTCCACATAATGGCAGCTACCCACATCCAGCAGCGCCCGTTCCCCACTAAACCACCAGCGAGATTCCCAGACTTTAGAAATTTCCTCACGTTCTCCACTAACCACAAGCAAGATTCCCAGACTTTAGAAATTTCCTGCACTGTTGATGTATTTCTCCAGCTGTTATTGCTATGTTACTGGCACACCAACCAGAACGTAAGTGCGTTATTTATATCGGCCAAGCCGTATTCTGCTAACATTGCCTTATCCTCAATGCTTCTCAAAGGATGACAAAGATCTGGTACATGAGTTTGTGAATTCCGAGGGGCTGACGTGTCTTGTCCGTGTTGGCGAAGCCGCTGACCAGAACTACCAGAATTACATCCTTCGAGGTAAGAATCCCCACATCTGCATTGGTCATCTTCTTAAACATGAATATTAAGGATAACAATAATCTTGCCAATGCACTTGGGAATCTGGCCAGCTCGAGCTATATGGGGTGATCCGCAAGAATTGAGGCCTGGATTAAAGTTAAAACTGATGTTCATTATTATTAAACCATACTGTTTTATAGAATATAGATAGTATTTTACAACAATTTAAACACACTTATAACTGAGCAGTCACCTCTACTTATTTTTTCATTGTCTTCTTTCTTGGAGTATGACTTGATCAACTTTTGTCATCCGAATTGATCCGTTGGTATCAAATCTTCTACCTTGTCGCCCAGATAGCTCAGATGGCACCCTCTCGTGTTCAGGCCGTTGTTGCTTCCATGGTTGGCAGCGAGTGCCCCGGAAGCATTGCCGGAAAGGGAGTGGCAATCATATGTGTGGGAAAATTGCATGCTCCGTCAGGGTCGCCCAGATAGCTCAGATGGCAGAGCACTGGCACGGTTTTCCAGAGGACCTGGGTTCGATTCCTGGTCTGGGCCTGTAATTTTCCCACATATATCAATTTAACTTTGTCGTTGCCCTCTCATGCCCTCTAAATTATTTGCAAAGAACATTCAAATTCCAATACACCCGGTACCCACTACAGGATCACTGTCTCTCTCTATCTTATGTTATCTTTACTTAAGATATGTGAAAATAAATTGAAAGTACTTCCTACCTGCAGCTCTTGGGCAGATCATGCTGTACGTGGATGGAATGAATGGTGTCATTGCACATAACGAGACCATCCAGTGGCTCTACTCCCTCATTGCATCCAAGGTGAGCTGCTCTATTATTATTCAATTGCTTCTTTCACACCACAGACATCCAGTCTTATGATGACTCTATTCTGCTTTATACTTTCTCTCTATTCACCATTTGCTGCTCTTTCACGATAGTACGTCACGCACCTTTCCCTGGAACCCACGTCGGTCTGCATGTTCTACGTTTCCTTTGTCCGCATCTTGTTTTTCTGTTCATTGGGGTTTTTTTTGGAAACACAGCCTTTCCATCAGTAGCATTTTAATGTTTATCCCAAACGAAGTTAACGGAATCAGTAATCAACCACAATGTGTGTCCTTTGCATCACTTGTCGGTCCTCCATGAAGGTTATTCTTGATCCAACTGTGTTTTATCGACATTGTAATAGTGACATTGTAATTAATAATCACGAGATTAGCTTTATTTCCAGAAGTTTGGACTTCAAATAATCCATGCTTCTGTTGTCATCCAAGAGTAAAACCACAGTCATTAGTAACTATCTGGGATACCTCTTCATGGTGGTTACAACACCAAAATGTAAATCGGGGGCCAAATCTTGTCCACTCTCCCCTGCTGCCCAGTTTTGGCAGGGCAGCACGACTATGCTCAGAGAGTACCGATTGGGCCTTATGGACTGGCCCACTCCCTCTGCTCTCTCTCTCTCTCCCTCTGCCTCTCCCGCTCTCTCTCACCCTCTCTCTCTCTCTCTCTCTCTCTCTCGCCCTCTCTCTCCTGCCCTCTCTCTCTCTCTATCTCGATCTCTCACCCTCTCTCTCTCACCCTCTCTCTCTCACCCTCTCTCTCTCACCCTCTCTCTCTCACTCTCTCTCTCTCACCCTCTCTCTCTCACCCGCTCTCTCTCACCCGGTCTCTCTCACCCGCTCTCTCTCACCCTCTCTCTCTCACCCTCTCTCTCTCTCTCTCTCACCCGCTCTCTCTCACCCTCTCTCTCTCGCCCTCTCTCTCTCTCACCCTCTCTCTCTCACCCTCTCTCTCTCACTCTCTCTCACTCACCCTCTCTCTCTCTCCCTCTCACCCTCTCTCTCTCTCTCTCTACCTCTCTCTCTCTCTCTCTCTCTCTCTCTCTCTCTCACCCTCTCTCTCTATCTCTATCTCTTTCTCTCACCCTTTCTCTCTCACCCTCTCTCTCTCTCTCACCATCTCTCTCTCTCTCACCCCTCTCCCTCTCTCACCTTCTCTCTCTCACCCTCTCTCTCTCACCCTCTCTCTCTCTCACCCTCTCTCTCTCTCACCCTCTCTAACTCACCCTCTCTCTCTCTCGCCCTCTCTCTCTCTCACCCTCTCTCTCTCACCCTCTCTCTCTCTCACCCTCTCTCTGTCTCACCCTCTCTCTCTCTATCTCTCTCTCTCTCTCTCTCTCTCTGTCTCTCTCTCTCTCTCTCTCTCTCACCCTCTCTCTCTCTCACCCTCTCTCTCTCTCGCCCTCTCTCTCTCACCCTCTCTCTCTCACCCTCTCTCTCTCTCACCCTCTCTCTGTCTCACCCTCTCTCTCTCTATCTCTCTCTATCTCTCTCTCTCTCTCTCACCCTCTCTCTCTCACCCTCTCTCTCTCTCTCACCCTCCCTCTCTCACCCTCTCTAACTCACCCTCTCTCTCTCTCGCCCTCTCTCTCTCTCACCCTCTCTCTCTCTCACCCTCTCTCTCTCTCTCACCCTCTCTCTCTCACCCTCTCTCTCTCACCCTCTCTCTCTCTCACCCTCTCTCTGTCTCACCCTCTCTCTCTCTATCTCTCTCTCTCTCTCACCCTCTCTCTCTCACCCTCTCTCTCTCTCGCCCTCTCTCTCTCTCTCTTGGTCCTGGTTTCATTAAAGGTGCTGGTACACCATCTTGGATTTAGGGGATCTATGGGTCGCTCTGGGAGATAGATTGGCTGTCTCTGTGCCATGGACCTGTTCAAAAGAACTGTCTGGGGCTATACAGCAGCAACAACAGCAACAGCAACAACAACAGCAACAACAACAACAATCACAGTCTTTATGATACGAGTACAATGTTCTCACCATTGTCCAGCACCTCATTGGCCTATAACATCTCACCCTTTGTTGTTATCCTTTTTCCGCAACCTTTATAACTGTAAACAAAATACATACGCACAGTATGTTCTTGAAGGGGCTACCGTTGATTAAATGGGATGTGCTTCTTGATCTGCTGATTGCAGATTAAAATTTCACCTGGCTGCGTCTTCTTGAGAGTGGCTTGACGAATATCGTAACTCGTATATCCAAGTCTCATTTTAACAGCCAAATAATGGCATCAGTTGCGGCTGTGTGGATTCCCCCAATGCTCCTGCTGAATGTTCACAATTCCTTAAGGGTTAAACATATGGCCCAAGGTTGGTTAGCATATTCCCACTGTTGCACGCTGGGCTGTCCTTGACTTTCCATTCATGCAGTTGGTTAGCCCTCTGAGCATGGGAAGCGCGAATCTGGTTTCTTGTGGACAGTTGTTTCTGGGGCCAGCATGCTCTTCTATCGGGTCCTGAATAAGGTATTTGTTATGGATGCTGGTATTTTCCCAGCGCTGTCGCCATTGATCTTTGATGTCACATCTCATATCACTCAAGGCACTGGAATATGCTCCAGATTGCCCTGCTTGATTTGAGATGGGAGGTAGCTATTTTTTTTAGGTTTTCATGGATCTGAGGATTTGGATTGTTCTGGGTCTTGTGACATTCGTAGAGTATACTGTATTACTTATGTTTGAGTGCACCGGCAGCCAAGATAGGGGTGTTGTTTTTGGTGTCCCAGTGATAGTTTGCATTCCACAGTTTAGGATAGGATCCAGGTGTTTGGTGTGTCTGATCTCAGCCTATACACAAAGGTGCAGTACCCTGTAGTACACCATGGCTAGGGCAGCAGTTCAGAGAGTATGAGCATCTTCCCCACAGCTGGTGCTTTCAAGTTTCTGGTTAATGTTGAGCCATGTTTTCATCTTTTCACAAAACTTCCTCAGATGTCCTCGGTAAATCAAGCTACAAATCAGTGTAACATGAGGACCTTTTGGGTTTATCACGACTCTTCATCACGAAAAGTCATATCTAAGCCAGAACTTGCCAGGTGATTGTTCAGGTAGAAAGCAATTGGCATGTTTTTGGCGGGGTTTGGACGAAGTTGCCAGTGTGAAATACTCCTCCATTGCTTTTAGATCCAGAGAGAGTGTACATCCTGTTCCTTTCTCCTTAATGCTAGATCTTTGTGCAAGAGCCTAGTGGTCTGCAGAAGTGAATTTCCCGATGTTGTGTGTGACATATCACTTCCAAACATATTTAATAGTAAGCCTGCGGACACATAGTCATTTTGGAGACCATCGTATGGCGTCCTTGAGGAACTTGCCTCATCTCTAAGGCACACTCGTAAATGGTGATTACTCAACATTGATATTAAGACCTGTAATGCGGTTCAACAACAGAGAGGTTTGAGTACTTTCATCAGCAGTCCATGTCTCCACACTGTATCATTGGCTGACGAAAGGCCTACAAACACAGAATACAGTTCTGTGTTTGGGCAAGCTTGAAGCTGATGTTGATATGTCTGGTTAACCTAACTACTTGGTTATGGTGCCGTTTTTTTCTGGTTTGAAACAAGTTTGATATTTAGGTAGGCAGAGCTCTACTATTAGCAGAATACGAGTCAACGGAAGTCACTCCAGCAGCGTATATGTTGTGCGTAGGAGTGATAATAGTCAGTAGGTTGAGGCATCATCAGCTAGTTTTTCTGGTTTAGGGATGTACATGGCATTTGCTTCTCATCAAAGTGATGCTGTATCACCATTTGAGTGAACGTTAATATATACAGACGCAAACCCTTCTCGTCCTCTGAGCCAAAGTTCTTCAAAGACACAGGGTAAATCCCGTCTTGTCGATCTTACTGCGTTGCCTACATTGGTGGAAGATAGTGCACATCCATTTCATATCTTGTGTACGGATATGAGAGAGGGGACGAGTTTGGGGATGCGGAGATCCGGTTGGTGAGTTATTTTCAGATTTTGCATCTCATCAGCTCTGGAGAACAGATTTTGGGAATTGAAGAGAAGTTGCCTGACTATAGAATTACCTGGGACTTTCAGTGGACCGTATTGAGAATCCCTCGTTGTTTCCAGAGTATGGAGCAGTTTATCTTCGTGAAATCACTCGGTCTATTCCTTGCCATAAGTTGCCACTCTGCTGTGGCCAGTGACCTGTTTAGGATTCTTTCTCAAAAAAAATCATGACTTATTATTGGATCTCCGCACTTCCAAGTTTTCTATCTTACTTTGTGACCTGGTAGATCTCCGTTCCACCTCCTGAAACTCACCCACATGTGGAGATAGCAACCAACGACAGCAACTTACTTGCACAAACATATACACACACATACATACAGTACATGCACACACACACACATGCACACACACACATGCACGCACACACATGCACGCACACACTGAGGTGGATAATTTCAGAAATGGGAGGGCTCCAGTCCACCTTCTGAAACCTCAATATGGCGATAACAACTAACGGCACACACACACACACACACACACACACACACACACACGCACACGCACACGCACACGCACACACACACGGATGCACATGCATGCACACACACCGCTTTTTCACAAGTCTGTTTCTCACAAAACTAATATTTTGTTGAGCAGTGTAACAGTTACTCCCAAAGTGTTATACAGTACTGCATTAATAATAATAATAATTCATTTATTTTGTATAGCGCTTTTCATTAACATTTAAAAAGATGTTGTCGATGATACTTATTCTACAACACCCGATATGTAACTTATCTTAATTGTAAACACCCTCCTGTCTCCCACTGCCCCTCATGATATGTTCTATTTGTTAGCTCTTGTACAAGCCTTGACTAAGTATACAAAAAAATGACCTCAAAATTGTGATTTATCTTGAGTAAGAATCTTATTAACTTGTAATCAATATTGATAGTTGGCCTTTCTGTCATTTATGTATCCTTTATCCAATATTGGTTGTACTTCCAATAAATAAATAAATAAATAAATAAAACTGCAGCCAAGGTAATGTTTTCTTAATGAGCAGTTTGAATGGTAGGACTTGTGTAAAGAGATAAATGTAAATAAAGACACATTCTAATCCCTCACCAATATGACCAGGATGGAGAAAAGAAAAGGCCTGATAAAAACTGTCTTCTGGAATATTGAGTGACCGATGACGACATCATTATTTGTTATCTAAACTAATTTATTCCTAGATTGTGCTCAAGAAATTTCATCTTGATTGGATGAAGTTTTGTACTTGTCGAATTATGACGTCATAATGGAGGCACCAATGACATCATGATTAACATATTTTATTCCCCATGGAGAGTTCTTTACAATGAGGCATGTCTCAATTTTTTTTTATTCAGCACTTTTGGAGATATAGAGGTGCAAAGTTTTTGGGGTTTTTCCAAGATGTCGGCCGAACCACGTGACGATAATTAGCCATGCGATATTAAATAATTAACGAAGCACTTCTCATCCATGTCACCCTCCACCACCGTTGTATCAGAATGAGCTGATTCTTCACGCAGTCACGGATTGCCTAACCGCAATATGGGGCCGTTGAAAAATTACGTAACACTTATTTTTAATAATTTACGTAACGCAACACTTGAATACATAACGTAACGTAATGCTTCATTGCCGTGCGTTCTGACGTGTCATGCATTCTAACGGGCTTGATTAAACCTTACTGTTATTCGACATATGATTACATGTTTTGGGGTCCCTCATCGTCAATAACACTCGACCCAAACAGAGCCAATGGTAATCTAATGCAACAAACCCGGCAGCCTACTGGCCTAATCTGATAGGCCTACCAGAAAAGCAAGATGGCGGCAATATAATTTAGTCTTGGCGCTATGGTGGGTGGAGTCAAACGACTGATGTGGGTGTGTTCTGGCAGCTGTCGGACCAATGGCTGCACATTTCAAAAGTCGACCCCAACAAGAACCCCAACAAGAAGCCCAACAACAACAACAGCAACACAATGCTGTTTTAAACTTGCGACTTGTCGCAGATAAAAAGAACAGTTTGATAAAGTCTGACAAGCTGGTTCAGGTGTAGCACACTTACCTGTGAGCTATCTTGTCTGGGTTTGATTTTTAGCTCAATTACAAACTTTCAGATTAGTGCTTCACAGGTAGGGCCTTGCTTCACATAGTGCGGTATCCCTCAGATGAACGTTAAACCAGGCATCCCGTCTGCTAGCATTATTTGGTGGACTTTGAAGATCCCACGGTGTCTTCCACAAGGAACAGTCAAGTTGTCAAGTTATCGCCGGTAACCTGAACAAATCACAAATCCCTGCCTAAATTATCTCTAGTCAGACGTCAGGCCTGGCAATACAGTTCATGAAAGACTTGAGCCAAACTTTCACCATGGCCAAGTCCACAAGAAGTTGGGTTAAATTTGGCTGTTCAAGAAGTAGTAGGTGTAGTAGTGGTAGAGCACAGCTTGAAGAGTGGAAAAAAAAATCATTCCATTATTTGCTTTAGGAATGCAGAATCACTGTCATAAATCATTCCGGATTTAATCAGGATCATAATGGATGCAAGTGGACAGGACAACTGTCCACAAGTGGACAGGTTTACTGAATATCTTGTGTGAAGGATATTATACTCTTCAGTGCAACTTCCTTCCTGAGAAGCTCAAGGAGGTTATTTATATTCGAGACTTATTCCTGGATTATAGTCCGGTGGGAATTAAACCCAGACTAGATAACTCAGAGCAGCAACCCTGATCTCTCAGAGGCCAAAGCAATATTGTCATCTCTGCAGACCAGGGTTATTTATTTATTTTTACGATTATCTGGAACTATTGGAGGAGCTTCTACCGCTACAGTATCACAGGTAGGACAAAGGCCTAAGTAGATATTGGTGAATTTTTTTATTTTTTATTTTTTACATTACTTACAATGACATTAGTAGACAATGGCCAAACATGCGGTATAGGGGATTTGAACTGAGGTTCCCTCCATCATGAGCCGGGAATTCAAAAATGGAACACTAACAGGCCGACGCACAATTACTCACAAAGAGTGCGGGGAATTGTAGGGAGGTTGGGAGATGGGTGGGGAGGTTAGTATATTTGTTACATACTATTTTTTTTAACAACCCGAGGGAGTACATGAACAACAAATTACTGGACAGATGGATTGAATGTCATTGTGCATTACCAAGGGTTGTGGACACCGCACAGCCCTGATCTGTGGGGGATTTTGAAGAGGAAAGTTTCTCAGCAGTGGTATGCAACCACAATGGAGCTCAAGGATGCCGTGACCCGAGCTTTGAGCGAAATCGTAATCTTAATGCTTTGTAGCATGTCCAGAAGAATGCGGAGATGTTTTAAAGTGCGTTTGGACCTTGACGCTGATCATTGAGATGAAAAGAAAATATTTTGAAAACTGCTCCTCGACTTTGGGGCCACTCTGTACATATAATGCATGCATCTGTTTTTCTTTGTCGTTAAGATATGAATCTTCATTGAAACACCTTTATCCATATATTCTCTGACCTAGTTCTCTCCAGTTGCTGAAAGGGCCATGAAGTCTCAGACACCAAGTTTCATTGTAAATCTGCCCATTTCCTTTCAGCTATGAGAAATACCAAAGACATTCATTGAAACTAGAAAAAGCAATCAACGTTTGCAGACCCTCGCCAGGACTTATTTTGGGTGATTTTACTTACGGTATTTTGGGTGCTTTTACTTTATTTTGGTGATTTTACTTATTTTGGGTGATTTTACTTATTTTTGGGTGCTTTTACTTATTTTTGGGTGATTTTACTTATTTTTTGGTGCTTTTACTTATTTTGGGTGATTTTACTTATTTTGGGTACTTTTACTTATTTGGGTGCTTTTACTTATTTTTGGGTGCTTTTACTTATTTTGGGTGCTTTTACTTATTTCGGTGCTTTTACTTATTTGGGTACTTTTACTTATTTGGGTACTTTTACTTATTTGGGTGCTTTTACTTATTTTGGGTGCTTTTACTTATGTTGGGTGCTTTTACTTATTTTGGGTGCTTTTACTTATTTTGGGTGCTTTTACTTATTTTGGGTGATTTTACTTATTTTGGGTGATTTTACTTATTTTGGGTGCTTTTACTTATTTGGGTACTTTTACTTATTTGGGTGCTTTTACTTATTTTGGGTGCTTTTACTTATTTTGGGTGCTTTTACTTATTTGGGTGCTTTTACTTATTTGGGTGCTTTTACTTATTTGGGTGCTTTTACTTATTTTGGTGCTTTTACTTATTTTTGGGTGCTTTCACTTATTTTGGGTGCTTTTACTTATTTTGGGTGCTTGTGGTGGATGTATTTGATATGCAAGACGTATTTGCGTATTTTATATGTATTTGATATATTTGATATGATATGCAAAATACAAGACGTATTTGATATGCCCATTCTAATTGTACCGTACATACTTTATAGACGTACTTTCCTTATTATTGCCCTTGCCAGAGGGGAGGGTATTGCATCTGGGTCCGTTTATCTGTCTGCCTGTTTATCGGCAATTGCGATTACAACGTAATTCAACAATCAATCTCGTGTTATGAATGGTTACATGGACTATGACCAATAGCATGGATGGGATCTCTGGATCTAAATCAAATTGAACAGGAGAGAAAATAAATTGAGAGATTGAGACATCCTAAGGTAGGCTAAGTTTGTCCACAGTCCCTCATTCACCTGGAAGTGGCCCTCATCAAACAATGGTGCAACATCCCACAGCAGGAGCTGGATCATCTGATTTCGTCGGCCACAAGATGTGTACAAGCTTGTGTTGGAGCCATTGGTGGTCACATGTACATCTGATGTAAACTTGTCCGTCGTCATCATTTGACTGACGGCCATGTTGTTTCACATTGCGGTATTTATTATTTAACATTGACTTCCGCTGACGTTTTTGTAAAGGGAATGTACAGGTCAATGTGCTAGTCATCTTCAGAATATCCGATAAAAACTGGAGCAATTGAACTTTGTCGCCAATATGCCTCCGCGTAGTTCCTGCCTGTGACAATGGGTAGATGCCCTCGTTGATTGTTCTAAAAATATATACGTTTGATTTAAATCCCTTCAGCTGTTCTCAAGTATCACATTTTTGCTCGACATGACAGATTTCACATCAATCGGTGAAGCGGTTTCAGAGAAGGGTTTTTTTTGTGAAGTTTCATGTTCATCGGATAAGGTTCGTTTTTCTATCCAAGATGGCTGCCAAACCACATGACCTACGACGTCATCATTTTCAAAGTACATGCAGCAATGGTGTTGGATGACATTGTAAAATTTCGCATCAATAGCGTAAGCGATTTCTGAGATATAATTATTTAATATTGTCCTTCAATCCAATATGGCTGCCACACCATGTGACGGATGATGTTTTCCTGATCAACTTTTCATCGCCATACCTAGTCAATGACACAAGTAAAGTTTCGAGTCAATGAATTTCGAGGTTTTGGAGGAGATATTTTTTTAAGGTTTTAGGTTAAATCCAATATGGCTGCCAAACCATGTGACCTATGATGTCATAAATTTAATATTTCAATACAAATGGGTCATAGATCATGTTTTTACATGCATAGCATGCATGCATAGCATAGCATGCAATTACAGATTTTTAGGATAAAGCATTTGATTAAAACATATATAGCTGGTATACCACTTCACCTATGATGTCATCGTTATCATGCTTTTGTTCCCCATTGAGAGTACTTGATAATGTGCCAAGTTTCAAATTTTTCCAGTCAGCCGGGTTTTTTTCACCAAGATAGCTGCCATACCACGTGACCTGTGACGTCACAATTATCGTACAAACACTACATGGGCGTCACTCTTACCCTTGATGTTTCGTCTCAATCGGACATGTGGTTGCTGAAAATAACAACGTTTAGCCCTTACAGACAACTCGAAAACATAATGCCTCCTGCCACCATCGGGGGCGGATGCATAAAATACTTTGTAAGCCTCAAAATTTTGTTGCTTACTTGCTTTGTGATGAGTATATTATTGCTTTGTAAATTAAAAAGTTGCTTTCTCTTAAATGCGACTTTATGTGGATTTTACTTACTCTCCTGTAATTTTATGTCTGCAGGAGAAATCGTAGAGGGGCCATATCAGCTATTTGTAATTCGATACAAGGATTAATCCTTCTGGATCTCCTATGGCCGTGTATCCTCACTGTCTTTAATTATACGTCGGCTCCATTCGGATACCAGATGTTTTTTTTTCCTTTGGCATGTATGGGGATCCCCAGGTGTGTTTACATGAGTGCAGTCAGGTGAAATCACACATTATGAACCAATAATTCATACGGCCTGAAACGGGCGCTGTCAAATACGGCATATTTGCCTCTCCAGACGAGAGCCTTGGCGGTTAGGGTGCCGCAGGGCTTGGCGGTTAGGGTGCCGAAGGGCTTGGCGGTTAGGGTGCCGAAGGGCTTGGCGGTTAGGGTGCCGGAGGGCTTGGCGGTTAGGGTGCCGGAGGGCTTGGCGGTTAGGGTGCCGGAGGGCTGGCGGTTAGGGTGCCGGAGGGCTTGGCGGTTAGGGTGCCGGAGGGCTTGGCGGTTAGGGTGCCGGAGGGCTTGGCGGTTAGGGTGCCGGAGGGCTTGGCGGTTAGGGTGCCGGAGGGCTTGGCGGTTAGGGTGCCGGAGGGCTTGGCGGTTAGGGTGCCGGAGGGCTTAGCGGTTAGGGTGCCGGAGGGCTTAGCGGTTAGGGTGCCGGAGGGCTTAGCGGTTAGGGTGCCGGAGGGCTTAGCGGTTAGGGTGCCAATGGGCTTAGCGGTTAGGGTGCCGGAGGGCTTAGCGGTTAGGGTGCCGGAGGGCTTAGCGGTTAGGGTGCCAATGGGCTTAGCGGTTAGGGTGCCGGAGGGCTTAGCGGTTAGGGTGCCGGAGGGCTTAGCGGTTAGGGTGCCGGAGGGCTTAGCGGTTAGGGTGCCGGAGGGCTTAGCGGTTAGGGGGCCGGAGGGCTTAGCGGTTAGGGTGCCGGCTTGGGATCCTAGGTTCCTGGGTTCGATTCCCGGTCGATCGCTGAATTAACCCCAGGGGGGTTGACTCAGCCTGTCATCCTTCCGAGGTCGGCAAATTGAGTACCAGTTCACTGGTAATTCCCGATGTGTCGCAAGAGGCGACTAACAGAGTTGGAGCCAGGAAGGGCATCCGGCCATAAAACATTGCTTCAAAAAGGGCACCACGGTGCCTGAAAAAGGCCAACCCCTGCTCTGTGGGGAAAAATGGTATCCAATGGTGGTTTGCCTCTCCAGACAACTCCTACCGAGTGTGTGAGTGACCAGATCACGTTTTTGCTGTTTCCATTTTCAGCTTAAATCGTAGTCTATGATTGGTGAGGAGTAATTTCGGATTAAAAGGAGTTCGGCCGCTTGCGCGCCATATGGGACGATGGCCGATCTCGCAGTTGCTGATGCTTTCTCCTTTTCGAGCAGCGTTGCTGCAGCTTAGCCAAGCACTCGGGGGGAGTATAAGCAGCATGAGCTCAACGGGAGCTATGAGTGCCGGTGGGCCGGTTGTGTGTCTTGGCACATTGGACATTCTCATGGTGCAGGCCAGCTTAGGCCATGCACAGCGATGGGGAATGTTGGCTGTAAGTCAGCCGTTCAAGGCCTAGGGCAGGCGCATTTCTAGGCCACGCTTCCTTCAAAACAGCTGTTGCAACGGTGGCATTTCTGTCTATGTTTATATATCTGTGTTTATTTGCATCTACAATATGTGTTCATATTTATATTTTTCTACATGTCCACATATACAAGTTTAGGTCTTCATTAACAGGTGGAAATACAACATAATTCATCATTACCTGCCAAATGGCAAGGCACTGACCTAAAGGAAGATTGATGGAAAGAGTTTTATTGGTCCAATGTCTACAGGGGGTTCTCCTTTTCTACAAGGGTCTCCATACCTTGCCTGTCCTTTGTGGTGTATTTCTTTTGACACAACTGCCTATTCTTCATTTCTTTCGCACCGGCCTTATGCTTTGGAAGGTTTATTTTGGATTCTGAGCCCCCCCTAGCCCCTCACTGCCCTCAGTTGACACTTTAAATTTATATCTATTCAACAATGAGTGTCACATGCCAGTGTGGAAAAGAATACACAAAGGAAAGGTATCTGCGAGTGTAACCCGATAGCTTTGAGTGCAGTTTTTCCAGTTGAACTGCACGTTTTCCTTAAGAAAAGCAAGTTGAGAACTTGACTCGGCCACAGAATGTTAGTGCTTTCGTACTTTACTGCAGTTCATTCAGGCCCACACTGTTACGGACAATTGTAACCGGTCATCTTATCCTGGAAGAGGCTTCTTTAGAGCCCGGGCAGGGTACTTTTTAACATGGATACTTCATTGCAATCTTGGAAGAGCTAAAACATATAGGACATTATTTATACTAGCAAAGGTACCCGCCCAATGGGCGGGGCTTCAATTGGGAGGCCCAAATGAAAAGGCAAAAGATCGGAAAGTGGACTTTTTTTTATTTTAAACGATTTATATAAACATCCGTTAAATCATATCACACGCAAATGATCAAAAGCTAAACAGTATTTGTAGAATTTCAATAAAAGCCACATCACTGTTCATATTGGTAAATATTATTCCATCGTGTTTGGAAAAACTGGAAAATTGGAAATTGAAAAAACAATCTAGCCTATTTTACTCCAGGGGGTCCCAGGATTACCCACCCAAAATTTTGTTGCGATCGGTTCAGCCGTTTTTGCGGTACCTGGGAACAGACAGACGGACGGACGGACAGACAGCCGGACAGACATTTGGTGAATTATAGTAAGATGTAAGCTGTGTATGAAGGAAACATAGGGGCAACGCCCCTGGGCTCACTTTGTAGACCCAGGGAACTGCTGGTGGGCATGGAAGACCCACAAAATATGTAAATTATCCGATGGTTTGAACGACCTTGTGAAAGCACCATGCGGAGATGATTCCTAGCAAGTTACAACTAAATCGGGTGAATACTTTTTAAGAAGTCAAAAGTAGCGATCCCGGAATCGTAATGACCTTTGACCTTTAAATTGACCGACTTAGTATGCAATTTTTTTGAAGGGATTTCCCCCAGGAGGTCTTGGTCCTCAGATTTTCTCCAAAGTTTGGTGAAAATAGGACTATTAGTTTAAGCATCGCAGGTGATGAAGGTTGTGGTCAAGTTTCATCTAAATTGTGTTTGTAGTTTCCGAGAAGAAGATCTGAGTGTTTACACACTGACTCACTCACTGACGGACACCTGCGATGCTATGACCTCACCTGAACTATGTTCCAGTTCGTTCTACCTTAAAAGAGTGTGGTGTGGACAGGAGTTGGTACTCGTATACAACAGTTTGAGGAATGGGTGGAAAGAAGAGTGATTGATCAATATGATTTGTGCAGGTGTATGACGGGATTGATAGCTGATTTCCTAAAATCCTCTACCCTAGAAATCCTATAAAACTCAATAGAAAATGTTGGGGCCTCTGAGGGGTTTCTCAGTCTGTAGAGTTCTACAGGAAATTTTCATAAAGAGTTTCGTGGTAATTAACATTACCTTAGTAAAGATGCAGTACATGTTGATCAGGTTCTTCCAGTGTTCTGAGCAGTTCCGTCATGGTGAGGTATTTGAAGTGTGGAAGGAACAATCTGGTTCTTCGATGGAAATTAATTATATGAGGAAATTATACTGAGCTTGAGGCCATCATTTCCTGGGATACGCTGGTTACCAGTGACGTCATCACAATGGCGCCACCTTTCTCACCGCACTTAGCGGGGCATTTCCTATGGAGGAATTTCCGCCTCACCACGGATGCCAACCGATGTGATTGTCCATGTTCTATCCTTTTCAAGCAAGGAAGCAGCACATGCCATTTAAAAAGTCTTTGGTGTGACTTGAACCAGCCCAAAGCGGCTGGGTGTTTTTTAGGGGACACCATCTCCTTACTGGATGCCGTCGGCTCCTTACGGGAGCTCATTCTCCCTTTGCCAGTTGTTGTTTTTGGTCCTGGCGGGGTGTCAGTCACCTTCCACACCAGCAAATCCAGTGAGGGGTGTCTGTTTCGTCACTGACAACCCGACCATGTGGCAGGAGCACTGGGTGGTTACATGTTACCCGTCTTCTACCGACTCCTCTCTGGCCTTGCCCCCCCCAGCTCTCTCTGGGCTCTGTCCCGCAGATATTCCTACAGGTCGCACAAGATCTGCCTGCAACCCTCTTATGGTTAAACTGCCAAAATCAAGACTCTCTGCTCACCTTCACTCCTTCATTCCTCTTTTCTCCCACCTCTGGAACAAACTCCCTCACTCTCTTCAATCCCACTCCTCCCTCCAGGTCTTTAAAACAGCTGTTCACCACCATCTCTTACCTTCCCCCATCCAAAACCTTGATCTTTTCTACCCCCGCTAATTTCACCCCAATTCCACTTTTTTGAAATACCAACTTCTGTCCTGGAAGTCCTTGGTGTACTTGTGTTTTATACTTCTCCCTCCTCCCCCCCCCCCCCTTCCCACGCCTCCTCCCCCCAAGCCCTCTCCCTCCCACACATCTCCCTGCTCTCAAATGTTGTGTTTGTGTGCTTCCCCTTCTCTCCCCATCTTGTCTTCCGCTCCCTCTTTTTATATATTTTGTTTGTCTGGTTGATTTGTTTGTGAAGTAAATGTTAGCTCTTTCACGAGCCTCGATTCAGTATACAAAAAAAAAAAAAAAACAGTCCCAAAAGACTAACCTGACATAAAAATTACTGAATAATTAAAAATAATTACTAAGCAATTGGCTAATGCTGTCTGTCTGTCTGTCAGTCTGTCTGTCTGTCCTACTCTGAAGCATGGAAACGCTCCTTGGAGAGAATTTTTTTTCATTAAAAGTAGCTTCAAATGAATCCATACCTGTGGGAAAATAAAAAAATATATTCAATGACAAACAAATTTAAGCTAGGCAGTGTATAGGCAACAGACCGCCGTCTTGATCGCTCCATAATTTTTATTTTTGTTTGCTGTTAAGAAATATATAACCTCCCATTTTGAGTTCTTTCAAGCAAGTGCAACAATCCGTTGTGGTATTTTTACCATGAGTTTCTGCTAGTATTACTGAATGGAGTTCAGTTTTCATGTATCCAGTCGGGCCTGAAAAACATCAACGACAGCCTCTTGCTATGGCAGGGAAATTGCATTTAAACACTTCGGAAGAGCATTTATAGGATGAGTAATCGATATATTAGGTGTTTATAAGTGCATGTCTACGGGTAGTTTTGAATGAGTGCATATTATATTTGTGCTGCCCTGTTTGTTCCGTGTGAACGATCCCATCATTCTGACGCAGTTACCGAACAGGTCTAGTAAACAGGTTCATCAATCTGTCTCTCTGAACAGTATAGCATGTGACATGAGCCGGCACATTGGCAGCAGCAAGAGCAAACGGGAAGTTCTTATTTCTCCTGACAGTGCCATGATTTACATTGGGAGGGGAGATGTTGTTGGGTTAGTTAAAGTAGTAAGTTGCTCTGAGGTATGATTTTGGAGAAGTGAATAAGAAAACATTGCAAAGTGTACCTTCGGCAAAGACAAGATAGCAAAGTGTACCTTGGGCAAAGAAAATATAGCAAAGTGTAGCTTCGGCAAAGAAAAGATAGCAAAGTGAAGCTTGGGCAAAGAAAAGATAGCAAAATGTACCTTGGGCAAAGAAAAGATAGCAAAGTGAAGCTTGGGCAAAGAAAAGATAGCAAAGTGTACCTTGGGCAAAGAAAAGACAGCAAAGTGTAGCTTGCGCAAAGAAAAGATAGCAAAGTGAAGCTTGGGCAAAGAAAAGATAGCAAAGTGAAGCTTGGGCAAAGAAAAGATAGCAAAGTGAAGCTTGGGCAAAGAAAAGATAGCAAAGTGTACCTTGGGCAAAGAAAAGATAGCAAAATGTAGCTTGGGCAAAGAAAAGATAGCAAAGTGTAGCTTGGGCAAAGAAAAGATAGCAAAGTGAAGCTTGGGCAAAGAAAAGATAGCAAAATGTACCTTGGGCAAAGAAAAGATAGCAAAGTGAAGCTTGGGCAAAGAAAAGATAGCAAAGTGTACCTTGGGCAAAGAAAAGACAGCAAAGTGTAGCTTGCGCAAAGAAAAGATAGCAAAGTGAAGCTTGGGCAAAGAAAAGATAGCAAAGTGTAGCTTCGGCAAAGAAAAGATAGCAAAGTGAAGCTTGGGCAAAGAAAAGATAGCAAAATGTACCTTGGGCAAAGAAAAGATAGCAAAGTGAAGCTTGGGCAAAGAAAAGATAGCAAAGTGTACCTTGGGCAAAGAAAAGACAGCAAAGTGTAGCTTGCGCAAAGAAAAGATAGCAAAGTGAAGCTTGGGCAAAGAAAAGATAGCAAAGTGAAGCTTGGGCAAAGAAAAGATAGCAAAGTGAAGCTTGGGCAAAGAAAAGATAGCAAAGTGTACCTTGGGCAAAGAAAAGATAGCAAAATGTAGCTTGGGCAAAGAAAAGATAGCAAAGTGTACCTTGGGCAAAGAAAAGATAGCAAAGTGTAGCTTGCGCAAAGAAAAGATAGCAAAGTGTAGCTTGCGCAAAGAAAAGATAGCAAAGTGTACCTTGGGCAAAGAAAAGATAGCAAAGTGTAGCTTGGGCAAAGAAAAGAGAGCAAAGTGTAGCTTGGGCAAAGAAAAGATAGCAAAGTGTAGCTTGCGCAAAGAAAAGATAGCAAAGTGAAGCTTGGGCAAAGAAAAGATAGCAAAATGTAGCTTGCGCAAATAAAAGACAGCAAAGTGAAGCTTGGGCAAAGAAAAGATAGCAAAATGTAGCTTGGGCAAAGAAAAGATAGCAAAGTGAAGCTTGGGCAAAGAAAAGATAGCAAAGTGTAGCTTGCGCAAAGAAAAGATAGCAAAGTGAAGCTTGGGCAAAGAAAAGATAGCAAAGTGAAGCTTGGGCAAAGAAAAGATAGCAAAGTGAAGCTTGGGCAAAGAAAAGATAGCAAAGTGTACCTTAGGCAAAGAAAAGAGAGCAAAGTGTACCTTGGGCAAAGAAAAGATAGCAAAGTGTAGCTTGCGCAAAGAAAAGATAGCAAAGTGAAGCTTGGGCAAAGAAAAGATAGCAAAATGTAGCTTGGGCAAAGAAAAGATAGCAAAGTGAAACTTGGGCAAAGAAAAGATAGCAAAGTGTACCTTGGGCAAAGAAAAGAGAGCAAAGTGTACCTTGGGCAAAGAAAAGATAGCAAAGTGTAGCTTGGGCAAAGAAAAGATAGCAAAGTGAAGCTTGGGCAAAGAAAAGATAGCAAAGTGAAGCTTGGGCAAAGAAAAGATAGCAAAGTGAAGCTTGGGCAAAGAAAAGATAGCAAAGTGAAGCTTGGGCAAAGAAAAGATAGCAAAGTGAAGCTTGGGCAAAGAAAAGATAGCAAAGTGTACCTTGGGCAAAGAAAAGAGAGCAAAGTGTACCTTGGGCAAAGAAAAGATAGCAAAGTGTAGCTTGCGCAAAGAAAAGACAGCAAAGTGAAGCTTGGGCAAAGAAAAGATAGCAAAATGTAGCTTGGGCAAAGAAAAGATAGCAAAGTGAAGCTTGGGCAAAGAAAAGATAGCAAAGTGTAGCTTGGGCAAAGAAAAGATAGCAAAATGTAGCTTGGGCAAAGAAAAGATAGCAAAGTGAAGCTTGGGCAAAGAAAAGATAGCAAATTGTAGCTTCGGCAAAGAAAAGATAGCAAAGTGAAGCTTGGGCAAAGAAAAGATAGCAAAATGTAGCTTGGGCAAAGAAAAGATAGCAAATTGTAGCTTGGGCAAAGAAAAGATAGCAAAGTGTAGCTTGGGCAAAGAAAAGATAGCAAATTGTAGCTTGGGCAAAGAAAAGATAGCAAAGTGAAGCTTGGGCAAAGAAAAGATAGCAAAGTGTAGCTTGGGCAAAGAAAAGATAGCAAAGTGAAGCTTGGGCAAAGAAAAGATAGCAAAGTGTACCTTGGGCAAAGAAAAATAGCAAAGTGTAGCTTGGGCAAAGAAAAGATAGCAAAGTGAAGCTTGGGCAAAGAAAAGATAGCAAAGTGTAGCTTGGGCAAAGAAAAGATAGCAAAGTGAAGCTTGGGCAAAGAAAAGATAGCAAAGTGTACCTTGGGCAAAGAAAAGATAGCAAAGTGAAGCTTGGGCAAAGAAAAGATAGCAAATTGTAGCTTGGGCAAAGAAAACATAGCAAAGTGTAGCTTCGGCAAAGAAAAGATAGCAAAGTGAAGCTTGGGCAAAGAAAAGATAGCAAAGTGTACCTTGGGCAAAGAAAAATAGCAAAGTGAAGCTTGGGCAAAGAAAAGATAGCAAAGTGTACCTTGGGCAAAGAAAAGATAGCAAATTGTAGCTTGGGCAAAGAAAAGATAGCAAAGTGTAGCTTGGGCAAAGAAAAGAGAGCAAATTGTACCTTGGGCAAAGAAAAGATAGCAAAGTGAAGCTTGGGCAAAGAAAAGATAGCAAAGTGTAGCTTGGGCAAAGAAAAGATAGCAAAGTGAAGCTTGGGCAAAGAAAAGATAGCAAAGTGTACCTTGGGCAAAGAAAAATAGCAAAGTGAAGCTTGGGCAAAGAAAAGATAGCAAAGTGTACCTAGGGCAAAGAAAACATAGCAAAGTGAGGCTTGGGCAAAGAAAAGATAGCAAAATGTACCTTGGGCAAAGAAAAATAGCAAAGTGAAGCTTGGGCAAAGAAAAGATAGCAAAGTGTACCTAGGGCAAAGAAAACATAGCAAAGTGTAGCTTCGGCAAAGAAAAGATAGCAAAGTGAAGCTTGGGCAAAGAAAAGATAGCAAAGTGTACCTCGGGCAAAGAAAAGATAGCAAAGTGAAGCTTGGGCAAAGAAAAGATAGCAAATTGTAGCTTGGGCAAAGAAAACATAGCAAAGTGTAGCTTCGGCAAAGAAAAGATAGCAAAGTGAAGCTTGGGCAAAGAAAAGATAGCAAAGTGTACCTTGGGCAAAGAAAAATAGCAAAGTGAAGCTTGGGCAAAGAAAAGATAGCAAAGTGTACCTTGGGCAAAGAAAAGATAGCAAATTGTAGCTTGGGCAAAGAAAAGATAGCAAAGTGTAGCTTGGGCAAAGAAAAGAGAGCAAATTGTAGCTTGGGCAAAGAAAAGATAGCAAAGTGAAGCTTGGGCAAAGAAAAGATAGCAAAGTGTACCTTGGGCAAAGAAAAATAGCAAAGTGAAGCTTGGGCAAAGAAAAGATAGCAAAGTGTACCTTGGGCAAAGAAAACATAGCAAAGTGTAGCTTCGGCAAAGAAAAGATAGCAAAGTGAGGCTTGGGCAAAGAAAAGATAGCAAAATGTACCTTGGGCAAAGAAAAATAGCAAAGTGAAGCTTGGGCAAAGAAAAGATAGCAAAGTGTACCTAGGGCAAAGAAAACATAGCAAAGTGTAGCTTCGGCAAAGAAAAGATAGCAAAGTGAAGCTTGGGCAAAGAAAAGATAGCAAAGTGTAGCTTGGGCAAAGAAAAGATAGCAAAGTGTACCTTGGGCAAAGAAAACATAGCAAAGTGTAGCTTCGGCAAAGAAAAGATAGCAAAGTGAAGCTTGGGCAAAGAAAAGATAGCAAAATGTAGCTTGGGCAAAGAAAAGATAGCAAAGTGTAGCTTGCGCAAAGAAAAGATAGCAAAGTGAAGCTTGGGCAAAGAAAAGATAGCAAAGTGTAGCTTGGGCAAAGAAAAGATAGCAAAATGTAGCTTGGGCAAAGAAAAGATAGCAAAGTGAAGCTTGGGCAAAGAAAAGATAGCAAAGTGTAGCTTGGGCAAAGAAAAGATAGCAAAATGTAGCTTGGGCAAAGAAAAGATAGCAAAGTGAAGCTTGGGCAAAGAAAAGATTGCAAAGTGTAGCTTCGGCAAAGAAAAGATAGCAAAGTGAAGCTTGGGCAAAGAAAAGATAGCAAAATGTAGCTTGGGCAAAGAAAAGATAGCAAAGTGTAGCTTGGGCAAAGAAAAGATAGCAAATTGTAGCTTGGGCAAAGAAAAGAGAGCAAATTGTAGCTTGGGCAAAGAAAAGATAGCAAAGTGTAGCTTGCACAAAGAAAAGATAGCCAAGTGAAGCTTGGGCAAAGAAAAGATAGCAAAATGTAGCTTGCGTAAAGAAAAGACAGCAAAGTGAAGCTTGGGCAAAGAAAAGATAGCAAAGTGAAGCTTGGGCAAAGAAAAGATAGCAAAATGTAGCTTGCGCAAAGAAAAGACAGCAAAGTGAAGCTTGGGCAAAGAAAAGATAGCAAAATGTAGCTTGGGCAAAGAAAAGATAGCAAAGTGAAGCTTGGGCAAAGAAAAGATAGCAAAGTGTAGCTTGGGCAAAGAAAAGATAGCAAAATGTAGCTTGGGCAAAGAAAAGATAGCAAAATGTAGCTTGGGCAAAGAAAAGATAGCAAAATGTAGCTTGGGCAAAGAAAAGATAGCAAAATGTAGCTTGGGCAAAGAAAAGATAGCAAAGTGAAGCTTGGGCAAAGAAAAGATAGCAAAATGTAGCTTGGGCAAAGAAAAGATAGCAAAATGTAGCTTGGGCAAAGAAAAGATAGCAAAGTGTAGCTTGCGCAAAGAAAAGATAGCAAAGTGAAGCTTGGGCAAAGAAAAGATAGCAAAATGTAGCTTGGGCAAAGAAAAGATAGCAAAATGTAGCTTGGGCAAAGAAAAGATAGCAAAATGTAGCTTGGGCAAAGAAAAGATAGCAAAGTGAAGCTTGGGCAAAGAAAAGATAGCAAAATGTAGCTTGGGCAAAGAAAAGATAGCAAAATGTAGCTTGGGCAAAGAAAAGATAGCAAAGTGTAGCTTGGGCAAAGAAAAGATAGCAAAGTGAAGCTTGGGCAAAGAAAAGATAGCAAAATGTAGCTTGGGCAAAGAAAAGATAGCAAAATGTAGCTTGGGCAAAGAAAAGATAGCAAAGTGAAGCTTGGGCAAAGAAAAGATAGCAAAATGTAGCTTGCGCAAAGAAAAGATAGCAAAGTGTAGCTTGGGCAAAGAAAAGATAGCAAAATGTAGCTTGCGCAAAGAAAAGATAGCAAAGTGTAGCTTGGGCAAAGAAAAGATAGCAAAATGTAGCTTGGGCAAAGAAAAGATAGCAAAATGTAGCTTGGGCAAAGAAAAGATAGCAAAATGTAGCTTGCGCAAAGAAAAGATAGCAAAGTGAAGCTTGGGCAAAGAAAAGATAGCAAAATGTAGCTTGCGCAAAGAAAAGATAGCAAAGTGAAGCTTGGGCAAAGAAAAGATAGCAAAATGTAGCTTGGGCAAAGAAAAGATAGCAAAATGTAGCTTGGGCAAAGAAAAGATAGCAAAATGTAGCTTGGGCAAAGAAAAGATAGCAAAATGTAGCTTGGGCAAAGAAAAGATAGCAAAATGTAGCTTGGGCAAAGAAAAGATAGCAAAATGTAGCTTGGGCAAAGAAAAGATAGCAAAGTGAAGCTTGGGCAAAGAAAAGATAGCAAAATGTAGCTTGGGCAAAGAAAAGATAGCAAAATGTAGCTTGGGCAAAGAAAAGATAGCAAAGTGTAGCTTGCGCAAAGAAAAGATAGCAAAGTGAAGCTTGGGCAAAGAAAAGATAGCAAAATGTAGCTTGGGCAAAGAAAAGATAGCAAAGTGTAGCTTGCGCAAAGAAAAGATAGCAAAATGTAGCTTAGGCAAAGAAAAGATAGCAAATTGTAGCTTGGGCAAAGAAAAGATAGCAAAGTGTACCTTGGGCAAGGAAAAGATAGCAAAGTGTAGCTTGCGCAAAGAAAAGATAGCAAAGTGTAGCTTGCGCAAAGAAAAGATAGCAAAGTGTACCTTGGGCAAAGAAAAGATAGCAAAGTGTAGCTTGGGCAAAGAAAAGAGAGCAAAGTGTAGCTTGGGCAAAGAAAAGATAGCAAAGTGTAGCTTGCGCAAAGAAAAGATAGCAAAGTGAAGCTTGGGCAAAGAAAAGATAGCAAAATGTAGCTTGCGCAAAGAAAAGACAGCAAAGTGAAGCTTGGGCAAAGAAAAGATAGCAAAATGTAGCTTGGGCAAAGAAAAGATAGCAAAGTGAAGCTTGGGCAAAGAAAAGATAGCAAAGTGTAGCTTGCGCAAAGAAAAGATAGCAAAGTGAAGCTTGGGCAAAGAAAAGATAGCAAAGTGAAGCTTGGGCAAAGAAAAGATAGCAAAGTGAAGCTTGGGCAAAGAAAAGATAGCAAAGTGTACCTTGGGCAAAGAAAAGAGAGCAAAGTGTACCTTGGGCAAAGAAAAGATAGCAAAGTGTAGCTTGCGCAAAGAAAAGATAGCAAAGTGAAGCTTGGGCAAAGAAAAGATTGCAAAATGTAGCTTGCGCAAAGAAAAGACAGCAAAGTGAAGCTTGGGCAAAGAAAAGATAGCAAAATGTAGCTTGGGCAAAGAAAAGATAGCAAAGTGAAGCTTGGGCAAAGAAAAGATAGCAAAGTGTAGCTTGGGCAAAGAAAAGATAGCAAAATGTAGCTTGGGCAAAGAAAAGATAGCAAAGTGAAGCTTGGGCAAAGAAAAGATAGCAAATTGTTGCTTCGGCAAAGAAAAGATAGCAAAGTGAAGCTTGGGCAAAGAAAAGATAGCAAAATGTAGCTTGGGCAAAGAAAAGATAGCAAATTGTAGCTTGGGCAAAGAAAAGATAGCAAAGTGGAGCTTGGGCAAAGAAAAGATAGCAAATTGTAGCTTGGGCAAAGAAAAGATAGCAAAGTGAAGCTTGGGCAAAGAAAAGATAGCAAAGTGTACCTTGGGCAAAGAAAAATAGCAAAGTGAAGCTTGGGCAAAGAAAAGATAGCAAAGTGTAGCTTCGGCAAAGAAAAGATAGCAAAGTGAAGCTTGGGCAAAGAAAAGATAGCAAAGTGTACCTTGGGCAAAGAAAAATAGCAAAGTGAAGCTTGGGCAAAGAAAAGATAGCAAAGTGTACCTTGGGAAAAGAAAAGATAGCAAATTGTAGCTTGGGCAAAGAAAAGATAGCAAAGTGTAGCTTGGGCAAAGAAAAGAGAGCAAATTGTAGCTTGGGCAAAGAAAAGATAGCAAAGTGAAGCTTGGGCAAAGAAAAGATAGCAAAGTGTACCTTGGGCAAAGAAAAATAGCAAAGTGAAGCTTGGGCAAAGAAAAGATAGCAAAGTGTACCTTGGGCAAATAAAACATAGCAAAGTGTAGCTTCGGCAAAGAAAAGATAGTAAAGTGAGGCTTGGGCAAAGAAAAGATAGCAAAATGTACCTTGGGCAAAGAAAAATAGCAAAGTGAAGCTTGGGCAAAGAAAAGATAGCAAAGTGTACCTTGGGCAAAGAAAACATAGCAAAGTGTAGCTTCGGCAAAGAAAAGATAGCAAAGTGAAGCTTGGGCAAAGAAAAGATAGCAAAGTGTAGCTTGGGCAAAGAAAAGATAGCAAAGTGTACCTTGGGCAAAGAAAACATAGCAAAGTGTAGCTTCGGCAAAGAAAAGATAGCAAAGTGAAGCTTGGGCAAAGAAAAGATAGCAAAATGTAGCTTGGGCAAAGAAAAGATAGCAAAGTGTAGCTTGCGCAAAGAAAAGATAGCAAAGTGAAGCTTGGGCAAAGAAAAGATAGCAAAGTGTAGCTTGGGCAAAGAAAAGATAGCAAAATGTAGCTTGGGCAAAGAAAAGATAGCAAAGTGAAGCTTGGGCAAAGAAAAGATAGCAAAGTGTAGCTTGGGCAAAGAAAAGATCGCAAAATGTAGCTTGGGCAAAGAAAAGATAGCAAAGTGAAGCTTGGGCAAAGAAAAGATTGCAAAGTGTAGCTTCGGCAAAGAAAAGATAGCAAAGTGAAGCTTGGGCAAAGAAAAGATAGCAAAATGTAGCTTGGGCAAAGAAAAGATAGCAAAGTGTAGCTTGGGCAAAGAAAAGATAGCAAATTGTAGCTTGGGCAAAGAAAAGAGAGCAAATTGTAGCTTGGGCAAAGAAAAGATAACAAAGTGTAGCTTGCACAAAGAAAAGATAGCAAAGTGAAGCTTGCGTAAAGAAAAGACAGCAAAGTGAAGCTTGGGCAAAGAAAAGATAGCAAAGTGAAGCTTGGGCAAAGAAAAGATAGCAAAATGTAGCTTGCGCAAAGAAAAGACAGCAAAGTGAAGCTTGGGCAAAGAAAAGATAGCAAAATGTAGCTTGGGCAAAGAAAAGATAGCAAAGTGTAGCTTGGGCAAAGAAAAGATAGCAAAATGTAGCTTGGGCAAAGAAAAGATAGCAAAGTGAAGCTTGGGCAAAGAAAAGATAGCAAAATGTAGCTTGGGCAAAGAAAAGATAGCAAAATGTAGCTTGGGCAAAGAAAAGATAGCAAAATGTAGCTTGGGCAAAGAAAAGATAGCAAAATGTAGCTTGGGCAAAGAAAAGATAGCAAAGTGAAGCTTGGGCAAAGAAAAGATAGCAAAATGTAGCTTGGGCAAAGAAAAGATAGCAAAATGTAGCTTGGGCAAAGAAAAGATAGCAAAGTGTAGCTTGCGCAAAGAAAAGATAGCAAAGTGAAGCTTGGGCAAAGAAAAGATAGCAAAATGTAGCTTGGGCAAAGAAAAGATAGCAAAATGTAGCTTGCGCAAAGAAAAGATAGCAAAGTGAAGCTTGGGCAAAGAAAAGATAGCAAAATGTAGCTTGGGCAAAGAAAAGATAGCAAAATGTAGCTTGGGCAAAGAAAAGATAGCAAAATGTAGCTTGGGCAAAGAAAAGATAGCAAAATGTAGCTTGGGCAAAGAAAAGATAGCAAAATGTAGCTTGGGCAAAGAAAAGATAGCAAAGTGTAGCTTGCGCAAAGAAAAGATAGCAAAATGTAGCTTAGGCAAAGAAAAGATAGCAAATTGTAGCTTGGGCAAAGAAAAGATAGCAAAGTGTACCTTGGGCAAGGAAAAGATAGCAAAGTGTAGCTTGCGCAAAGAAAAGATAGCAAAGTGTAGCTTGCGCAAAGAAAAGATAGCAAAGTGTACCTTGGGCAAAGAAAAGATAGCAAAGTGTAGCTTGGGCAAAGAAAAGAGAGCAAAGTGTAGCTTGGGCAAAGAAAAGATAGCAAAGTGTAGCTTGCGCAAAGAAAAGATAGCAAAGTGAAGCTTGGGCAAAGAAAAGATAGCAAAATGTAGCTTGCGCAAAGAAAAGACAGCAAAGTGAAGCTTGGGCAAAGAAAAGATAGCAAAATGTAGCTTGGGCAAAGAAAAGATAGCAAAGTGAAGCTTGGGCAAAGAAAAGATAGCAAAGTGTAGCTTGCGCAAAGAAAAGATAGCAAAGTGAAGCTTGGGCAAAGAAAAGATAGCAAAGTGAAGCTTGGGCAAAGAAAAGATAGCAAAGTGAAGCTTGGGCAAAGAAAAGATAGCAAAGTGTACCTTGGGCAAAGAAAAGAGAGCAAAGTGTACCTTGGGCAAAGAAAAGATAGCAAAGTGTAGCTTGCGCAAAGAAAAGATAGCAAAGTGAAGCTTGGGCAAAGAAAAGATAGCAAAATGTAGCTTGCGCAAAGAAAAGACAGCAAAGTGAAGCTTGGGCAAAGAAAAGATAGCAAAATGTAGCTTGGGCAAAGAAAAGATAGCAAAGTGAAGCTTGGGCAAAGAAAAGATAGCAAAGTGTAGCTTGGGCAAAGAAAAGATAGCAAAATGTAGCTTGGGCAAAGAAAAGATAGCAAAGTGAAGCTTGGGCAAAGAAAAGATAGCAAATTGTTGCTTCGGCAAAGAAAAGATAGCAAAGTGAAGCTTGGGCAAAGAAAAGATAGCAAAATGTAGCTTGGGCAAAGAAAAGATAGCAAATTGTAGCTTGGGCAAAGAAAAGATAGCAAAGTGGAGCTTGGGCAAAGAAAAGATAGCAAATTGTAGCTTGGGCAAAGAAAAGATAGCAAAGTGAAGCTTGGGCAAAGAAAAGATAGCAAAGTGTACCTTGGGCAAAGAAAAATAGCAAAGTGAAGCTTGGGCAAAGAAAAGATAGCAAAGTGTACCTTGGGCAAAGAAAACATAGCAAAGTGTAGCTTCGGCAAAGAAAAGATAGCAAAGTGAAGCTTGGGCAAAGAAAAGATAGCAAAGTGTACCTTGGGCAAAGAAAAATAGCAAAGTGAAGCTTGGGCAAAGAAAAGATAGCAAAGTGTACCTTGGGAAAAGAAAAGATAGCAAATTGTAGCTTGGGCAAAGAAAAGATAGCAAAGTGTAGCTTGGGCAAAGAAAAGAGAGCAAATTGTAGCTTGGGCAAAGAAAAGATAGCAAAGTGAAGCTTGGGCAAAGAAAAGATAGCAAAGTGTACCTTGGGCAAAGAAAAATAGCAAAGTGAAGCTTGGGCAAAGAAAAGATAGCAAAGTGTACCTTGGGCAAATAAAACATAGCAAAGTGTAGCTTCGGCAAAGAAAAGATAGTAAAGTGAGGCTTGGGCAAAGAAAAGATAGCAAAATGTACCTTGGGCAAAGAAAAATAGCAAAGTGAAGCTTGGGCAAAGAAAAGATAGCAAAGTGTACCTTGGGCAAAGAAAACATAGCAAAGTGTAGCTTCGGCAAAGAAAAGATAGCAAAGTGAAGCTTGGGCAAAGAAAAGATAGCAAAGTGTAGCTTGGGCAAAGAAAAGATAGCAAAGTGTACCTTGGGCAAAGAAAACATAGCAAAGTGTAGCTTCGGCAAAGAAAAGATAGCAAAGTGAAGCTTGGGCAAAGAAAAGATAGCAAAATGTAGCTTGGGCAAAGAAAAGATAGCAAAGTGTAGCTTGCGCAAAGAAAAGATAGCAAAGTGAAGCTTGGGCAAAGAAAAGATAGCAAAGTGTAGCTTGGGCAAAGAAAAGATAGCAAAATGTAGCTTGGGCAAAGAAAAGATAGCAAAGTGAAGCTTGGGCAAAGAAAAGATAGCAAAGTGTAGCTTGGGCAAAGAAAAGATAGCAAAATGTAGCTTGGGCAAAGAAAAGATAGCAAAGTGAAGCTTGGGCAAAGAAAAGATTGCAAAGTGTAGCTTCGGCAAAGAAAAGATAGCAAAGTGAAGCTTGGGCAAAGAAAAGATAGCAAAATGTAGCTTGGGCAAAGAAAAGATAGCAAAGTGTAGCTTGGGCAAAGAAAAGATAGCAAATTGTAGCTTGGGCAAAGAAAAGAGAGCAAATTGTAGCTTGGGCAAAGAAAAGATAACAAAGTGTAGCTTGCACAAAGAAAAGATAGCAAAGTGAAGCTTGCGTAAAGAAAAGACAGCAAAGTGAAGCTTGGGCAAAGAAAAGATAGCAAAGTGAAGCTTGGGCAAAGAAAAGATAGCAAAATGTAGCTTGCGCAAAGAAAAGACAGCAAAGTGAAGCTTGGGCAAAGAAAAGATAGCAAAATGTAGCTTGGGCAAAGAAAAGATAGCAAAGTGTAGCTTGGGCAAAGAAAAGATAGCAAAATGTAGCTTGGGCAAAGAAAAGATAGCAAAGTGAAGCTTGGGCAAAGAAAAGATAGCAAAATGTAGCTTGGGCAAAGAAAAGATAGCAAAATGTAGCTTGGGCAAAGAAAAGATAGCAAAATGTAGCTTGGGCAAAGAAAAGATAGCAAAATGTAGCTTGGGCAAAGAAAAGATAGCAAAGTGAAGCTTGGGCAAAGAAAAGATAGCAAAATGTAGCTTGGGCAAAGAAAAGATAGCAAAATGTAGCTTGGGCAAAGAAAAGATAGCAAAGTGTAGCTTGCGCAAAGAAAAGATAGCAAAGTGAAGCTTGGGCAAAGAAAAGATAGCAAAATGTAGCTTGGGCAAAGAAAAGATAGCAAAATGTAGCTTGCGCAAAGAAAAGATAGCAAAGTGAAGCTTGGGCAAAGAAAAGATAGCAAAATGTAGCTTGGGCAAAGAAAAGATAGCAAAATGTAGCTTGGGCAAAGAAAAGATAGCAAAATGTAGCTTGGGCAAAGAAAAGATAGCAAAATGTAGCTTGGGCAAAGAAAAGATAGCAAAATGTAGCTTGGGCAAAGAAAAGATAGCAAAATGTAGCTTGGGCAAAGAAAAGATAGCAAAGTGAAGCTTGGGCAAAGAAAAGATAGCAAAATGTAGCTTGGGCAAAGAAAAGATAGCAAAATGTAGCTTGGGCAAAGAAAAGATAGCAAAGTGTAGCTTGGGCAAAGAAAAGATTGCAAAGTGTACCTTGGGCAAAGAAAAGATAGCAAAATGTAGCTTGGGCAAAGAAAAGATAGCAAAATGTAGCTTGGGCAAAGAAAAGATAGCAAAGTGTAGCTTGCGCAAAGAAAAGATAGCAAAATGTAGCTTGGGCAAAGAAAAGATAGCAAATTGTAGCTTGGGCAAAGAAAAGAAAGCAAAATGTAGCTTGGGCAAAGAAAAGATAGCAAAGTGTAGCTTCGGCAAAGAAAAGATAGCAAAGTGTTGCTTGGGCAAAGAAAAGAGAGCAAAGTGTACCTTGGGCAAAGAAAAGATAGCAAAGTGTAGCTTGCGCAAAGAAAAGATAGCAAAGTGAAGCTTGGGCAAAGAAAAGATAGCAAAATGTAGCTTGGGCAAAGAAAAGATAGCAAAGTGAAACTTGGGCAAAGAAAAGATAGCAAAGTGTACCTTGGGCAAAGAAAAGAGAGCAAAGTGTACCTTGGGCAAAGAAAAGATAGCAAAGTGTAGCTTGGGCAAAGAAAAGATAGCAAAGTGAAGCTTGGGCAAAGAAAAGATAGCAAAGTGAAGCTTGGGCAAAGAAAAGATAGCAAAGTGAAGCTTGGGCAAAGAAAAGATAGCAAAGTGAAGCTTGGGCAAAGAAAAGATAGCAAAGTGAAGCTTGGGCAAAGAAAAGATAGCAAAGTGTACCTTGGGCAAAGAAAAGAGAGCAAAGTGTACCTTGGGCAAAGAAAAGATAGCAAAATGTAGCTTGGGCAAAGAAAAGATAGCAAAGTGAAGCTTGGGCAAAGAAAAGATAGCAAATTGTAGCTTGGGCAAAGAAAAGATAGCAAAGTGTAGCTTGGGCAAAGAAAAGATAGCAAATTGTAGCTTGGGCAAAGAAAAGATAGCAAAGTGAAGCTTGGGCAAAGAAAAGATAGCAAAGTGTAGCTTGGGCAAAGAAAAGATAGCAAAGTGAAGCTTGGGCAAAGAAAAGATAGCAAAGTGTACCTTGGGCAAAGAAAAATAGCAAAGTGTAGCTTGGGCAAAGAAAAGATAGCAAAGTGAAGCTTGGGCAAAGAAAAGATAGCAAAATGTAGCTTGGGCAAAGAAAAGATAGCAAATTGTAGCTTCGGCAAAGAAAAGATAGCAAAGTGAAGCTTGGGCAAAGAAAAGATAGCAAAATGTAGCTTGGGCAAAGAAAAGATAGCAAATTGTAGCTTGGGCAAAGAAAAGATAGCAAAGTGTAGCTTGGGCAAAGAAAAGATAGCAAATTGTAGCTTGGGCAAAGAAAAGATAGCAAAGTGAAGCTTGGGCAAAGAAAAGATAGCAAAGTGTAGCTTGGGCAAAGAAAAGATAGCAAAGTGAAGCTTGGGCAAAGAAAAGATAGCAAAGTGTACCTTGGGCAAAGAAAAATAGCAAAGTGTAGCTTGGGCAAAGAAAAGATAGCAAAGTGAAGCTTGGGCAAAGAAAAGATAGCAAAGTGTACCTTGGGCAAAGAAAAGATAGCAAAGTGAAGCTTGGGCAAAGAAAAGATAGCAAATTGTAGCTTGGGCAAAGAAAACATAGCAAAGTGTAGCTTCGGCAAAGAAAAGATAGCAAAGTGAAGCTTGGGCAAAGAAAAGATAGCAAAGTGTACCTTGGGCAAAGAAAAATAGCAAAGTGAAGCTTGGGCAAAGAAAAGATAGCAAAGTGTACCTTGGGCAAAGAAAAGATAGCAAATTGTAGCTTGGGCAAAGAAAAGATAGCAAAGTGTAGCTTGGGCAAAGAAAAGAGAGCAAATTGTACCTTGGGCAAAGAAAAGATAGCAAAGTGAAGCTTGGGCAAAGAAAAGATAGCAAAGTGTAGCTTGGGCAAAGAAAAGATAGCAAAGTGAAGCTTGGGCAAAGAAAAGATAGCAAAGTGTACCTTGGGCAAAGAAAAGATAGCAAAGTGAAGCTTGGGCAAAGAAAAGATAGCAAATTGTAGCTTGGGCAAAGAAAACATAGCAAAGTGTAGCTTCGGCAAAGAAAAGATAGCAAAGTGAAGCTTGGGCAAAGAAAAGATAGCAAAGTGTACCTTGGGCAAAGAAAAATAGCAAAGTGAAGCTTGGGCAAAGAAAAGATAGCAAAGTGTACCTTGGGCAAAGAAAAGATAGCAAATTGTAGCTTGGGCAAAGAAAAGATAGCAAAGTGTAGCTTGGGCAAAGAAAAGAGAGCAAATTGTAGCTTGGGCAAAGAAAAGATAGCAAAGTGAAGCTTGGGCAAAGAAAAGATAGCAAAGTGTACCTTGGGCAAAGAAAAATAGCAAAGTGAAGCTTGGGCAAAGAAAAGATAGCAAAGTGTACCTTGGGCAAAGAAAACATAGCAAAGTGTAGCTTCGGCAAAGAAAAGATAGCAAAGTGAGGCTTGGGCAAAGAAAAGATAGCAAAATGTACCTTGGGCAAAGAAAAATAGCAAAGTGAAGCTTGGGCAAAGAAAAGATAGCAAAGTGTACCTTGGGCAAAGAAAACATAGCAAAGTGTAGCTTCGGCAAAGAAAAGATAGCAAAGTGAAGCTTGGGCAAAGAAAAGATAGCAAAGTGTAGCTTGGGCAAAGAAAAGATAGCAAAGTGTACCTTGGGCAAAGAAAACATAGCAAAGTGTAGCTTCGGCAAAGAAAAGATAGCAAAGTGAAGCTTGGGCAAAGAAAAGATAGCAAAATGTAGCTTGGGCAAAGAAAAGATAGCAAAGTGTAGCTTGCGCAAAGAAAAGATAGCAAAGTGAAGCTTGGGCAAAGAAAAGATAGCAAAGTGTAGCTTGGGCAAAGAAAAGATAGCAAAATGTAGCTTGGGCAAAGAAAAGATAGCAAAGTGAAGCTTGGGCAAAGAAAAGATAGCAAAGTGTAGCTTGGGCAAAGAAAAGATAGCAAAATGTAGCTTGGGCAAAGAAAAGATAGCAAAGTGAAGCTTGGGCAAAGAAAAGATTGCAAAGTGTAGCTTCGGCAAAGAAAAGATAGCAAAGTGAAGCTTGGGCAAAGAAAAGATAGCAAAATGTAGCTTGGGCAAAGAAAAGATAGCAAAGTGTAGCTTGGGCAAAGAAAAGATAGCAAATTGTAGCTTGGGCAAAGAAAAGAGAGCAAATTGTAGCTTGGGCAAAGAAAAGATAGCAAAGTGTAGCTTGCACAAAGAAAAGATAGCCAAGTGAAGCTTGGGCAAAGAAAAGATAGCAAAATGTAGCTTGCGTAAAGAAAAGACAGCAAAGTGAAGCTTGGGCAAAGAAAAGATAGCAAAGTGAAGCTTGGGCAAAGAAAAGATAGCAAAATGTAGCTTGCGCAAAGAAAAGACAGCAAAGTGAAGCTTGGGCAAAGAAAAGATAGCAAAATGTAGCTTGGGCAAAGAAAAGATAGCAAAGTGAAGCTTGGGCAAAGAAAAGATAGCAAAGTGTAGCTTGGGCAAAGAAAAGATAGCAAAATGTAGCTTGGGCAAAGAAAAGATAGCAAAATGTAGCTTGGGCAAAGAAAAGATAGCAAAATGTAGCTTGGGCAAAGAAAAGATAGCAAAATGTAGCTTGGGCAAAGAAAAGATAGCAAAGTGAAGCTTGGGCAAAGAAAAGATAGCAAAATGTAGCTTGGGCAAAGAAAAGATAGCAAAATGTAGCTTGGGCAAAGAAAAGATAGCAAAGTGTAGCTTGCGCAAAGAAAAGATAGCAAAGTGAAGCTTGGGCAAAGAAAAGATAGCAAAATGTAGCTTGGGCAAAGAAAAGATAGCAAAATGTAGCTTGGGCAAAGAAAAGATAGCAAAATGTAGCTTGGGCAAAGAAAAGATAGCAAAGTGAAGCTTGGGCAAAGAAAAGATAGCAAAATGTAGCTTGGGCAAAGAAAAGATAGCAAAATGTAGCTTGGGCAAAGAAAAGATAGCAAAGTGTAGCTTGGGCAAAGAAAAGATAGCAAAGTGAAGCTTGGGCAAAGAAAAGATAGCAAAATGTAGCTTGGGCAAAGAAAAGATAGCAAAATGTAGCTTGGGCAAAGAAAAGATAGCAAAGTGAAGCTTGGGCAAAGAAAAGATAGCAAAATGTAGCTTGCGCAAAGAAAAGATAGCAAAGTGTAGCTTGGGCAAAGAAAAGATAGCAAAATGTAGCTTGCGCAAAGAAAAGATAGCAAAGTGTAGCTTGGGCAAAGAAAAGATAGCAAAATGTAGCTTGGGCAAAGAAAAGATAGCAAAATGTAGCTTGGGCAAAGAAAAGATAGCAAAATGTAGCTTGCGCAAAGAAAAGATAGCAAAGTGAAGCTTGGGCAAAGAAAAGATAGCAAAATGTAGCTTGCGCAAAGAAAAGATAGCAAAGTGAAGCTTGGGCAAAGAAAAGATAGCAAAATGTAGCTTGGGCAAAGAAAAGATAGCAAAATGTAGCTTGGGCAAAGAAAAGATAGCAAAATGTAGCTTGGGCAAAGAAAAGATAGCAAAATGTAGCTTGGGCAAAGAAAAGATAGCAAAATGTAGCTTGGGCAAAGAAAAGATAGCAAAATGTAGCTTGGGCAAAGAAAAGATAGCAAAGTGAAGCTTGGGCAAAGAAAAGATAGCAAAATGTAGCTTGGGCAAAGAAAAGATAGCAAAATGTAGCTTGGGCAAAGAAAAGATAGCAAAGTGTAGCTTGCGCAAAGAAAAGATAGCAAAGTGAAGCTTGGGCAAAGAAAAGATAGCAAAATGTAGCTTGGGCAAAGAAAAGATAGCAAAGTGTAGCTTGCGCAAAGAAAAGATAGCAAAATGTAGCTTAGGCAAAGAAAAGATAGCAAATTGTAGCTTGGGCAAAGAAAAGATAGCAAAGTGTACCTTGGGCAAGGAAAAGATAGCAAAGTGTAGCTTGCGCAAAGAAAAGATAGCAAAGTGTAGCTTGCGCAAAGAAAAGATAGCAAAGTGTACCTTGGGCAAAGAAAAGATAGCAAAGTGTAGCTTGGGCAAAGAAAAGAGAGCAAAGTGTAGCTTGGGCAAAGAAAAGATAGCAAAGTGTAGCTTGCGCAAAGAAAAGATAGCAAAGTGAAGCTTGGGCAAAGAAAAGATAGCAAAATGTAGCTTGCGCAAAGAAAAGACAGCAAAGTGAAGCTTGGGCAAAGAAAAGATAGCAAAATGTAGCTTGGGCAAAGAAAAGATAGCAAAGTGAAGCTTGGGCAAAGAAAAGATAGCAAAGTGTAGCTTGCGCAAAGAAAAGATAGCAAAGTGAAGCTTGGGCAAAGAAAAGATAGCAAAGTGAAGCTTGGGCAAAGAAAAGATAGCAAAGTGAAGCTTGGGCAAAGAAAAGATAGCAAAGTGTACCTTGGGCAAAGAAAAGAGAGCAAAGTGTACCTTGGGCAAAGAAAAGATAGCAAAGTGTAGCTTGCGCAAAGAAAAGATAGCAAAGTGAAGCTTGGGCAAAGAAAAGATAGCAAAATGTAGCTTGCGCAAAGAAAAGACAGCAAAGTGAAGCTTGGGCAAAGAAAAGATAGCAAAATGTAGCTTGGGCAAAGAAAAGATAGCAAAGTGAAGCTTGGGCAAAGAAAAGATAGCAAAGTGTAGCTTGGGCAAAGAAAAGATAGCAAAATGTAGCTTGGGCAAAGAAAAGATAGCAAAGTGAAGCTTGGGCAAAGAAAAGATAGCAAATTGTTGCTTCGGCAAAGAAAAGATAGCAAAGTGAAGCTTGGGCAAAGAAAAGATAGCAAAATGTAGCTTGGGCAAAGAAAAGATAGCAAATTGTAGCTTGGGCAAAGAAAAGATAGCAAAGTGGAGCTTGGGCAAAGAAAAGATAGCAAATTGTAGCTTGGGCAAAGAAAAGATAGCAAAGTGAAGCTTGGGCAAAGAAAAGATAGCAAAGTGTACCTTGGGCAAAGAAAAATAGCAAAGTGAAGCTTGGGCAAAGAAAAGATAGCAAAGTGTACCTTGGGCAAAGAAAACATAGCAAAGTGTAGCTTCGGCAAAGAAAAGATAGCAAAGTGAAGCTTGGGCAAAGAAAAGATAGCAAAGTGTACCTTGGGCAAAGAAAAATAGCAAAGTGAAGCTTGGGCAAAGAAAAGATAGCAAAGTGTACCTTGGGAAAAGAAAAGATAGCAAATTGTAGCTTGGGCAAAGAAAAGATAGCAAAGTGTAGCTTGGGCAAAGAAAAGAGAGCAAATTGTAGCTTGGGCAAAGAAAAGATAGCAAAGTGAAGCTTGGGCAAAGAAAAGATAGCAAAGTGTACCTTGGGCAAAGAAAAATAGCAAAGTGAAGCTTGGGCAAAGAAAAGATAGCAAAGTGTACCTTGGGCAAATAAAACATAGCAAAGTGTAGCTTCGGCAAAGAAAAGATAGTAAAGTGAGGCTTGGGCAAAGAAAAGATAGCAAAATGTACCTTGGGCAAAGAAAAATAGCAAAGTGAAGCTTGGGCAAAGAAAAGATAGCAAAGTGTACCTTGGGCAAAGAAAACATAGCAAAGTGTAGCTTCGGCAAAGAAAAGATAGCAAAGTGAAGCTTGGGCAAAGAAAAGATAGCAAAGTGTAGCTTGGGCAAAGAAAAGATAGCAAAGTGTACCTTGGGCAAAGAAAACATAGCAAAGTGTAGCTTCGGCAAAGAAAAGATAGCAAAGTGAAGCTTGGGCAAAGAAAAGATAGCAAAATGTAGCTTGGGCAAAGAAAAGATAGCAAAGTGTAGCTTGCGCAAAGAAAAGATAGCAAAGTGAAGCTTGGGCAAAGAAAAGATAGCAAAGTGTAGCTTGGGCAAAGAAAAGATAGCAAAATGTAGCTTGGGCAAAGAAAAGATAGCAAAGTGAAGCTTGGGCAAAGAAAAGATAGCAAAGTGTAGCTTGGGCAAAGAAAAGATCGCAAAATGTAGCTTGGGCAAAGAAAAGATAGCAAAGTGAAGCTTGGGCAAAGAAAAGATTGCAAAGTGTAGCTTCGGCAAAGAAAAGATAGCAAAGTGAAGCTTGGGCAAAGAAAAGATAGCAAAATGTAGCTTGGGCAAAGAAAAGATAGCAAAGTGTAGCTTGGGCAAAGAAAAGATAGCAAATTGTAGCTTGGGCAAAGAAAAGAGAGCAAATTGTAGCTTGGGCAAAGAAAAGATAACAAAGTGTAGCTTGCACAAAGAAAAGATAGCAAAGTGAAGCTTGCGTAAAGAAAAGACAGCAAAGTGAAGCTTGGGCAAAGAAAAGATAGCAAAGTGAAGCTTGGGCAAAGAAAAGATAGCAAAATGTAGCTTGCGCAAAGAAAAGACAGCAAAGTGAAGCTTGGGCAAAGAAAAGATAGCAAAATGTAGCTTGGGCAAAGAAAAGATAGCAAAGTGAAGCTTGGGCAAAGAAAAGATAGCAAAATGTAGCTTGGGCAAAGAAAAGATAGCAAAATGTAGCTTGGGCAAAGAAAAGATAGCAAAATGTAGCTTGGGCAAAGAAAAGATAGCAAAATGTAGCTTGGGCAAAGAAAAGATAGCAAAGTGAAGCTTGGGCAAAGAAAAGATAGCAAAATGTAGCTTGGGCAAAGAAAAGATAGCAAAATGTAGCTTGGGCAAAGAAAAGATAGCAAAGTGTAGCTTGCGCAAAGAAAAGATAGCAAAGTGAAGCTTGGGCAAAGAAAAGATAGCAAAATGTAGCTTGGGCAAAGAAAAGATAGCAAAATGTAGCTTGCGCAAAGAAAAGATAGCAAAGTGAAGCTTGGGCAAAGAAAAGATAGCAAAATGTAGCTTGGGCAAAGAAAAGATAGCAAAATGTAGCTTGGGCAAAGAAAAGATAGCAAAATGTAGCTTGGGCAAAGAAAAGATAGCAAAATGTAGCTTGGGCAAAGAAAAGATAGCAAAATGTAGCTTGGGCAAAGAAAAGATAGCAAAGTGTAGCTTGCGCAAAGAAAAGATAGCAAAATGTAGCTTAGGCAAAGAAAAGATAGCAAATTGTAGCTTGGGCAAAGAAAAGATAGCAAAGTGTACCTTGGGCAAGGAAAAGATAGCAAAGTGTAGCTTGCGCAAAGAAAAGATAGCAAAGTGTAGCTTGCGCAAAGAAAAGATAGCAAAGTGTACCTTGGGCAAAGAAAAGATAGCAAAGTGTAGCTTGGGCAAAGAAAAGAGAGCAAAGTGTAGCTTGGGCAAAGAAAAGATAGCAAAGTGTAGCTTGCGCAAAGAAAAGATAGCAAAGTGAAGCTTGGGCAAAGAAAAGATAGCAAAATGTAGCTTGCGCAAAGAAAAGACAGCAAAGTGAAGCTTGGGCAAAGAAAAGATAGCAAAATGTAGCTTGGGCAAAGAAAAGATAGCAAAGTGAAGCTTGGGCAAAGAAAAGATAGCAAAGTGTAGCTTGCGCAAAGAAAAGATAGCAAAGTGAAGCTTGGGCAAAGAAAAGATAGCAAAGTGAAGCTTGGGCAAAGAAAAGATAGCAAAGTGAAGCTTGGGCAAAGAAAAGATAGCAAAGTGTACCTTGGGCAAAGAAAAGAGAGCAAAGTGTACCTTGGGCAAAGAAAAGATAGCAAAGTGTAGCTTGCGCAAAGAAAAGATAGCAAAGTGAAGCTTGGGCAAAGAAAAGATAGCAAAATGTAGCTTGCGCAAAGAAAAGACAGCAAAGTGAAGCTTGGGCAAAGAAAAGATAGCAAAATGTAGCTTGGGCAAAGAAAAGATAGCAAAGTGAAGCTTGGGCAAAGAAAAGATAGCAAAGTGTAGCTTGGGCAAAGAAAAGATAGCAAAATGTAGCTTGGGCAAAGAAAAGATAGCAAAGTGAAGCTTGGGCAAAGAAAAGATAGCAAATTGTTGCTTCGGCAAAGAAAAGATAGCAAAGTGAAGCTTGGGCAAAGAAAAGATAGCAAAATGTAGCTTGGGCAAAGAAAAGATAGCAAATTGTAGCTTGGGCAAAGAAAAGATAGCAAAGTGGAGCTTGGGCAAAGAAAAGATAGCAAATTGTAGCTTGGGCAAAGAAAAGATAGCAAAGTGAAGCTTGGGCAAAGAAAAGATAGCAAAGTGTACCTTGGGCAAAGAAAAATAGCAAAGTGAAGCTTGGGCAAAGAAAAGATAGCAAAGTGTACCTTGGGCAAAGAAAACATAGCAAAGTGTAGCTTCGGCAAAGAAAAGATAGCAAAGTGAAGCTTGGGCAAAGAAAAGATAGCAAAGTGTACCTTGGGCAAAGAAAAATAGCAAAGTGAAGCTTGGGCAAAGAAAAGATAGCAAAGTGTACCTTGGGAAAAGAAAAGATAGCAAATTGTAGCTTGGGCAAAGAAAAGATAGCAAAGTGTAGCTTGGGCAAAGAAAAGAGAGCAAATTGTAGCTTGGGCAAAGAAAAGATAGCAAAGTGAAGCTTGGGCAAAGAAAAGATAGCAAAGTGTACCTTGGGCAAAGAAAAATAGCAAAGTGAAGCTTGGGCAAAGAAAAGATAGCAAAGTGTACCTTGGGCAAATAAAACATAGCAAAGTGTACCTTGGGCAAAGAAAAATAGCAAAGTGAAGCTTGGGCAAAGAAAAGATAGCAAAGTGTACCTTGGGAAAAGAAAAGATAGCAAATTGTAGCTTGGGCAAAGAAAAGATAGCAAAGTGTAGCTTGGGCAAAGAAAAGAGAGCAAATTGTAGCTTGGGCAAAGAAAAGATAGCAAAGTGAAGCTTGGGCAAAGAAAAGATAGCAAAGTGTACCTTGGGCAAAGAAAAATAGCAAAGTGAAGCTTGGGCAAAGAAAAGATAGCAAAGTGTACCTTGGGCAAATAAAACATAGCAAAGTGTAGCTTCGGCAAAGAAAAGATAGTAAAGTGAGGCTTGGGCAAAGAAAAGATAGCAAAATGTACCTTGGGCAAAGAAAAATAGCAAAGTGAAGCTTGGGCAAAGAAAAGATAGCAAAGTGTACCTTGGGCAAAGAAAACATAGCAAAGTGTAGCTTCGGCAAAGAAAAGATAGCAAAGTGAAGCTTGGGCAAAGAAAAGATAGCAAAGTGTAGCTTGGGCAAAGAAAAGATAGCAAAGTGTACCTTGGGCAAAGAAAACATAGCAAAGTGTAGCTTCGGCAAAGAAAAGATAGCAAAGTGAAGCTTGGGCAAAGAAAAGATAGCAAAATGTAGCTTGGGCAAAGAAAAGATAGCAAAGTGTAGCTTGCGCAAAGAAAAGATAGCAAAGTGAAGCTTGGGCAAAGAAAAGATAGCAAAGTGTAGCTTGGGCAAAGAAAAGATAGCAAAATGTAGCTTGGGCAAAGAAAAGATAGCAAAGTGAAGCTTGGGCAAAGAAAAGATAGCAAAGTGTAGCTTGGGCAAAGAAAAGATAGCAAAATGTAGCTTGGGCAAAGAAAAGATAGCAAAGTGAAGCTTGGGCAAAGAAAAGATTGCAAAGTGTAGCTTCGGCAAAGAAAAGATAGCAAAGTGAAGCTTGGGCAAAGAAAAGATAGCAAAATGTAGCTTGGGCAAAGAAAAGATAGCAAAGTGTAGCTTGGGCAAAGAAAAGATAGCAAATTGTAGCTTGGGCAAAGAAAAGAGAGCAAATTGTAGCTTGGGCAAAGAAAAGATAACAAAGTGTAGCTTGCACAAAGAAAAGATAGCAAAGTGAAGCTTGCGTAAAGAAAAGACAGCAAAGTGAAGCTTGGGCAAAGAAAAGATAGCAAAGTGAAGCTTGGGCAAAGAAAAGATAGCAAAATGTAGCTTGCGCAAAGAAAAGACAGCAAAGTGAAGCTTGGGCAAAGAAAAGATAGCAAAATGTAGCTTGGGCAAAGAAAAGATAGCAAAGTGTAGCTTGGGCAAAGAAAAGATAGCAAAATGTAGCTTGGGCAAAGAAAAGATAGCAAAGTGAAGCTTGGGCAAAGAAAAGATAGCAAAATGTAGCTTGGGCAAAGAAAAGATAGCAAAATGTAGCTTGGGCAAAGAAAAGATAGCAAAATGTAGCTTGGGCAAAGAAAAGATAGCAAAATGTAGCTTGGGCAAAGAAAAGATAGCAAAGTGAAGCTTGGGCAAAGAAAAGATAGCAAAATGTAGCTTGGGCAAAGAAAAGATAGCAAAATGTAGCTTGGGCAAAGAAAAGATAGCAAAGTGTAGCTTGCGCAAAGAAAAGATAGCAAAGTGAAGCTTGGGCAAAGAAAAGATAGCAAAATGTAGCTTGGGCAAAGAAAAGATAGCAAAATGTAGCTTGCGCAAAGAAAAGATAGCAAAGTGAAGCTTGGGCAAAGAAAAGATAGCAAAATGTAGCTTGGGCAAAGAAAAGATAGCAAAATGTAGCTTGGGCAAAGAAAAGATAGCAAAATGTAGCTTGGGCAAAGAAAAGATAGCAAAATGTAGCTTGGGCAAAGAAAAGATAGCAAAATGTAGCTTGGGCAAAGAAAAGATAGCAAAATGTAGCTTGGGCAAAGAAAAGATAGCAAAGTGAAGCTTGGGCAAAGAAAAGATAGCAAAATGTAGCTTGGGCAAAGAAAAGATAGCAAAATGTAGCTTGGGCAAAGAAAAGATAGCAAAGTGTAGCTTGGGCAAAGAAAAGATTGCAAAGTGTACCTTGGGCAAAGAAAAGATAGCAAAATGTAGCTTGGGCAAAGAAAAGATAGCAAAATGTAGCTTGGGCAAAGAAAAGATAGCAAAGTGTAGCTTGCGCAAAGAAAAGATAGCAAAATGTAGCTTGGGCAAAGAAAAGATAGCAAATTGTAGCTTGGGCAAAGAAAAGAAAGCAAAATGTAGCTTGGGCAAAGAAAAGATAGCAAAGTGTAGCTTCGGCAAAGAAAAGATAGCAAAGTGTTGCTTGGGCAAAGAAAAGATAGCAAAATGTAGCTTGGGCAAAGAAAAGATAGCAAAGTGTAGCTTGCGCAAAGAAAAGATAGCAAAGTGAAGCTTGGGCAAAGAAAAGATAGCAAAATGTAGCTTGGGCAAAGAAAAGATAGCAAAGTGTAGCTTGTGCAAAGAAAAGATAGCAAAATGTAGCTTGGGCAAAGAAAAGATAGCAAAGTGTAGCTTGCACAAAGAAAAGATAGCAAAATGTAGCTTGTGCAAAGAAAACGACAGCCTCTTGCTATGACTTGCTCTTTGGCAAAGAAACTGCCAAAATCAAGACTTTCTGCTCACCTTCACTCCTTCATTCCTCTTTTCTCCCGCCTCTGGAACAAACTCCCTCACTCTCTTCAATCCCACTCCACCCTCCAGGTCTTTAAAACAGCTGTTCACCACCATCTCTTATCCTCCCCCATCCAAAACCTTCATCTTTTCTACCCCCGCTAATTTCGGTCCCTTTGTGTTTTATACCTCTCCCCCCCCCCCCCCCCTTCCCACGCCTCCTGCCCCCAAACCCTCTCCCTCCCACACTTCTCCCTGCTCTCAAATGTTGTGGTTGTGTGCTTCCCCTTCTCTCCCCATCTTGTCTTCCGCTCCCTCTTTTTATATATTTTGTTTGTCTGGTTGATTTGTTTGTGAAATAAATGTTAGCTCTTCCACGAGCCTCGATTCAGTATACAAAAAAAAAAAGATAGCAAAATGTAGCTTGGGCAAAGAAAAGATAGCAAAGTGTAGCTTTGGCAAAGAAAACATAGCAAAGTGTTGCTTGAGCAAAGAAAAGATAGCAAAATGTAGCTTGGGCAAAGAAAAGATAGCAAAGTGTAGCTTGCGCAAAGAAAAGATAGCAAAATGTAGCTTGGGCAAAGAAAACATAGCAAAGTGTTGCTTGAGCAAAGAAAAGATAGCAAAATGTAGCTTGGGCAAAGAAAAGATAGCAAAGTGAAGCTTGCGCAAAGAAAAGATAGCAAAATGTAGCTTGGGCAAAGAAAAGATAGCAAAGTGTAGCTTGCGCAAAGAAAAGATAGCAAAGTGAAGCTTGGGCAAAGAAAAGATAGCAAAATGTAGCTTGCGCAAAGAAAAGAGAGCAAAATGTAGCTTGGGCAAAGAAAAGATAGCAAAGTGTAGCTTGGGCAAAGAAAAGATAGCAAAGTGTAGCTTGGGCAAAGAAAATATAGCAAAGTGTAGCTTCGGCAAAGAAAAGATAGCAAAGTGAAGCTTGGGCAAAGAAAAGATAGCAAAATGTAGCTTGGGCAAAGAAAAATAGCAAAGTGAAGCTTGGGCAAAGAAAAGATAGCAAAGTGTACCTTGGGCAAAGAAAACATAGCAAAGTGTAGCTTCGGCAAAGAAAAGATAGCAAAGTGAAGCTTGGGCAAAGAAAAGATAGCAAAATGTAGCTTGGGCAAAGAAAAGATAGCAAAGTGTAGCTTGCGCAAAGAAAAGATAGCAAAGTGAAGCTTGGGCAAAGAAAAGATAGCAAAATGTAGCTTGCGCAAAGAAAAGACAGCAAAGTGAAGCTTGGGCAAAGAAAAATAGCAAAATGTAGCTTGGGCAAAGAAAAGATAGCAAAGTGTAGCTTGGGCAAAGAAAAGATAGCAAATTGTAGCTTCGGCAAAGACAAGAGAGCAAAATGTAGCTTGGGCAAAGAAAAGATAGCAAATTGTAGCTTCGGCAAAGACAAGAGAGCAAAATGTAGCTTGGGCAAAGAAAAGATAGCAAAGTGTAGCTTCGGCAAAGAAAAGATAGCAAAGTGTTGCTTGGGCAAAAAAAGATAGCAAAATGTAGCTTGGGCAAAGAAAAGATAGCAAAGTGTAGCTTGCGCAAAGAAAAGATAGCAAAGTGAAGCTTGGGCAAAGAAAAGATAGCAAAATGTAGCTTGGGCAAAGAAAAGATAGCAAAGTGTAGCTTGCGCAAAGAAAAGATAGCAAAATGTAGCTTGGGCAAAGAAAAGATAGCAAAGTGTAGCTTGCACAAAGAAAAGATAGCAAAATGTAGCTTGGGCAAAGAAAAGATAGCAAAGTGTAGCTTGTGCAAAGAAAAGATAGCAAAATGTAGCTTGGGCAAAGAAAAGATAGCAAAGTGTAGCTTGCGCAAAGAAAAGATAGCAAAGTGTAGCTTGCGCAAAGAAAAGATAGCAAAGTGTACCTTGGGCAAAGAAAAGATAGCAAAGTGTAGCTTGGGCAAAGAAAAGAGAGCAAAGTGTAGCTTGGGCAAAGAAAAGATAGCAAAGTGTAGCTTGCGCAAAGAAAAGATAGCAAAGTGAAGCTTGGGCAAAGAAAAGATAGCAAAATGTAGCTTGCGCAAAGAAAAGACAGCAAAGTGAAGCTTGGGCAAAGAAAAGATAGCAAAATGTAGCTTGGGCAAAGAAAAGATAGCAAAGTGAAGCTTGGGCAAAGAAAAGATAGCAAAGTGTAGCTTGCGCAAAGAAAAGATAGCAAAGTGAAGCTTGGGCAAAGAAAAGATAGCAAAGTGAAGCTTGGGCAAAGAAAAGATAGCAAAGTGAAGCTTGGGCAAAGAAAAGATAGCAAAGTGTACCTTGGGCAAAGAAAAGAGAGCAAAGTGTACCTTGGGCAAAGAAAAGATAGCAAAGTGTAGCTTGCGCAAAGAAAAGATAGCAAAGTGAAGCTTGGGCAAAGAAAAGATAGCAAAATGTAGCTTGCGCAAAGAAAAGACAGCAAAGTGAAGCTTGGGCAAAGAAAAGATAGCAAAATGTAGCTTGGGCAAAGAAAAGATAGCAAAGTGAAGCTTGGGCAAAGAAAAGATAGCAAAGTGTAGCTTGGGCAAAGAAAAGATAGCAAAATGTAGCTTGGGCAAAGAAAAGATAGCAAAGTGAAGCTTGGGCAAAGAAAAGATAGCAAATTGTTGCTTCGGCAAAGAAAAGATAGCAAAGTGAAGCTTGGGCAAAGAAAAGATAGCAAAATGTAGCTTGGGCAAAGAAAAGATAGCAAATTGTAGCTTGGGCAAAGAAAAGATAGCAAAGTGTAGCTTGGGCAAAGAAAAGATAGCAAATTGTAGCTTGGGCAAAGAAAAGATAGCAAAGTGAAGCTTGGGCAAAGAAAAGATAGCAAAGTGTACCTTGGGCAAAGAAAAATAGCAAAGTGAAGCTTGGGCAAAGAAAAGATAGCAAAGTGTACCTTGGGCAAAGAAAACATAGCAAAGTGTAGCTTCGGCAAAGAAAAGATAGCAAAGTGAAGCTTGGGCAAAGAAAAGATAGCAAAGTGTACCTTGGGCAAAGAAAAATAGCAAAGTGAAGCTTGGGCAAAGAAAAGATAGCAAAGTGTACCTTGGGCAAAGAAAAGATAGCAAATTGTAGCTTGGGCAAAGAAAAGATAGCAAAGTGTAGCTTGGGCAAAGAAAAGAGAGCAAATTGTAGCTTGGGCAAAGAAAAGATAGCAAAGTGAAGCTTGGGCAAAGAAAAGATAGCAAAGTGTACCTTGGGCAAAGAAAAATAGCAAAGTGAAGCTTGGGCAAAGAAAAGATAGCAAAGTGTACCTTGGGCAAAGAAAACATAGCAAAGTGTAGCTTCGGCAAAGAAAAGATAGCAAAGTGAAGCTTGGGCAAAGAAAACATAGCAAAGTGTAGCTTCGGCAAAGAAAAGATAGCAAAGTGAAGCTTGGGCAAAGAAAAGATAGCAAAATGTACCTTGGGCAAAGAAAAATAGCAAAGTGAAGCTTGGGCAAAGAAAAGATAGCAAAGTGTACCTTGGGCAAAGAAAAGATAGTAAAGTGAGGCTTGGGCAAAGAAAAGATAGCAAAATGTACCTTGGGCAAAGAAAAATAGCAAAGTGAAGCTTGGGCAAAGAAAAGATAGCAAAGTGTACCTTGGGCAAAGAAAACATAGCAAAGTGTAGCTTCGGCAAAGAAAAGATAGCAAAGTGAAGCTTGGGCAAAGAAAAGATAGCAAAGTGTAGCTTGGGCAAAGAAAAGATAGCAAAGTGTACCTTGGGCAAAGAAAACATAGCAAAGTGTAGCTTCGGCAAAGAAAAGATAGCAAAGTGAAGCTTGGGCAAAGAAAAGATAGCAAAATGTAGCTTGGGCAAAGAAAAGATAGCAAAGTGTAGCTTGCGCAAAGAAAAGATAGCAAAGTGAAGCTTGGGCAAAGAAAAGATAGCAAAGTGTAGCTTGGGCAAAGAAAAGATAGCAAAATGTAGCTTGGGCAAAGAAAAGATAGCAAAGTGAAGCTTGGGCAAAGAAAAGATAGCAAAGTGTAGCTTGGGCAAAGAAAAGATAGCAAAATGTAGCTTGGGCAAAAAAAGATAGCAAAGTGAAGCTTGGGCAAAGAAAAGATTGCAAAGTGTAGCTTCGGCAAAGAAAAGATAGCAAAGTGAAGCTTGGGCAAAGAAAAGATAGCAAAATGTAGCTTGGGCAAAGAAAAGATAGCAAAGTGTAGCTTGGGCAAAGAAAAGATAGCAAATTGTAGCTTGGGCAAAGAAAAGAGAGCAAATTGTAGCTTGGGCAAAGAAAAGATAGCAAAGTGTAGCTTGCACAAAGAAAAGATAGCAAAGTGAAGCTTGGGCAAAGAAAAGATAGCAAAATGTAGCTTGCGTAAAGAAAAGACAGCAAAGTGAAGCTTGGGCAAAGAAAAGATAGCAAAGTGAAGCTTGGGCAAAGAAAAGATAGCAAAATGTAGCTTGCGCAAAGAAAAGACAGCAAAGTGAAGCTTGGGCAAAGAAAAGATAGCAAAATGTAGCTTGGGCAAAGAAAAGATAGCAAAGTGAAGCTTGGGCAAAGAAAAGATAGCAAAGTGTAGCTTGGGCAAAGAAAAGATAGCAAAATGTCGCTTGGGCAAAGAAAAGATAGCAAAGTGAAGCTTGGGCAAAGAAAAGATAGCAAAATGTAGCTTGGGCAAAGAAAAGATAGCAAAATGTAGCTTGGGCAAAGAAAAGATAGCAAAATGTAGCTTGGGCAAAGAAAAGATAGCAAAATGTAGCTTGGGCAAAGAAAAGATAGCAAAGTGAAGCTTGGGCAAAGAAAAGATAGCAAAATGTAGCTTGGGCAAAGAAAAGATAGCAAAATGTAGCTTGGGCAAAGAAAAGATAGCAAAGTGTAGCTTGCGCAAAGAAAAGATAGCAAAGTGAAGCTTGGGCAAAGAAAAGATAGCAAAATGTAGCTTGGGCAAAGAAAAGATAGCAAAATGTAGCTTGCGCAAAGAAAAGATAGCAAAGTGAAGCTTGGGCAAAGAAAAGATAGCAAAATGTAGCTTCGGCAAAGAAAAGATAGCAAAATGTAGCTTGGGCAAAGAAAAGATAGCAAAATGTAGCTTGGGCAAAGAAAAGATAGCAAAATGTAGCTTGGGCAAAGAAAAGATAGCAAAATGTAGCTTGGGCAAAGAAAAGATAGCAAAATGTAGCTTGGGCAAAGAAAAGATAGCAAAGTGAAGCTTGGGCAAAGAAAAGATAGCAAAATGTAGCTTGGGCAAAGAAAAGATAGCAAAATGTAGCTTGGGCAAAGAAAAGATAGCAAAGTGTAGCTTGCGCAAAGAAAAGATAGCAAAGTGAAGCTTGGGCAAAGAAAAGATAGCAAAATGTAGCTTGGGCAAAGAAAAGATAGCAAAGTGTAGCTTGCGCAAAGAAAAGATAGCAAAATGTAGCTTGGGCAAAGAAAAGATAGCAAATTGTAGCTTGGGCAAAGAAAAGAAAGCAAAATGTAGCTTGGGCAAAGAAAAGATAGCAAAGTGTAGCTTCGGCAAAGAAAAGATAGCAAAGTGTTGCTTGGGCAAAGAAAAGATAGCAAAATGTAGCTTGGGCAAAGAAAAGATAGCAAAATGTAGCTTGCGCAAAGAAAAGATAGCAAAGTGAAGCTTGGGCAAAGAAAAGATAGCAAAGTGTAGCTTGCACAAAGAAAAGATAGCAAAATGTAGCTTGGGCAAAGAAAAGATAGCAAAGTGTAGCTTGGGCAAAGACAAGATAGCAAAATGTAGCTTGGGCAAAGAAAAGATAGCAAAGTGTAGCTTGTGCAAAGAAAACGACAGCCTCTTGCTATGTCTTGCTCTTTGGCAAAGAAACTGCCAAAATCAAGACTTTCTGCTCACCTTCACTCCTTCATTCCTCTTTTCTCCCGCCTCTGGAACAAACTCCCTCACTCTCTTCAATCCCACTCCACCCTCCAGGTCTTTAAAACAGCTGTTCACCACCATCTCTTATCCTCCCCCATCCAAAACCTTCATCTTTTCTACCCCCGCTAATTTCGGTCCCTTTGTGTTTTATACCTCTCCCCCCCCCCCCCCCCCTTCCCACGCCTCCTGCCCCCAAACCCTCTCCGTCCCACACTTCTCCCTGCTCTCAAATGTTGTGGTTGTGTGCTTCCCCTTCTCTCCCCATCTTGTCTTCCGCTCCCTCTTTTTATATATTTTGTTTGTCTGGTTGATTTGTTTGTGAAATAAATGTTAGCTCTTCCACGAGCCTCGATTCAGTATACAAAAAAAAAAAGATAGCAAAATGTAGCTTGGGCAAAGAAAAGATAGCAAAGTGTAGCTTTGGCAAAGAAAACATAGCAAAGTGTTGCTTGAGCAAAGAAAAGATAGCAAAATGTAGCTTGGGCAAAGAAAAGATAGCAAAGTGTAGCTTGCGCAAAGAAAAGATAGCAAAATGTAGCTTGGGCAAAGAAAACATAGCAAAGTGTTGCTTGAGCAAAGAAAAGATAGCAAAATGTAGCTTGGGCAAAGAAAAGATAGCAAAGTGAAGCTTGCGCAAAGAAAAGATAGCAAAATGTAGCTTGGGCAAAGAAAAGATAGCAAAGTGTAGCTTGCGCAAAGAAAAGATAGCAAAGTGAAGCTTGGGCAAAGAAAAGAGAGCAAATTGTAGCTTGGGCAAAGAAAAGAGAGCAAAGTGTAGCTTGGGCAACGAAAAGATAGCAAAGTGTAGCTTGGGCAAAGAAAATATAGCAAAATGTAGCTTGGGCAAAGAAAAGATAGCAAAATGTAGCTTGGGCAAAGAAAAGATAGCAAATTGTAGCTTGGGCAAAGAAAAGAGAGCAAAATGTAGCTTGGGCAAAGAAAAGATAGCAAAGTGTAGCTTGGGCAAAGAAAAGATAGCAAAGTGTAGCTTGGGCAAAGAAAAGATAGCAAATTGTAGCTTGGGCAAAGAAAAGAGAGCAAAGTGTAGCTTGGGCAAAGAAAAGATAGCAAAGTGTAGCTTGGGCAAAGAAAAGATAGCAAATTGTAGCTTGGGCAAAGAAAAGATAGCAAATTGTAGCTTGGGCAAAGAAAAGAGAGCAAAATGTAGCTTGGGCAAAGAAAAGAGAGCAAAGTGTAGCTTGGGCAAAGAAAAGATAGCAAAGTGTAGCTTGGGCAAAGAAAAGATAGCAAATTGTAGCTTGGGCAAAGAAAAGATAGCAAATTGTAGCTTGGGCAAAGAAAAGAGAGCAAAATGTAGCTTGGGCAAAGAAAAGATAGCAAAGTGTAGCTTGGGCAAAGAAAAGATAGCAAATTGTAGCTTGGGCAAAGAAAAGATAGCAAAGTGTAGCTTGGGCAAAGAAAAGATAGCAAATTGTAACTTGGGCAAAGAAAAGAGAGCAAAGTGTAGCTTGGGCAAAGAAAAGAGAGCAAAGTGTAGCTTGGGCAAAGAAAAGAGAGCAAAATGTAGCTTGGGCAAAGAAAAGATAGCAAAGTGTAGCTTTGGCAAAGAAAAGATAGCAAATTGTAGCTTGGGCAAAGAAAAGATAGCAAAGTGTAGCTTGGGCAAAGAAAAGATAGCAAATTGTAACTTGGGCAAAGAAAAGAGAGCAAAGTGTAGCTTGGGCAAAGAAAAGAGAGCAAAGTGTAGCTTGGGCAAAGAAAAGAGAGCAAAGTGTAGCTTGGGCAAAGAAAAGATAGCAAATTGTAGCTTGGGCAAAGAAAAGATAGCAAATTGTAGCTTGGGCAAAGAAAAGAGAGCAAAATGTAGCTTGGGCAAAGAAAAGAGAGCAAAGTGTAGCTTGGGCAAAGAAAAGAGAGCAAAATGTAGCTTGGGCAAAGAAAAGATAGCAAAGTGCAGCTTGGGCAAAGAAAAGATAGCAAATTGTAGCTTGGGCAAAGAAAAGATAGCAAATTGTAGCTTGGGCAAAGAAAAGAGAGCAAAATGTAGCTAGGGCAAAGAAAAGATAGCAAATTGTAGCTTGGGCAAAGAAAAGAGAGCAAAATATAGCTTGGGCAAAGAAAAGAGAGCAAAGTGTAGCTTGGGCAAAGAAAAGAGAGCAAAATATAGCTTGGGCAAAGAAAAGAGAGCAAAATGTAGCTTGGGCAAAGAAAAGAGAGCAAAGTGTAGCTTGGGCAAAGAAAAGAGAGCAAAATGTAGCTTGGGCAAAGAAAAGATAGCAAAGTGTAGCTTGGGCAAAGAAAAGATAGCAAATTGTAGCTTGGGCAAAGAAAAGAGAGCAAAATGTAGCTTGGGCAAAGAAAAGATAGCAAATTGTAGCTTGGGCAAAGAAAAGAGAGCAAAATGTAGCTTGGGCAAAGAAAAGAGAGCAAAGTGTAGCTTGGGCAAAGAAAAGAGAGCAAATTGTAGCTTGGGCAAAGAAAAGATAGCAAAGTGTAGCTTGGACAAAGAAAAGATAGCAAATTGTAGCTTGGGCAAAGAAAAGATAGCAAATTGTAGCTTGGGCAAAGAAAAGAGAGCAAAATGGAGCTTGGGCAAAGAAAAGATAGCAAATTGTAGCTTGGGCAAAGAAAAGAGAGCAAAATATAGCTTGGGCAAAGAAAAGATAGCAAAGTGTAGCTTGGGCAAAGAAAAGAGAGCAAAATATAGCTTGGGCAAAGAAAAGATAGCAAAGTGTAGCTTGGGCAAAGAAAAGATAGCAAATTGTAACTTGGGCAAAGAAAAGAGAGCAAAGTGTAAGTGTAGCTTGGGCAAAGAAAAGAGAGCAAAGTGTAGCTTGGGCAAAGAAAAGAGAGCAAATTGTAACTTGGGCAAAGAAAAGAGAGCAAAGTGTAGCTTGGGCAAAGAAAAGAGAGCAAAGTGTAGCTTGGGCAAAGAAAAGAGAGCAAAGTGTAGCTTGGGCAAAGAAAAGAGAGCAAAGTGTAGCTTGGGCAAAGAAAAGATAGCAAAGTGTAGCTTGGGCAAAGAAAAGAGAGCAAAGTGTAGCTTGGGCAAAGAAAAGATAGCAAAGTGTAGCTTGGGCAAAGAAAAGATAGCAAAATGTCCCTTGGGCAAAGAAAAGATAGCAAATTGTAGCTTGGGCAAAGAAAAGAGAGCAAAGTGTAGCTTGGGCAAAGAAAAGATAGCAAAGTGTAGCTTGGGCAAAGAAAAGATAGCAAATTGTAGCTTGGGCAAAGAAAAGATAGCAAATTGTAGCTTGGGCAAAGAAAAGAGAGCAAAGTGTAGCTCGGGCAAAGAAAAGATAGCAAATTGTAGCTTGGGCAAAGAAAAGAGAGCAAAATGTAGCTTGGGCAAAGAAAAGATAGCAAAATGTCGCTTGGGCAAAGAAAAGATAGCAAATTGTAGCTTGGGCAAAGAAAAGATAGCAAATTGTAGCTTGGGCAAAGAAAAGAGAGCAAAATGGAGCTTGGGCAAAGAAAAGATAGCAAATTGCAGCTTGGGCAAAGAAAAGAGAGCAAAATGTAGCTTGGGCAAAGAAAAGAGAGCAAATTGTAGCTTGGGCAAAGAAAAGATAGCAAAGTGTAGCTTGGGCAAAGAAAAGATAGCAAATTGTAGCTTGGGCAAAGAAAAGATAGCAAATTGTAGCTTGGGCAAAGAAAAGATAGCAAAGTGTAGCTTGGGCAAAGACAAGATAGCAAAGTGTAGCTTGGGCAAAGAAAAGATAGCAAATTGTAGCTTGGGCAAAGAAAAGATAGCAAATTGTAGCTTGGGCAAAGAAAAGAGAGCAAAATGTAGCTTGGGCAAAGAAAAGATAGCAAAGTGTAGCTTGGGCAAAGAAAAGAGAGCAAAATGTAGCTTGGGCAAAGAAAAGATAGCAAAATGTTGCTTGGGCAAAGAAAAGATAGCAAAGTGTAGCTTGGGCAAAGAAAAGAGAGCAAAGTGTAGCTTGGGCAAATAAAGAGAGCAAAGTGTAGCTTGGGCAAAGAAAAGAGAGCAAAATGTAGCTTGGGCAAAGAAAAGATAGCAAATTGTAACTTGGGCAAAGAAAAGAGAGCAAAATGAAGCTTGGGCAAAGAAAAGATAGCAAAGTGTAGCTTGGGCAAAGAAAAGATAGCAAATTGTAACTTGGGCAAAGAAAAGAGAGCAAAGTGTACCTTGGGCAAATAAAAGAGAGCAAAGTGTAGCTTGGGCAAAGAAAAGAGAGCAAAATGTAGCTTGGGCAAAGAAAAGATAGCAAATTGTAAATTGGGCAAATAAAAGAGAGCAAAGTGTGGCTTGGGCAAAGAAAAGAGAGCAAAGTGTAGTTTGGGCAAAGAAAAGATAGCAAAGTGTAGCTTGGGCAAAGAAAAGATAGGAAAGTGTAGCTTGGGCAAAGAAAAGAGAGCAAAATGTCGCTTGGGCAAAGAAAAGATCGCAAATTGTAGCTTGGGCAAAGAAAAGATAGCAAATTGTAGCTTGGGCAAAGAAAAGATAGAAAAGTGTAGCTTGGGCAAAGAAAAGATAGCAAAGTGTAGCTTGGGCAAAGAAAAGATAGCAAAGTGTAGTTTGGGCAAAGAAAAGATAGCAAAGTGTAGCTTGGGCAAAGAAAAGATCGCAAAGTGTAGCTTGGGCAAAGAAAAGAGAGCAAAGTGTAGCTTGGGCAAAGAAAAGATAGCAAAGTGTAGCTTGGGCAAAGAAAAGAGAGCAAAGTGTAGCTTAGGCAAAGAAAAGATAGCAAAGTGTAGCTTGGGCAAAGAAAAGATAGCAAAGTGTAGCTTGGGCAAAGAAAAGATAGCAAAGTGTAGCTTGGGCAAAGAAAAGAGAGCAAAATGTCGCTTGGGCAAAGAAAAGATCGCAAATTGTAGCTTGGGCAAAGAAAAGATAGCAAATTGTAGCTTGGGCAAAGAAAAGATAGCAAAGTGTAGCTTGGGCAAAGAAAAGATAGCAAAGTGTAGCTTGGGCAAAGAAAAGATAGCAAATTGTAGCTTGGGCAAAGAAAAGATAGCAAAGTGTAGTTTGGGCAAAGAAAAGATAGCAAAGTGTAGCTTGGGCAAAGAAAAGATAGCAAAGTGTAGCTTGGGCAAAGAAAAGATAGCAAAGTGTAGCTTGGGCAAAGAAAAGATAGCAAAGTGTAGCTTGGGCAAAGAAAAGAGAGCAAAATGTCGCTTGGGCAAAGAAAAGATCGCAAATTGTAGCTTGGGCAAAGAAAAGATAGCAAATTGTAGCTTGGGCAAAGAAAAGATAGCAAAGTGCAGCTTGGGCAAAGAAAAGATAGCAAAGTGTAGCTTGGGCAAAGAAAAGATAGCAAAGTGTAGCTTGGGCAAAGAAAAGATAGCAAAGTGTAGCTTGGGCAAAGAAAAGAGAGCAAAGTGTAGCTTGGGCAAAGAAAAGAGAGCAAAATGTCGCTTGGGCAAAGAAAAGATCGCAAATTGTAGCTTGGGCAAAGAAAAGATAGCAAATTGTAGCTTGGGCAAAGAAAAGATAGCAAAGTGTAGCTTGGGCAAAGAAAAGATAGCAAAGTGTAGCTTGGGCAAAGAAAAGATAGCAAATTGTAGCTTGGGCAAAGAAAAGATAGCAAAGTGTAGTTTGGGCAAAGAAAAGATAGCAAAGTGTAGCTTGGGCAAAGAAAAGATAGCAAAGTGTAGCTTGGGCAAAGAAAAGATAGCAAAGTGTAGCTTGGGCAAAGAAAAGAGAGCAAAATGTCGCTTGGGCAAAGAAAAGATCGCAAATTGTAGCTTGGGCAAAGAAAAGATAGCAAATTGTAGCTTGGGCAAAGAAAAGATAGCAAAGTGTAGCTTGGGCAAAGAAAAGATAGCAAAGTGTAGCTTGGGCAAAGAAAAGATAGCAAAGTGTAGTTTGGGCAAAGAAAAGAGAGCAAATTGTAGCTTGGGCAAAGAAAAGAGAGCAAAATGTAGCTTGGGCAAAGAAAAGAGAGCAAAGTGTAGCTTGGGCAAAGAAAAGATCGCAAATTGTAGCTTGGGCAAAGAAAAGATAGCAAATTGTAGCTTGGGCAAAGAAAAGATAGCAAATTGTAGCTTGGGCAAAGAAAAGATAGCAAAGTGTAGCTTGGGCAAAGAAAAGAGAGCAAAGTGTAGTTTGGGCAAAGAAAAGATAGCAAAGTGTAGCTTGGGCAAAGAAAAGATAGCAAAGTGTAGCTTGGGCAAAGAAAAGAGAGCAAAGTTTAGCTTGGGCAAAGAAAAGATAGCAAATTGTCGCTTGGGCAAAGAAAAGATAGCAAAGTGTAGCTTGGGCAAAGAAAAGATAGCAAATTGTAGCTTGGGCAAAGAAAAGATAGCAAATTGTAGCTTGGGCAAAGAAAAGATAGCAAAATGTAGCTTGGGCAAAGAAAAGATAGCAAATTGTAAATTGGGCAAATAAAAGAGAGCAAAGTGTAGTTTGGGCAAAGAAAAGATAGCAAAGTGTGGCTTGGGCAAAGAAAAGAGAGCAAAGTGTAGTTTGGGCAAAGAAAAGATAGCAAAGTGTGGCTTGGGCAAAGAAAAGATAGCAAAGTGTAGCTTGGGCAAAGAAAAGATAGCAAAGTGAAGCTTGGGCAAAGAAAAGAGAGCAAAGTGTAGTTTGGGCAAAGAAAAGATAGCAAAGTGAAGCTTGGGCAAAGAAAAGATAGCAAAGTGTGGCTTGGGCAAAGAAAAGATAGCAAAGTGTAGTTTGGGCAAAGAAAAGATAGCAAAGTGTGGCTTGGGCAAAGAAAAGATAGCAAATTGTAGCTTGGGCAAATAAAAGATAGCAAAGTGTAGCTTGGGCAAAGAAAAGATAGGAAAATGTAGCTTGGGCAAAGAAAAGATAGCAAATTGTAGCTTGGGCAAAGAAAAGAGAGCAAAGTGTAGCTTGGACAAAGAAAAGATAGCAAAGTGTAGCTTGGGCAAAGAAAAGATTGCAAATTGTAGCTTGGGCAAAGAAAAGAGAGCAAAGTGTAGCTTGGGCAAAGAAAAGATAGCAAATTGTAGCTTGGGCAAAGAAAAGAGAGCAAATTGTAGCTTGGACAAAGAAAAGATAGCAAATTGTAGCTTGGACAAAGAAAAGATAGCAAATTGTAGCTTGGGCAAAGAAAAGAGAGCAAAGTGTAGCTTGGGCAAAGAAAAGATAGCAAAGTGTAGCTCGGGCAAAGAAAAGAGAGCAAAGTGTAGCTCGGGCAAAGAAAAGAGAGCAAAGTGTAGCTTGGGCAAAGAAAAGATAGCAAATTGTAGCTTGGGCAAAGAAAAGATAGCAAAGTGTAGGTTGGGCAAATAAAAGATAGCAAAGTGTAGCTTGGGCAAAGAAAAGATAGGAAAATGTAGCTTGGGCAAAGAAAAGATAGCAAATTGTAGCTTGGGCAAAGAAAAGATAGGAAAATGTAGCTTGGGCAAAGAAAAGATAGCAAAGTGTAGCTTGGGCAAATAAAAGATAGCAAAGTGTAGCTTGGGCAAAGAAAAGATAGGAAAATGTAGCTTGGGCAAAGAAAAGATAGCAAATTGTAGCTTGGGCAAAGAAAAGAGAGCAAAGTGTCGCTTGGGCAAAGAAAAGATAGCAAAGTGTAGCTCGGGCAAAGAAAAGAGAGCAAAGTGTAGCTTCGGCAAAGAAAAGATAGCAAAGTGTAGCTTGGGCAAAGAAAAGATAGCAAAGTGTAGCTTGGGCAAAGAAAAGATAGCAAAGTGTAGCTTGGGCAAAGAAAAGATAGCAAAGTGTAGCTTGGGCAAAGAAAAGATAGCAAAGTGTAGCTTGGGCAAAGAAAAGATAGCAAAGTGTAGCTTGGGCAAAGAAAAGAGAGCAAAATGTCGCTTGGGCAAAGAAAAGATCGCAAATTGTAGCTTGGGCAAAGAAAAGATAGCAAATTGTAGCTTGGGCAAAGAAAAGATAGCAAAGTGTAGCTTGGGCAAAGAAAAGATAGCAAAGTGTAGCTTGGGCAAAGAAAAGATAGCAAAGTGTAGTTTGGGCAAAGAAAAGATAGCAAATTGTAGCTTGGGCAAAGAAAAGAGAGCAAAATGTAGCTTGGGCAAAGAAAAGAGAGCAAAGTGTAGCTTGGGCAAAGAAAAGATCGCAAATTGTAGCTTGGGCAAAGAAAAGATAGCAAATTGTAGCTTGGGCAAAGAAAAGATAGCAAATTGTAGCTTGGGCAAAGAAAAGATAGCAAAGTGTAGCTTGGGCAAAGAAAAGAGAGCAAAGTGTAGTTTGGGCAAAGAAAAGATAGCAAAGTGTAGCTTGGGCAAAGAAAAGATAGCAAAGTGTAGCTTGGGCAAAGAAAAGAGAGCAAAGTTTAGCTTGGGCAAAGAAAAGATAGCAAATTGTCGCTTGGGCAAAGAAAAGATAGCAAAGTGTAGCTTGGGCAAAGAAAAGATAGCAAATTGTAGCTTGGGCAAAGAAAAGATAGCAAATTGTAGCTTGGGCAAAGAAAAGATAGCAAAATGTAGCTTGGGCAAAGAAAAGATAGCAAATTGTAAATTGGGCAAATAAAAGAGAGCAAAGTGTAGTTTGGGCAAAGAAAAGATAGCAAAGTGTGGCTTGGGCAAAGAAAAGAGAGCAAAGTGTAGTTTGGGCAAAGAAAAGATAGCAAAGTGTGGCTTGGGCAAAGAAAAGATAGCAAAGTGAAGCTTGGGCAAAGAAAAGAGAGCAAAGTGTAGTTTGGGCAAATAAAAGATAGCAAAGTGAAGCTTGGGCAAAGAAAAGATAGCAAAGTGTGGCTTGGGCAAAGAAAAGATAGCAAAGTGTAGTTTGGGCAAAGAAAAGATAGCAAAGTGAAGCTTGGGCAAAGAAAAGAGAGCAAAGTGTAGTTTGGGCAAAGAAAAGATAGCAAAGTGAAGCTTGGGCAAAGAAAAGAGAGCAAAGTGTAGTTTGGGCAAAGAAAAGATAGCAAAGTGTGGCTTGGGCAAAGAAAAGATAGCAAAGTGTAGCTTGGGCAAAGAAAAGATAGCAAATTGTAGCTTGGGCAAATAAAAGATAGCAAAGTGTAGCTTGGGCAAAGAAAAGATAGGAAAATGTAGCTTGGGCAAAGAAAAGAGAGCAAAGTGTAGTTTGGGCAAAGAAAAGATAGCAAAGTGAAGCTTGGGCAAAGAAAAGATAGCAAAGTGAAGCTTGGGCAAAGAAAAGAGAGCAAAGTGTAGTTTGGGCAAAGAAAAGATAGCAAAGTGAAGCTTGGGCAAAGAAAAGAGAGCAAAGTGTAGTTTGGGCAAAGAAAAGATAGCAAAGTGTGGCTTGGGCAAAGAAAAGATAGCAAAGTGTAGCTTGGGCAAAGAAAAGATAGCAAATTGTAGCTTGGGCAAATAAAAGATAGCAAAGTGTAGCTTGGGCAAAGAAAAGATAGGAAAATGTAGCTTGGGCAAAGAAAAGAGAGCAAATTGTAAATTGGGCAAATAAAAGAGAGCAAAGTGTAGTTTGGGCAAAGAAAAGATAGCAAAGTGTGGCTTGGGCAAAGAAAAGAGAGCAAAGTGTAGTTTGGGCAAAGAAAAGATAGCAAAGTGTAGCTTGGGCAAAGAAAAGATAGCAAATTGTAGCTTGGGCAAAGAAAAGAGAGCAAAGTGTAGCTTGGGCAAAGAAAAGATAGCAAATTGTAGCTTGGGCAAAGAAAAGAGAGCAAATTGTAGCTTGGACAAAGAAAAGATAGCAAATTGTAGCTTGGACAAAGAAAAGATAGCAAATTGTAGCTTGGGCAAAGAAAAGAGAGCAAAGTGTAGCTTGGGCAAAGAAAAGATAGCAAAGTGTAGCTCGGGCAAAGAAAAGAGAGCAAAGTGTAGCTCGGGCAAAGAAAAGAGAGCAAAGTGTAGCTTGGGCAAAGAAAAGATAGCAAATTGTAGCTTGGGCAAAGAAAAGATAGCAAAGTGTAGGTTGGGCAAATAAAAGATAGCAAAGTGTAGCTTGGGCAAAGAAAAGATAGGAAAATGTAGCTTGGGCAAAGAAAAGATAGCAAAGTGTAGGTTGGGCAAATAAAAGATAGCAAAGTGTAGCTTGGACAAAGAAAAGAGAGCAAAGTGTAGCTTGGGCAAAGAAAAGATAGCAAAGTGTAGCTTGGGCAAAGAAAAGATAGCAAATTGTAGCTTGGGCAAAGAAAAGAGAGCAAAGTGTAGCTTGGGCAAAGAAAAGATAGCAAATTGTAGCTTGGGCAAAGAAAAGAGAGCAAATTGTAGCTTGGACAAAGAAAAGATAGCAAATTGTAGCTTGGACAAAGAAAAGATAGCAAATTGTAGCTTGGGCAAAGAAAAGAGAGCAAAGTGTAGCTTGGGCAAAGAAAAGATAGCAAAGTGTAGCTCGGGCAAAGAAAAGAGAGCAAAGTGTAGCTCGGGCAAAGAAAAGAGAGCAAAGTGTAGCTTGGGCAAAGAAAAGATAGCAAATTGTAGCTTGGGCAAAGAAAAGATAGCAAAGTGTAGGTTGGGCAAATAAAAGATAGCAAAGTGTAGCTTGGGCAAAGAAAAGATAGGAAAATGTAGCTTGGGCAAAGAAAAGATAGCAAATTGTAGCTTGGGCAAAGAAAAGATAGGAAAATGTAGCTTGGGCAAAGAAAAGATAGGAAAATGTAGCTTGGGCAAAGAAAAGATAGCAAAGTGTAGCTTGGGCAAAGAAAAGATAGCAAAGTGTAGCTTGGGCAAAGAAAAGATAGGAAAATGTAGCTTGGGCAAAGAAAAGATAGCAAATTGTAGCTTGGGCAAAGAAAAGAGAGCAAAGTGTCGCTTGGGCAAAGAAAAGATAGCAAAGTGTAGCTTCGGCAAAGAAAAGATAGCAAAGTGTAGCTTGGGCAAAGAAAAGAGAGCAAAGTGTAGCTTGGGCAAAGAAAAGAGAGCAAAGTGTAGCTTGGGCAAAGAAAAGATAGCAAATTGTAGCTTGGGCAAAGAAAAGAGAGCAAATTGTAGCTTGGGCAAAGAAAAGAGAGCAAAGTGTCGCTTGGGCAAAGAAAAGAGAGCAAAGTGTAGTTTGGGCAAAGAAAAGATAGCAAAGTGAAGCTTGGGCAAAGAAAAGATAGCAAAGTGTGGCTTGGGCAAAGAAAAGATAGCAAAGTGTAGTTTGGGCAAAGAAAAGATAGCAAAGTGAAGCTTGGGCAAAGAAAAGAGAGCAAAGTGTAGTTTGGGCAAAGAAAAGATAGCAAAGTGTGGCTTGGGCAAAGAAAAGATAGCAAATTGTAGCTTGGGCAAATAAAAGATAGCAAAGTGTAGCTTGGGCAAAGAAAAGATAGGAAAATGTAGCTTGGGCAAAGAAAAGATAGCAAATTGTAGCTTGGGCAAAGAAAAGAGAGCAAAGTGTAGCTTGGACAAAGAAAAGATAGCAAAGTGTAGCTTGGGCAAAGAAAAGATAGCAAATTGTAGCTTGGGCAAAGAAAAGAGAGCAAAGTGTAGCTTGGGCAAAGAAAAGATAGCAAATTGTAGCTTGGGCAAAGAAAAGAGAGCAAATTGTAGCTTGGACAAAGAAAAGATAGCAAATTGTAGCTTGGACAAAGAAAAGATAGCAAATTGTAGCTTGGGCAAAGAAAAGAGAGCAAAGTGTAGCTTGGGCAAAGAAAAGATAGCAAAGTGTAGCTCGGGCAAAGAAAAGAGAGCAAAGTGTAGCTCGGGCAAAGAAAAGAGAGCAAAGTGTAGTTTGGGCAAAGAAAAGATAGCAAATTGTAGCTTGGGCAAAGAAAAGAGAGGAAAATGTAGCTTGGGCAAAGAAAAGAGAGCAAAGTGTAGCTTGGGCAAAGAAAAGATCGCAAATTGTAGCTTGGGCAAAGAAAAGATAGCAAATTGTAGCTTGGGCAAAGAAAAGATAGCAAATTGTAGCTTGGGCAAAGAAAAGATAGCAAAGTGTAGCTTGGGCAAAGAAAAGAGAGCAAAGTGTAGTTTGGGCAAAGAAAAGATAGCAAAGTGTAGCTTGGGCAAAGAAAAGATAGCAAAGTGTAGCTTGGGCAAAGAAAAGAGAGCAAAGTTTAGCTTGGGCAAAGAAAAGATAGCAAATTGTCGCTTGGGCAAAGAAAAGATAGCAAAGTGTAGCTTGGGCAAAGAAAAGATAGCAAATTGTAGCTTGGGCAAAGAAAAGATAGCAAATTGTAGCTTGGGCAAAGAAAAGATAGCAAAATGTAGCTTGGGCAAAGAAAAGATAGCAAATTGTAAATTGGGCAAATAAAAGAGAGCAAAGTGTAGTTTGGGCAAAGAAAAGATAGCAAAGTGTGGCTTGGGCAAAGAAAAGAGAGCAAAGTGTAGTTTGGGCAAAGAAAAGATAGCAAAGTGTGGCTTGGGCAAAGAAAAGATAGCAAAGTGAAGCTTGGGCAAAGAAAAGAGAGCAAAGTGTAGTTTGGGCAAAGAAAAGATAGCAAAGTGAAGCTTGGGCAAAGAAAAGATAGCAAAGTGTGGCTTGGGCAAAGAAAAGATAGCAAAGTGTAGTTTGGGCAAAGAAAAGATAGCAAAGTGAAGCTTGGGCAAAGAAAAGAGAGCAAAGTGTAGTTTGGGCAAAGAAAAGATAGCAAAGTGAAGCTTGGGCAAAGAAAAGATAGCAAAGTGTGGCTTGGGCAAAGAAAAGAGAGCAAAGTGTAGTTTGGGCAAAGAAAAGATAGCAAAGTGAAGCTTGGGCAAAGAAAAGAGAGCAAAGTGTAGTTTGGGCAAAGAAAAGATAGCAAAGTGTGGCTTGGGCAAAGAAAAGATAGCAAAGTGTAGCTTGGGCAAAGAAAAGATAGCAAATTGTAGCTTGGGCAAATAAAAGATAGCAAAGTGTAGCTTGGGCAAAGAAAAGATAGGAAAATGTAGCTTGGGCAAAGAAAAGAGAGCAAATTGTAAATTGGGCAAATAAAAGAGAGCAAAGTGTAGTTTGGGCAAAGAAAAGATAGCAAAGTGTGGCTTGGGCAAAGAAAAGAGAGCAAAGTGTAGTTTGGGCAAAGAAAAGATAGCAAAGTGTAGCTTGGGCAAAGAAAAGATAGCAAATTGTAGCTTGGGCAAAGAAAAGAGAGCAAAGTGTAGCTTGGGCAAAGAAAAGATAGCAAATTGTAGCTTGGGCAAAGAAAAGAGAGCAAATTGTAGCTTGGACAAAGAAAAGATAGCAAATTGTAGCTTGGACAAAGAAAAGATAGCAAATTGTAGCTTGGGCAAAGAAAAGAGAGCAAAGTGTAGCTTGGGCAAAGAAAAGATAGCAAAGTGTAGCTCGGGCAAAGAAAAGAGAGCAAAGTGTAGCTCGGGCAAAGAAAAGAGAGCAAAGTGTAGCTTGGGCAAAGAAAAGATAGCAAATTGTAGCTTGGGCAAAGAAAAGATAGCAAAGTGTAGGTTGGGCAAATAAAAGATAGCAAAGTGTAGCTTGGGCAAAGAAAAGATAGGAAAATGTAGCTTGGGCAAAGAAAAGATAGCAAAGTGTAGGTTGGGCAAATAAAAGATAGCAAAGTGTAGCTTGGACAAAGAAAAGAGAGCAAAGTGTAGCTTGGGCAAAGAAAAGATAGCAAAGTGTAGCTTGGGCAAAGAAAAGATAGCAAATTGTAGCTTGGGCAAAGAAAAGAGAGCAAAGTGTAGCTTGGGCAAAGAAAAGATAGCAAATTGTAGCTTGGGCAAAGAAAAGAGAGCAAATTGTAGCTTGGACAAAGAAAAGATAGCAAATTGTAGCTTGGACAAAGAAAAGATAGCAAATTGTAGCTTGGGCAAAGAAAAGAGAGCAAAGTGTAGCTTGGGCAAAGAAAAGATAGCAAAGTGTAGCTCGGGCAAAGAAAAGAGAGCAAAGTGTAGCTCGGGCAAAGAAAAGAGAGCAAAGTGTAGCTTGGGCAAAGAAAAGATAGCAAATTGTAGCTTGGGCAAAGAAAAGATAGCAAAGTGTAGGTTGGGCAAATAAAAGATAGCAAAGTGTAGCTTGGGCAAAGAAAAGATAGGAAAATGTAGCTTGGGCAAAGAAAAGATAGCAAATTGTAGCTTGGGCAAAGAAAAGATAGGAAAGTGTAGCTTGGGCAAAGAAAAGATAGCAAAGTGTAGGTTGGGCAAATAAAAGATAGCAAAGTGTAGCTTGGGCAAAGAAAAGATAGCAAAGTGTAGCTTGGGCAAAGAAAAGATAGCAAAGTGTAGCTTGGGCAAAGAAAAGAGAGCAAAGTTTAGCTTGGGCAAAGAAAAGATAGCAAATTGTCGCTTGGGCAAAGAAAAGATAGCAAAGTGTAGCTTGGGCAAAGAAAAGATAGCAAATTGTAGCTTGGGCAAAGAAAAGATAGCAAATTGTAGCTTGGGCAAAGAAAAGATAGCAAAATGTAGCTTGGGCAAAGAAAAGATAGCAAATTGTAAATTGGGCAAATAAAAGAGAGCAAAGTGTAGTTTGGGCAAAGAAAAGATAGCAAAGTGTGGCTTGGGCAAAGAAAAGAGAGCAAAGTGTAGTTTGGGCAAAGAAAAGATAGCAAAGTGTGGCTTGGGCAAAGAAAAGATAGCAAAGTGAAGCTTGGGCAAAGAAAAGAGAGCAAAGTGTAGTTTGGGCAAAGAAAAGATAGCAAAGTGAAGCTTGGGCAAAGAAAAGATAGCAAAGTGTGGCTTGGGCAAAGAAAAGATAGCAAAGTGTAGTTTGGGCAAAGAAAAGATAGCAAAGTGAAGCTTGGGCAAAGAAAAGAGAGCAAAGTGTAGTTTGGGCAAAGAAAAGATAGCAAAGTGAAGCTTGGGCAAAGAAAAGAGAGCAAAGTGTAGTTTGGGCAAAGAAAAGATAGCAAAGTGTGGCTTGGGCAAAGAAAAGATAGCAAAGTGTAGCTTGGGCAAAGAAAAGATAGCAAATTGTAGCTTGGGCAAATAAAAGATAGCAAAGTGTAGCTTGGGCAAAGAAAAGATAGGAAAATGTAGCTTGGGCAAAGAAAAGAGAGCAAAGTGTAGTTTGGGCAAAGAAAAGATAGCAAAGTGAAGCTTGGGCAAAGAAAAGATAGCAAAGTGAAGCTTGGGCAAAGAAAAGAGAGCAAAGTGTAGTTTGGGCAAAGAAAAGATAGCAAAGTGAAGCTTGGGCAAAGAAAAGAGAGCAAAGTGTAGTTTGGGCAAAGAAAAGATAGCAAAGTGTGGCTTGGGCAAAGAAAAGATAGCAAAGTGTAGCTTGGGCAAAGAAAAGATAGCAAATTGTAGCTTGGGCAAATAAAAGATAGCAAAGTGTAGCTTGGGCAAAGAAAAGATAGGAAAATGTAGCTTGGGCAAAGAAAAGAGAGCAAATTGTAAATTGGGCAAATAAAAGAGAGCAAAGTGTAGTTTGGGCAAAGAAAAGATAGCAAAGTGTGGCTTGGGCAAAGAAAAGAGAGCAAAGTGTAGTTTGGGCAAAGAAAAGATAGCAAAGTGTAGCTTGGGCAAAGAAAAGATAGCAAATTGTAGCTTGGGCAAAGAAAAGAGAGCAAAGTGTAGCTTGGGCAAAGAAAAGATAGCAAATTGTAGCTTGGGCAAAGAAAAGAGAGCAAATTGTAGCTTGGACAAAGAAAAGATAGCAAATTGTAGCTTGGACAAAGAAAAGATAGCAAATTGTAGCTTGGGCAAAGAAAAGAGAGCAAAGTGTAGCTTGGGCAAAGAAAAGATAGCAAAGTGTAGCTCGGGCAAAGAAAAGAGAGCAAAGTGTAGCTCGGGCAAAGAAAAGAGAGCAAAGTGTAGCTTGGGCAAAGAAAAGATAGCAAATTGTAGCTTGGGCAAAGAAAAGATAGCAAAGTGTAGTTTGGGCAAATAAAAGATAGCAAAGTGTAGCTTGGGCAAAGAAAAGATAGGAAAATGTAGCTTGGGCAAAGAAAAGATAGCAAAGTGTAGGTTGGGCAAATAAAAGATAGCAAAGTGTAGCTTGGACAAAGAAAAGAGAGCAAAGTGTAGCTTGGGCAAAGAAAAGATAGCAAAGTGTAGCTTGGGCAAAGAAAAGATAGCAAATTGTAGCTTGGGCAAAGAAAAGAGAGCAAAGTGTAGCTTGGGCAAAGAAAAGATAGCAAATTGTAGCTTGGGCAAAGAAAAGAGAGCAAATTGTAGCTTGGACAAAGAAAAGATAGCAAATTGTAGCTTGGACAAAGAAAAGATAGCAAATTGTAGCTTGGGCAAAGAAAAGAGAGCAAAGTGTAGCTTGGGCAAAGAAAAGATAGCAAAGTGTAGCTCGGGCAAAGAAAAGAGAGCAAAGTGTAGCTCGGGCAAAGAAAAGAGAGCAAAGTGTAGCTTGGGCAAAGAAAAGATAGCAAATTGTAGCTTGGGCAAAGAAAAGATAGCAAAGTGTAGGTTGGGCAAATAAAAGATAGCAAAGTGTAGCTTGGGCAAAGAAAAGATAGGAAAATGTAGCTTGGGCAAAGAAAAGATAGCAAATTGTAGCTTGGGCAAAGAAAAGATAGGAAAATGTAGCTTGGGCAAAGAAAAGATAGGAAAATGTAGCTTGGGCAAAGAAAAGATAGCAAAGTGTAGCTTGGGCAAAGAAAAGATAGCAAAGTGTAGCTTGGGCAAAGAAAAGATAGGAAAATGTAGCTTGGGCAAAGAAAAGATAGCAAATTGTAGCTTGGGCAAAGAAAAGAGAGCAAAGTGTCGCTTGGGCAAAGAAAAGATAGCAAAGTGTAGCTTCGGCAAAGAAAAGATAGCAAAGTGTAGCTTGGGCAAAGAAAAGAGAGCAAAGTGTAGCTTGGGCAAAGAAAAGAGAGCAAAGTGTAGCTTGGGCAAAGAAAAGATAGCAAATTGTAGCTTGGGCAAAGAAAAGAGAGCAAATTGTAGCTTGGGCAAAGAAAAGAGAGCAAAGTGTCGCTTGGGCAAAGAAAAGAGAGCAAAGTGTAGTTTGGGCAAAGAAAAGATAGCAAAGTGTGGCTTGGGCAAAGAAAAGATAGCAAAGTGTAGTTTGGGCAAAGAAAAGATAGCAAAGTGAAGCTTGGGCAAAGAAAAGAGAGCAAAGTGTAGTTTGGGCAAAGAAAAGATAGCAAAGTGTGGCTTGGGCAAAGAAAAGATAGCAAATTGTAGCTTGGGCAAATAAAAGATAGCAAAGTGTAGCTTGGGCAAAGAAAAGATAGGAAAATGTAGCTTGGGCAAAGAAAAGATAGCAAATTGTAGCTTGGGCAAAGAAAAGAGAGCAAAGTGTAGCTTGGACAAAGAAAAGATAGCAAAGTGTAGCTTGGGCAAAGAAAAGATAGCAAATTGTAGCTTGGGCAAAGAAAAGAGAGCAAAGTGTAGCTTGGGCAAAGAAAAGATAGCAAATTGTAGCTTGGGCAAAGAAAAGAGAGCAAATTGTAGCTTGGACAAAGAAAAGATAGCAAATTGTAGCTTGGACAAAGAAAAGATAGCAAATTGTAGCTTGGGCAAAGAAAAGAGAGCAAAGTGTAGCTTGGGCAAAGAAAAGATAGCAAAGTGTAGCTCGGGCAAAGAAAAGAGAGCAAAGTGTAGCTCGGGCAAAGAAAAGAGAGCAAAGTGTAGTTTGGGCAAAGAAAAGATAGCAAATTGTAGCTTGGGCAAAGAAAAGAGAGCAAAATGTAGCTTGGGCAAAGAAAAGAGAGCAAAGTGTAGCTTGGGCAAAGAAAAGATCGCAAATTGTAGCTTGGGCAAAGAAAAGATAGCAAATTGTAGCTTGGGCAAAGAAAAGATAGCAAATTGTAGCTTGGGCAAAGAAAAGATAGCAAAGTGTAGCTTGGGCAAAGAAAAGAGAGCAAAGTGTAGTTTGGGCAAAGAAAAGATAGCAAAGTGTAGCTTGGGCAAAGAAAAGATAGCAAAGTGTAGCTTGGGCAAAGAAAAGAGAGCAAAGTTTAGCTTGGGCAAAGAAAAGATAGCAAATTGTCGCTTGGGCAAAGAAAAGATAGCAAAGTGTAGCTTGGGCAAAGAAAAGATAGCAAATTGTAGCTTGGGCAAAGAAAAGATAGCAAATTGTAGCTTGGGCAAAGAAAAGATAGCAAAATGTAGCTTGGGCAAAGAAAAGATAGCAAATTGTAAATTGGGCAAATAAAAGAGAGCAAAGTGTAGTTTGGGCAAAGAAAAGATAGCAAAGTGTGGCTTGGGCAAAGAAAAGAGAGCAAAGTGTAGTTTGGGCAAAGAAAAGATAGCAAAGTGTGGCTTGGGCAAAGAAAAGATAGCAAAGTGAAGCTTGGGCAAAGAAAAGAGAGCAAAGTGTAGTTTGGGCAAAGAAAAGATAGCAAAGTGAAGCTTGGGCAAAGAAAAGATAGCAAAGTGTGGCTTGGGCAAAGAAAAGATAGCAAAGTGTAGTTTGGGCAAAGAAAAGATAGCAAAGTGAAGCTTGGGCAAAGAAAAGAGAGCAAAGTGTAGTTTGGGCAAAGAAAAGATAGCAAAGTGAAGCTTGGGCAAAGAAAAGATAGCAAAGTGTGGCTTGGGCAAAGAAAAGAGAGCAAAGTGTAGTTTGGGCAAAGAAAAGATAGCAAAGTGAAGCTTGGGCAAAGAAAAGAGAGCAAAGTGTAGTTTGGGCAAAGAAAAGATAGCAAAGTGTGGCTTGGGCAAAGAAAAGATAGCAAAGTGTAGCTTGGGCAAAGAAAAGATAGCAAATTGTAGCTTGGGCAAATAAAAGATAGCAAAGTGTAGCTTGGGCAAAGAAAAGATAGGAAAATGTAGCTTGGGCAAAGAAAAGAGAGCAAATTGTAAATTGGGCAAATAAAAGAGAGCAAAGTGTAGTTTGGGCAAAGAAAAGATAGCAAAGTGTGGCTTGGGCAAAGAAAAGAGAGCAAAGTGTAGTTTGGGCAAAGAAAAGATAGCAAAGTGTAGCTTGGGCAAAGAAAAGATAGCAAATTGTAGCTTGGGCAAAGAAAAGAGAGCAAAGTGTAGCTTGGGCAAAGAAAAGATAGCAAATTGTAGCTTGGGCAAAGAAAAGAGAGCAAATTGTAGCTTGGACAAAGAAAAGATAGCAAATTGTAGCTTGGACAAAGAAAAGATAGCAAATTGTAGCTTGGGCAAAGAAAAGAGAGCAAAGTGTAGCTTGGGCAAAGAAAAGATAGCAAAGTGTAGCTCGGGCAAAGAAAAGAGAGCAAAGTGTAGCTCGGGCAAAGAAAAGAGAGCAAAGTGTAGCTTGGGCAAAGAAAAGATAGCAAATTGTAGCTTGGGCAAAGAAAAGATAGCAAAGTGTAGGTTGGGCAAATAAAAGATAGCAAAGTGTAGCTTGGGCAAAGAAAAGATAGGAAAATGTAGCTTGGGCAAAGAAAAGATAGCAAAGTGTAGGTTGGGCAAATAAAAGATAGCAAAGTGTAGCTTGGACAAAGAAAAGAGAGCAAAGTGTAGCTTGGGCAAAGAAAAGATAGCAAAGTGTAGCTTGGGCAAAGAAAAGATAGCAAATTGTAGCTTGGGCAAAGAAAAGAGAGCAAAGTGTAGCTTGGGCAAAGAAAAGATAGCAAATTGTAGCTTGGGCAAAGAAAAGAGAGCAAATTGTAGCTTGGACAAAGAAAAGATAGCAAATTGTAGCTTGGACAAAGAAAAGATAGCAAATTGTAGCTTGGGCAAAGAAAAGAGAGCAAAGTGTAGCTTGGGCAAAGAAAAGATAGCAAAGTGTAGCTCGGGCAAAGAAAAGAGAGCAAAGTGTAGCTCGGGCAAAGAAAAGAGAGCAAAGTGTAGCTTGGGCAAAGAAAAGATAGCAAATTGTAGCTTGGGCAAAGAAAAGATAGCAAAGTGTAGGTTGGGCAAATAAAAGATAGCAAAGTGTAGCTTGGGCAAAGAAAAGATAGGAAAATGTAGCTTGGGCAAAGAAAAGATAGCAAATTGTAGCTTGGGCAAAGAAAAGATAGCAAATTGTAGCTTGGGCAAAGAAAAGATAGCAAAGTGTCGCTTGGGCAAAGAAAAGATAGCAAAGTATAGCTTGGGCAAAGAAAAGAGAGCAAAATGTCGCTTGGGCAAAGACAAGATAGGAAAATGTAGCTTGGGCAAAGAAAAGATAGCAAAGTGTCGCTTGGGCAAATAAAAGATAGCAAAGTGTAGGTTGGGCAAATAAAAGATAGCAAAGTGTAGCTTGGGCAAAGAAAAGATAGGAAAATGTAGCTTGGGCAAAGAAAAGATAGCAAATTGTAGCTTGGGCAAAGAAAAGATAGGAAAATGTAGCTTGGGCAAAGAAAAGATAGGAAAATGTAGCTTGGGCAAAGAAAAGATAGCAAAGTGTAGCTTGGGCAAAGAAAAGATAGGAAAATGTAGCTTGGGCAAAGAAAAGAGAGCAAAGTGTAGCTTGGGCAAAGAAAAGATAGCAAAGTGTAGCTTGGGCAAAGAAAAGAGAGCAAAGTGTAGCTTGGGCAAAAACAAGATAGCAAAGTGTAGCTTGGGCAAAGAAAAGAGAGCAAATTGTAGCTTGGGCAAAGAAAAGATAGCAAAATGTAGCTTGGGCTCACTGTAAGCAAAGCTGGAATTGAACTGGTGGGATGTAGCAGAGTGCGATGAAGAATTGAATAGCGGAGGGAGGATGCAGGGGAAATGGGGTAACAGTGGCAAGACGCATGTGGTTTTGATTTAGTCTGTTGATCTGCTGTGTTCCCTCACGCCTCTTTACCTTTTATTCATTTTTCTCCGTCAGACAGTCTCTAAGTCTCACCTCCCCTTCCTGGACCACCCCGGGCGACTCTTAAACCCTCTCGTTTGCACCACCTCGCACTACTCTTCTTTCCGTATAATCCCGCTCCCTCTGGCCTCCCACCACCCAAACCATACTGCATGCTCTCTTGGCTTTCTCTCATCACATGAGCATTAGCACAAGCAGATGCATTTCTGAACCTGTGTGAGAATTTTTGTTTTCTTTTTTTTACGACATTGTTGGTCGGTGGGATGTCGTTCTTGTTTCATGAGGCAATGTGAGGTTTGTGGTCTCCTTTCTGGATCCAAACATATTTTTCTTACTTTCCTATTTTTTCCACGAAATACCTGCCAAGAGCCTGCCATAGAGGTTTTCTAGGCAACTTCTGTGTGTCTGCTCTTGTCGTCTGCTTCCTCTTCTCCTATACCTGGCTGCCCATCACTTTACGTGCGCGTACCCAATATCAATGCTGTTCTATTAGGAATTTCATCGATTTCGCCTTTTGAGCAAATTATATTGAGGAGATTCATTTCAAAATTGGCACAACACTTTTTCTGGTAGTGCTGGTCACAACACCTCCGAACCTGAATCGTTCCCTGTAGTTCATGACCGGTAGTAAGAAGTGAAACCTGAAAAGCTTTGAAATAATTCTGGGATTCAAAGTTAGGTGTTACCAGTCTGGAAGGCCCATCGCTTTAATCACTCCATGATTCCGTTGTTTTCCAACAAAGCACTAGCGTACACTGATATATGCTTTCACTCAAAGTATTTTTGAATTGTGTGGGAATTTTTTGTTCCTGATTAATTAATTATACAGGTGGCCAAAATGTACATCATCCATGCAGTCGTGATAATTACTCATCCTTGTGGTTTTATTTTCCATCAATATCACACCCGTGTCAAATGAGTCACGTCATGCATCGCACAAAGTCTGGAACTTTGGCTTTGGTTTCCGTAATATTACATCATTTAATAGAGAAAACGGTTTTTTCAAGAATAGAGCTCATTGCCAAAGAGAATGAAGCAAAGTTATTCAGGCAAGAATGTACATCTCTGGATATTAGAAGATTTTGTACAATAATATTATGTGTTATCTGTGAAGGTGGTTTCTGTTAGGCTTCAGAAAAATGTGCATTCACGAAGCAATATAGCGGAGCGAAGAAAACACAATTGATAAACAAAGCGAAGAAAACTAGAACGGCACTCGGTCGCGCACATACCTCCGCCAAGCTGAACAGTTTGTGTTTTGTATCCCACTGATAGGCCGGATCTGGATTCGGACCTGAACCAAAATCTAATCGGCTTGTTCTTGTCACCTTACCAACTCGTCCACCAAGTTTAGTCAAAACACGTCCATAACTTTTTTAAATATCATGTTATATAATCGCTTTTCACCCGATCTGTCAATGGTGAAGATTCACTTAAAAATTAAATAATTCTCATATCCGAATCCGTATTTAGATCTTTACCAAAATCGAATCGATTCTTCCTTGTCAAACACCCAACTGGTCAACCAGGTTTCATCCAAATCCGTCTACAACGTTTTGAGATATCCTGCTATGTATCGTTTTTGGCCCGATCTCCCCAATGGTGAAGAATCACTTAAAAATTCTAGTATCCGGATTCGAATCCGGATCTTCACCAAAATCTACTCATTCCTTCCTTGTCACATACACTACCTCTCTGCCAAATTTCGTCCGAATCCGTCCACAACTTTTTGAGATCTTGTTCACAGACAGACAGACAAACAAACATAGCACGATACTTGCGAAATTCTTAAAATAAGTTGTTGGCCTATGTTGACCTCAAAAATACTTAGTGGTTGAATTCAGTGTCCAGATATGCAAAGCCTCTTAAAATCACAAGTCAATCAGATGAAAATTGAGGATTTTAGAAACTTGGCCTATGTTGACCTTTTGGTCTATGTTGACCTCAAAAATACTTCGTGGTTGAATTCAGTGTCCAGATATGCAAATCCTCTTAAAATCACAAGTCAATCGGATGAAAATTGAGGATTTTAGAAATGTGGCCTATGTTAACCTTTTGGCCTATGTTGACCTCAAAAATACTTGGTGGTTGAATTCAGTGTCCAGATATGCAAGTTCTCTTTAAATTTTAAGTTAATAGGATGAAAATTGAGGATTTTAGAAACTTCGCCTATGTTGACCTTTTGGCCTATGTTTACTTCAAAAATACTTGGTGGTTGAATTCAGTGTCCAGATATGCAAATCCTCTTAAAATTTCAAGTCAATCTGATGAAAATTGAAGATTTTAGAAATCTGGCCTATGTTGAACTTTTGTCCTATGTTGACGTCAAAAATTGTTTGTGGTTGAATTCAGCGATCAAATATGCAAGGCCTTTTCAAATTTCAAGTCAATCGGTTGACAATTGAGGATTTTAGAAATTCGACCTATGTTGACCTTTTGGCCTATGTTGACCTATTGACCTTTTGCCCCCAAAAACAATAGGATTTTTGCTTATGACCAACTCTACCATTTGAAGTTTCGTGAAGATCGGTTGAAAATTGTGACCTGTAGGCGACTGACATGCAGACAAACAGATAAACAAACAGACAGACAGGGGTGAAAACATAACCTACATCCACCTTCGGTGGCGGAGGTAAAAACATATCGGCTTCAGATCACCAAATATTGTAAGACAAAATGCAAAAGGGGTAAGATTCAATTTTAATGAAACAAACTTTTGAAGTACTTGTATTTCTAACCTTATAGTGTCGTTCCAAGATAAAGTAGAGCGCAAACCTCCGCCAGGCTGAACAGTTTAAGTTTTGTATCCACCTAATAGGCTGGATCTGCATTCGAACCTGAACCATTCAAACCTGAACCATTCGAACCTGAACCATTCGAACCAAAATGTAATCGGCTCGTCCTTATTACCTACCCAACTCATCCACCTAGTTTTGTCATAATTCGTCCACAACTTTTTGAGATATCATTTAACTATATATCGTTTTTGGTCCTATCTCTCATTGCTGAAGAATCACGTGCAAATTTAAAAATCTCGGGTCCGAATCCTCACCAAAATCTAATCATTTCGTCCATGTCACATACATACCACATACTTGTACCCCAAGTTTTGTCCGATACGGTCCATAACTTTTTGAGATATCCTGCTCACAGACAAACAGACAGACAGGAGTGAAAACATAACCTCATTCTACCTTTTCGGTCTACTCGGTGGCGGAGGTGCAGTCGTGTCCAAAAATATTGGCACCCTTGCACTTTTTTCAAATAACTCACAATTTTCTCTAAAAATAAGTTGAAATTTATAAAAGTATTTGGTCTCCACAATTCTTTATTTCACTGTTAATATCACAGTACCTTTGTTTTTGATTCAGAACTTAATATATCCTTTCAGATCAGAAAATATAAAGAAATGGCATTGACAAAATTATTGACACCCTAGACTTGATATTTGGTAGCACAGCTTTCTGACACTGGGTTGGACATTGCACTCCAAAATGCCTTGGTAATCTCCTGATTTCATGATGCCATGCACATATTCAAGGTACCCAGTGCCAGAGGCAGCACACCAACCCCAAAACATCACTGAACCTACTGAACCTGTTTGACTATAGGGAAGGTGTTCTTTTCATTGAAGGCTTCATTTTGTTTTTGTAAACATAGAGATGATGTGCTTTGCAAAAGCTCTAATTTGGTCTCATCTGTCCGCAGGACGTTCTCCCAGAAGGATTTTAGCTTGTTCAGGTGGGTTTTGGAAAACTTCCGTCGGGCTTTCTTCTGTCTCTCTCTCAGCAGTGGGGTCCTCCTGGAACTCTTACCATAGAACCCCTTTTCATTGAGTTGGCGACAGATGGTGCGAGTTGAAACTGTCCTACCTTGTGTCTGAAAGACAGCTTGAATCTGTTTGGCAGTTGATTGAGGTGCTTTCTCCACCATTCGATCAATCCTTCCCCTTCAATCTTTGATCAAGTTTTCTCTTGCGGCCACGTCCAGGGAGGTTGGCTACAGTGCCATGGGTCTTAAATTTCCTGATAACGTTGTTTTATGGTGGACACAGGAACAACAAGGTCTCTGTAGATGGACTTGAAGCCTTAAGATTGTCCATGCTTGGCTACAATCTTGTGTCTGACCTCCTCAGACAATTCTCTGGTTTTCTTTCTTTTCGCCATGCTCATTGCGGTACACACAGTAACATAAAACAGCAGAATGACTCCTTTTCTCTATTCAAACTGGTTGAATAAGTGATTTTTATATTGCAGGTACCTGCAACTCACCATAGGTGAGTTCAATTTCAAAGTAAAGGAGAATCACCTGCTTGAAATCTAATTGTTTCTAACAACTTCTAAAAGGTGCCAATAATATTGTCGGGGCCATTTTAGGATTTATGTGTGGAATAAGCTAAGATTTCGTGATTTTATTCAGCTTTTTTTTGTTTTGTTCTACTGCAAACCAAATAAATACAAATGTGGATACCAAAATAATTTTTAATTTCAACAATTTTTTGCAAAAAATGGTGCATTATTTGAAAAAAGTGCAAGGGTGCCAATATTTTTGGCCACAACTGTATATATGTGAAGTTGCATGACAGATCAGAGTTTGTGTACATGATTACAAGTTGTCTATTCTTGATTTGATTAATTGATCGAACATGAGGCAACTAAATACTAGTGTGAATGTTTAATCAGGATTTAGTCTTTCTGTTTCTTATTGTATCCGTTTCTGTATACGATCATCTTGTCTTGATGAATCTATCTGGTTATCGGTACATCTGCTGTATTTTCGTTTCATAATCTCAAATTGCTTTGAGAATCTTTCCCATATCGATGCACGGCTGGATTTTTTGTCGGACTTCCTTTTCGTTATTTTTATTTGAGGGTTTATGAGGATGTGGGAGTGCTGGAATGAGGATGCAATTTATTCAACTCTGAGATCACTTTTTCATGTTCTGGCAATTCCCTTTACTGTCTTCATAACTTATTCTCCTTTCTTTTTATGGCCATTCATTCCCTTTTTTTCCTGGAACTTCCGAATCATACTCTGTGGCTTCCTGTCTTGTCGGTCATTTTGGTCATGTTGCCTCACGTTTGATTGCAGTTTATTTTCCCGTCACATGTCTTGTTACACTTTCCTCAGAGGGAATCACAACAGTGTTGTTGTTTTGTTAAATCAATCAACACAACAGCAACAGCTATAATGAAACCTCACCCGGACATTTTCCAAAATCTATTCTATAAGAGAGCAGTCTGTCTGGCACCATTTGTCTCAAAGATGGCTGAACAGATCTTCGTCAAACTTTCAAGGGTTCATCAGTGAGTGCCAGGTAGTGCTTTAGGCCCCAAAAAATTAAGAAAAGGTCGATTTTTAAAAATCACTCCATGGTGCCTGAGCCTTTGTAGCTATGTGAACGGTAATATTAAATTACCCCCGGATAGTGTGTGTGTGTGTGTGTGTGTGTGTGTGTGTGTGTGTGTGTGTGTGTGTGTGTGTGTGTGTGTGTGTGTGTGTGTGTGTGTGTGTGTGTGTTTATGTGTGTGTCTCTGTAATATTATAATACTCATAAAAAGCCCACCAAATATGACGGGTTGGAACAGTTTATTTGACGGTGCAACCTCGTGAGCCTGCCAAAGTCTGAAGCCTCGGCCTAGTGTCTGGTGTGCTTATAAATCTTCCTTATTTATTAGACATCATACGGATGTCAATGGACACTCATTTTACTCTGCGCATGTTGCACATCACGTGCCGCAAATTTCACCTCCCTGCGCCTTGTATTTATTGGGTTTTTTTTAACGCTTCTGTACACCGCCATTGGGGCCCGGTTTGCAAGCCACCATCTACAATTCCAGTAGAAGAGACATAATTCCTCTTTTATGGAAAATGTTTTTCGAGTTTGTTTTATCCTCAAAAATAGACCATAGTGAACACACATTTGTGTTAAAAGATTGTACTCTAAAACCTAACCTTATGAAGGGGGACAGACATCTGTGCAAACACACAAACTGACATTGTGTTTTATATGGTAGATTGAATATGAAAGTTTTCCTCTGTGGGTGCAGGGAAGTGTTTTAGGCACCCACAAAAATAGGGGAAAAAAACCATATTGATTTCTTCAAAATGCCAACAGGATTAGAACATCACCGGGAAACGCCGGGTACTCCTGCTAGTCAATAGGAGTAAAGGATCAATAAAGGAAAAGAGGGAAAAATATTTTGTGGGCCATTTCTTTAGTTTGTACACGTGGTTATAACGTTTGTTTTAGTCATGTGACTGTGCTTTAGTTTGGCTTGACGAATGTTCCCATTGACGTCTCGCTTGATTGAGGATATTCCTTGAGAGCTAAACTCATCTTTATATTTTCTGTTCATGACCTGATTTTGTGTGGTTCCTACTAACATGTCTACAGTTCAATCTCCTTTGGATAATGATCCTATAATCCCATTAGGACTGTAAATCAAAGTGTGGTTATGACTTGGTGATTCAGCTCTATCTTCCCGTGTCCCCCACTATGCTGTCCCTTTGCGGACTGATTGCACCATCTGTTGAATGCCTCTCTCCAAATGAACCGTGCAGTTTCGGCTTGTGGCTCGGACGGCACTGAAACTACTCCTGGTGTTTGTTGAATATACGGAAACCAACGCGCCGCTGCTCATCCATGCTGCTGCCTGTGCTGATCAGAAGGCCGGTACGTCAAGTTATCACTTCCACTAGGACGTGTGGATTTCCACTTCATATTGTCATTTATTTCTTATTGAATTGAATTGTAATATCTGCTGGTTGGTGCTTATCTTCCACAAGGAGCACAGCATTGAACCCTATTTTATGGAATGATATGCTTTCAACTGCCGATGCCACTGTTTGGGTTCTTCCCGTACTAGAAGCTGCAATTATAAATCTAGGAAGCAAACTGTGACCTGGAAGAATCACAACATCTCTCTTCATAAATATTATATATCTGCTTTCACAAGCAGTATTTTGCATTTTATCACTTTTTCTCATATAATTGCAGGTTTTCCACTGTAAATATCATACATACAGTACATACATACATATTGTCGCGCAACCGCCAAAATTTATATCAGGCGATCACGGATGCCGATCACGAAGGCTTTAACTCCGAGGCGGAAGCTCAATGGCAGATTCCAAAATATAAAACACCTAAGCGCGTGGAATGGAGGGAAACAGCGCAAGCCCCCACAGCCTTATCTATCAAATCAATCACCCGGGAAACTGCGTTCAGGTATTATATACAAAAAGTAATATAAGGGTTTATTGAATAACAGGCAGGGACAGGAAAATACGCGCCGGTAATGAACTATTCTAAATCGGGATCCCGCACACCAGATATCAAAAACGAGACGAGGGGATATGAATACCAAAGAAACACGTCTTTTATGTCGAGTGTATTCGCGGATGCGGCTTAGCTTGTCTTTGTCGTCTTGGTTGTTTGCCGTCCACCACGGCCCCGCCTTGCCCGACCGCACACCACGAGGTCCTTCGCTCCAAGTCCCTCAAGGCCCCGCTCCAAGCGCCACGCGGCCCACGCAGGCTAGCGGCTCCACACGGGGTCGACTCCAACCAAAGTCCTGCCGCGTCTCAAACCCAACTGCTCAAAACGGACTCGGGCTCTGCACTGCACTGCCAGGAATCCAACTGCTCTGGATCAACTGCGCTGAACTGCAAACTGCCAGGAATCCAACTGCTCTGGATCAACTGCCAACTCTGCCCGTGCGCACCTCAAACGAACTGCCTGGCGTTCTCTCACCACTTAAACATTAGTTAGACCTTTAGTACAACACTAAATGCTGAACTCATGCTGAACTCGACTGTCAGGATCGCACCTCAAAACGAACTCCCGATCAGATCTGCACTCCTCACTCAACGCCCAGCAAAGGCGTCCGGCCCTTGTTAATATCTCTCGCCGGTGACGTCAGCTTTGCTTTGCGGTCAGCTTTGCCGTCCACCACGGCCCCGCCTTGCCCGACCGCACACCACGAGGTCCTTCGCTCCAAGTCCCTCAAGGCCCCGCTCCAAGCGCCAACCATGCAGGCTAGCGGCTCCACACGGGGTCGACTCCAACCAAAGTCCTGCCGCGTCTCAAACCCAACTGCTCAAAACGGACTCGGGCTCTGCACTGCACTGCCAGGAATCCAACTGCTCTGGATCAACTGCGCTGAACTGCAAACTGCCAGGAATCCAACTGCTCTGGATCAACTGCCAACTCTGCCCATGCGCACCTCAAACGAACTGCCTGGCGTTCTCTCACCACTTAAACATTAGTTAGACCTTTAATACAACACTAAATGCTGAACTCATGCTGAACTCGACTGTCAGGATCGCACCTCAAAACGAACTCCCGATCAGATCTGCACTCCTCACTCAAGGCCCAGCAAAGGCATCCGGCCCTTGTTAATATCTCTCGCCAGTGACGTCAGCTTCTCGTCAGTGACGTCAGCAACTGAGAAGGAAGTTGAGGAAGCGATAAAAGCAATGAAGGGTAGAAAAGCGGGAGGGCCGACGGGAGTTGTGGGAGATATGTTGAAGGCAGCAGGAAGTTGGGGGTGTGAAGAGAATGACAGAGATCTGTAATCTGGTGGTGAAAGAAGGCCGCATTCCAGTGGATGGGAACTGAGTACCCTCGTCCCTCTATACAAGGGGAAAGGTGACCCTCTGGAGTGTGGCTCGTACCGAGCGATAAAGTTATTGGAGCATGGAATGAAGGTATTGGAAAGGGTGTTGGAGAGGAGGATAAGGAAGAAAGTGAAGATCGACGAAATGCAGTTTGGATTTATGCCAGGAAGAGGAACGACAGACGCGCTTTTCATTGTGAGGCAGTTGCAGGAGAAGTACATGGAGAAGAGGAAGAAGTTGTTTCTTGGGTTTGTTGATCTGGAGAAAGCATTCGATCGGGTTCCACGCAAAGTATTGACATGGGCATTGAGGAAGTTAGGAGTGGAGGAATGGTTGATCAGAGTAGTGATGCCAATGTACAAAAGAGCATGCACAGCTGTAAGGACGAAGGACGGGAACAGTGGTGAGTTTGAGGTGAAGGTGGGAGTGCATCAGGGGTCGGTACTAAGTCCACTACTATTTGTAGCTGTGATGGAGGTGCTGGCTCAGAACGTAAAGGAGGGTTTACCGTGGGAGTTGTTGTATGCAGATGATCTGGTGTTGATAGCGGAAAGTATGGATGGACTGAAGGAAAAGATGAACACGTGGAAGGAATGTATGGAGACAAAAGGTCTGAAGGTGAATATCGGAAAGACGAAGGTGATGGCAAGTGGTAAAGCATGTGGTGAGGTGGAAAGAACTGGGAAGTGGCCCTGTGCTGTGTGTAGGAAGGGTGTCAGAGTGAACTCCATTCAGTGTACAATGTGCGCTGAGTGGGTTCATCAAAAATGTAGTGGTCTGAGAGGGTCATTAACCAGTGTGGCAGCTACATTCAAATGTAAGGTGTGCACAGAGGGAGCTGCAGATGGAGGAAATGTTGAGTTGGATCTTGGAGATGGCGTGAAGCTGGAAGGTGTGAAAACATTTTGCTACCTCGGAGACATGCTGAATGGAGAAGGTGGATCAGACTCGGCAACGGTTGCTCGAGTGAGATGTGCATGGAAGAAGTTTCGGGAATTGAGTGGCGTGCTGATGATGAGGGGAGTGTCGTTGAAGCTGAAGGGAAAGGTGTATGCTGCATGTGTGAGAAGTGTTATGATTTATGGGAGCGAGACATGGGTAATGAACGTAGAGCAGCAACGAAGGTTGGAAAGGGTGGAAATGCGAATGGTTCGACGGATGTGCGGAGTATCGTTGAGAGAGAGGAAGACAAATGATAAATTGCGAAAGATGATGGGAATAGAGCCTGTGATTGATGCTGTGAAGAGGAACAGGTTGAGATGGTTTGGTCATGTGTTGAGGAAGGATGAAAGTGACTGGTTGAGAAGAGTGATGGAAATGAATGTAGAAGGAAGTAGAAGACGGGGAAGACCGAGAAAGACTTGGCTAAAGATGGTGGAAGAAGAAATGCGGGCAAGGGGGTTAACAAGGAGAGATGCAGAAAATAGGGCAAAATGGAGAAGATTGTCATGGGGACCGCAAGGCTAACCCCCGCTCTAGCAGGGAAAATGGCCTTTAAAATGCATGTTGTGTGTTGTTGGTGACGTCAGCTTTGGCACACTGCTCTGCCAATCAGAGCCTCCCCCGACTCGCCGGCTTGCTCAGGTCACGCCCACTGCGTCACTCCAACTCTCCTCCCTGCTCCGTGGTCCTTGTGTTATAGCACGTGCTATGCGAGGTGGGTAGGCCTCTCGGAGGTGTAAATAGTGGCGGCCAATTGTGGCGGTGTTCTAGCCTGATTTCTTCCTAAGTCATGTCAGGGGGGAAGGCGTCATTTAGTGTTGTACTAAAGGTCTAACTAATGTTTAAGTGGTGTGCAGTGCCAAAATGGACAAAGGTTTGGCTACCAGGTGAGACATACAAGGGCTCTACTCATTATTCCCTACACTACTTAACACACGAATCTCCTGGTAGATTCACAATCATACATCTTAGCCGACAAAACGCCTTCACATGACTTATTACAGGTAGATTCCCGATCGCGACAGTTGAAGCATGTTACCTACTCAGATCTACTCTGCTCTACATATTGCTCTACCAAATTCGTAACAATATGTATAGGTTGATCTATAATTCCATGGCTTACTGATTGTTAACTTCGCCCATTCCCAAAGGGACGGAAGAGGCAATTGTAAACAGTCCGTATGTCTGAGAGTGTGCACACACATCAAGTTTAGTATAGGGCCCTACCTTAGCCCTACCTTATAGTTTAGTATAGTAAACGACATTGCAACTTTTCTTGCTTTATCTTTTACCCTAAGCCACAGAATTACTAAAATAACATGGTATTTTTATGAGTATTTGAGTGATGACAAGTATAACTGGATTGTTAACGTCCCTGACTTCATCCATATATCCATAACTCCCCTTCTCCTGCCAATTTTGCAATTTTCTCCTTGTGTTAATATTCCAGTTCCCATTGTTAATTACGAGCAACGGTACCCACCCTATGGGCGGGGCTTAAATTGGGAGACCCAAATGAAAAGGCAAAATATCAGAAATTGAAGGCTTTTTTTATTTTAAACGATTTATATAAAACATCTGTAAAATCATATCGCACGCAAATCATCAAAATCTAAACAGTATTTGTAGAATTTCAATAAAAGCCACATCACTGTTCATATCGGTAATTATTATTCCATCGTGTTTGGAAAAACTGGAAAATCGTAAAAATTGGAAAAATTGGAAAATTGGGGGAAAAATGGAAAAACAATATCGCCTATTTTATTCCAGGGGGTCCCAGGATTACCCACCCAAAATATCGTTGCAATCGGTCCAGCCATTTTTGCGGTACCTGGGAACAGACGGACAGACAGACATTTGGTGAATTATAGTAAGACGATATAGTAAGATGGTGAATTATTTTACACTAAACAATTTTCAACGCTAATGTAAGTTGGCCATCTGTTATTGTCCATTGCTGTTGCTTTTATGTTTATACAAATGACCTCTTTACCACCAATCATACATACAGCATGTGCAACAAGTTCATCAGATGAAGATGGAATTTGCAGAGGTCTGCGGATTGCAGTGACAGAGAGAAGTCATTAAGAAATTGATTATTTTGGGCAATACAATGGGAATTGTGATTGGCATTGTGATGGGCAGGGCAGTACGATGGCCAGTTTGATGGAAAGTGTTGTTTATACTTTGGCAACACAATGGGAATTGCAATGGGCAAAGTGATTGGCAATGCAATTGGAATTGTGATTAGCAATGCACTTGGCAAAGAAATTGGAATTGTGATTAGCAATGCAATTGGCAAAGTGATTGGCAATGAAATTGGAATTGTGATTAGCAATGCAATTGGCAAAGTGATTGGCAATGAAATTGGAATTGTGATTAGCAATGCAATTGGCAAAGTGATTGGCAGTGCAATTGGTGTTGCAATTGGAATTGTGATTGACAGTGCAATTTTCAGTGATTGGCATTGCGATTGGAATTGTGATTGGCAATGCAATTGGAATCTTGATTGGTTTTTTGTCATATAGTCACGTGGTACTTTATTAGTCCCCTACCCGTTTCACCGGAGGAGGGGACAATAGGTTTGCTCTCGGTCTGTCTGTCTGTCTGTCCGTCCGTCCGTCCGTCTGTCTGTCCGTCGCATCTGTGGGTTTTTTTAGACTTTTTTTTCCATATCCTTTAACATATTCAACTGAAACTTGGTACATGGCTTTATTGTTATGATAAGTTGCAGAACAAGTTCGTGTTTCAGGGCGTTTCACCAAATTATCAGAGTTATGCCCTTTTTATACTTTCAAGATATCACATCGTTAGGGGACATGTATTGTAAAGCAATTCTCGCTCTTGTTGTTTATATTATGGAAACCTTTCCCTTTGATAAATAAAATGGTGCTCGTGTAGATTGATAGATTGATAGCTCGATATATTGAAAACGTGAATATAACACGTTAGTTACATCTATGTGTTGGATTTTGGAATAGGCAGATGTTTATTTCAATTATCATTTCATCCCAATAAGGTAGTTTTTGGATTAACCAGATGTCATCTTTATACTTGCTGTCGAAATATGATTCAACTTGGAACTAACTGTACTCAAGGCCCGTACCTCAATGATGCAGAACAGGAGTGTTGGCATCTGATTGGTACCGACAGCACATACCATCTCACCGCGCACGCAGACGGTGACAAACATTGGGAGGAACATTTAAAAGGCAGTTTCTGAATTCAATAATTTTTTCCTAGCATCCCAGGTGTTTTCTGCACTCACACATTTTCACTTTTTCATCCTCTGACTGCCTTATATATATATGCCTTCAAATATGGCACGTTCACAGGGGGCTCTTGCCTGTGTGCGGAATGTGAAGCATTCCTTCCTTACAGCACTTGGAAAAATCAAGACTTGTTCTTGAATTTCTGGGATGCTGCAGGGAGTAATCTTTGGAACCTGAAGATGAGAAACAAAGGGCTATTGGTGAAATAAAAAGAATTAAACCTGAATGTCCATTTACACACACACCACACACATACAGACACACACACACACACACACACACACACACACACAGACACACTGACACAGACACACCGACACACACACACACACACACACACACACACAGACACACACATACATACAGACACACATGCACACAGACACACACACACACCGACACACACACACAAACACACACACACACAAACACACACACACACACTGCTCGCTAGCTCAAATCAGAAGCATTGATCGATGATTGGGAATGATGTATCATGTAGGAAGTAGCAGGATCATGGAGATTATTGACCTCAGCTGACCCCAAATGATTTGCTTTGGCAGGAAAAAAATCTTGGTCTACCCTCATAAGCGTCCTTGGTGAAATGGATGGCATGGATACAGAGCTCCTGGTCTTTACCTTGACCCTCCTCAACAAGGTGCGTCTCCATTCCAGGTTTGATCACAACATTGAGTCATTAACCAATCCAGTCTTTCCCAGCACCCTCTCCAAAATCCCTTTGCACTTTTTACTGTACTAGCTCTTCTCAAGCTTCTTGTTGTGCAGACAAACATAATCAGCACCACCTGGTGGTTTTAATTTTATTTGGCTGCAGTTATCCAGTATAAGCTTAGAACGATTTTGTCCACCGTCATGTTTGTGTGTGTATTTTTGAACAATAACGGAGATGGGCAATCAATTAAACATAACACGTTCAAAAGGTTATCAGAAGAAGAGGCGAAAAGAAATGGCAACGTTTGCATTTTTTATTTTTCAATCCAAACATACATATCATGACGAAGGAAAACTTTTTTTTTTTTTTTGATACAATCTACTACTCCGATGCCAACTATCGGGGATGCCTACTCGCGGCAGTTTTAATACAAATCGGGAATCAAATATTCCCCATTCCTCCCTGCTGCCTGGATTTGTCAGGGCAGAGCAGTTACGGACAGAGTGCCGATCGGTCTCCATGGACCGGCCCTTTCCCTCTTGTCTCTCTCTCTCTCTCTCTCTCTCTCTCTCTCTCTCTCTCTCTCTCTCTCTCTCTCTCTCTCACTCTCACTCTCACTCTCACTCTCACTCTCACTCTCACTCTCACTCTCACTCTCACTCTCACTCTCACTCTCACTCTCACTCTCACTCTATCTCTATCTCTGTTTTGGCCCTGACCTCGTGAAGGTGGGAGTACACCATCCTGAATGTGGGGGATCTCTGGGTTACTCCTGCGAGATCGATCGGCTGTCTCCGTGCCACAGACTTGTTCGAGAGAACTGTCCGGGGCTATACAACAACAACAACAACATCTACTACTACTCCAACTTCTTTAAAGACCCGCAGTTATCCCCCACTTACTTGTGAGGTCGGCTGGGGAAGATTTTTTTTTTATGGCCCAAGTCTTTCATGATCAACTGAATGTGGCAGGAATTTGTAAATTGATCAACGTCAAATCACAAGCATTGATCAATAAATGGGAATGATATGCTGATGTTAACTCACCTATGGTCTTCATGGAAAACTCTTTAAGATCTTTTACATTTACAGATTGTTGTTAGGAAATGGAACACTCTGCTTAATATCCATCCGAGGGATTGCCAACTTTGTGATGCGTTGTCCTGTCTGTGAAAGACCAATTTGACGGTTTATAACTGGGCCAAGAATCAAACCCAGAAAACAATACGCACCTCCAATGCTAGCTGTAAAAATAGTAGCAATACCCCAGGTGCTCACCTGGTAGAATAAACAGTATACTGCACTGCACTGACTAAAGGTATTTTAAACCAATTTCAGTGGTTGCTGGAAGACAGGGCAGCATGTAGAATCATACTAACATAAAATCATAAGACTTTAAACAAACAAACAAACAAAAAAAATACCTATTTTGGGGGCAACATCACCTCCCACCCCATGTACCTCCTCAGACCCCAATTTTTCCAACGCCTTGAACAAGCATTGTACACCACGGATGATGAAGGTTGTCGTGAAGTTTCATGGAAATTGTGTGTGTAGGTTCTGAGAAAAAAGCAAATACCTATTTTTTTTTGGGGGGGGGGGGGGTAAGACCCCAACCCCCCCCCCAATAGACCACCTTAAACCCCTGATTTTTTTAAATGCCAGGAACAAACTTTGGTACATCATGGGTGATTAAGGTTGTGGTGAAGTTTCATCGGAATTGCATGTGTAGTTTCTGAGAAAAAAGCAAATACCTATTTTAGGGGGAAACCCCCCCGTAGACCCCTAAAGGGGCAGATTTTTTTAATGCCATGAACAAACTTTGGTACATCACGGGTGGTGAAGGTTGTGGTCAAGTTTCATGGAAATCGTGTGTGTAGTTTCAGAGAAGAAAGCAAATGTATATTTTGGGGGGTCAAACCTGGACTTTGACCCTCAGTAAACCCCTTTAGACCCAGATTATTTTTTTTTATGCCTTGAAAAAAGTTTAGTCACGACATAACAAATATCGTTTGTGCCAAATTTGATCACAATCCCATCGGCGGCTTCAGAGAAGAAGTTTCAAGTGTTTACGGACTGACGGACTCATGGACGGACTGACGGACTGACAGACTGACTGACAGACTGACGGACTGACGGACTGACGGACTGACTGACTGACTGACTGGCTGACTGACGGACGACGCGCCATTGCATAAGCTCGGCTGAACTTCGTTCCGGGTGAGCTAAAAATGGGGCAGGTAAGGTACGAACAATGGTTAAACATGTAAACAACGCTGCCTCACTCATACACCTCTTGGACCACACCACACACTACAAGCTCGCTGTCAAGCAACAGATGCGCACACTCATGGGCCAAACCACACCTGCTCAATCAAATATAACATAACAGGCTTTCCAGAACTTCTTAGCCATACACCACCCAATAAGTCGAGGTGGAGGGAGTGGGATGGAAAAATGTCTGTGCTCTGGAAGTACATGACTGCTAAAATGTGTTTACGACTGTTTGTGCATATCTATACAACACCATGCAGACAACGCCATGTACAAACCAGAATTGTAGCACACTTTCGATGATAATGGTTTACTTAAGTTTGAACGCTTCTTACTTTGTGGACTGACATGTGACTAAAATATAGGAATATAAATACAAGCCACATGCCAGAGGTAAGACAATAAAGGAAGTCTGTGGATCGTAGATGAAAAGTCACCTGCATTGTCCTGTACCCTGTGTTAAAAAATATCGGTGCCTTGTATTAAGAGCAATTCTTGGTTGGCTGTACTCTTTTCTTGTGTGTTTGTTTGTGTATACATGTGTTGGAATGGCGACTCGCCCAGGATTGTGCTCGCCTCCCTAGCCAATGAAACTGGCATGTATGTATGTATGTATGTATATATATATATATATATATATATATATATATATATATATATATATATATATATATATATATATATATGTATGTATGTATGTATGTATGTATGTATGTATGTATGTGTATATATATATATATTATATATATATATATATATATATATATATATATACGTATATATATATATGTATGTATGTATGTATGTATGTGTATATATATATATATATATATATATATATATATATATATATATATATATATATATATATATATATATATATATATATACATACATATATATATATACACAGTCGTGGCGAAATATTTTGGCACCCTTGCACTTTTTTTCAAATAATTCACCATTTCTTCCAGAAAATTGTTGAAATTAAAAAATCATTTAACGACAGCAGAAGTCCATCTACTTGAATGCGGCCTCAACTTTAATACAAGTGATGCTGCTGTTGTTGACTTCATCGCGGCTCTCGAACCTAGAATCTACAATCTACCCTCGAACAAGGAGACAAAGAACGACAACGTGCACAACTCACCACAACACTCGTCAACCTGAAACGCAAGTTGTACATAACATCCGACGAGTCGAAAACGTTACAAAGTCTCCGCCAGGATAACTCCATCATCATAGTCCCCGCCGACAAAGGCCGTGTCACGGTCGTGATGAACCGCATGGACTACAACCACAAAGCCAAAGCTCTAGTGGATGACAACAACATCTACCACACAAAGCCTTGTGACCCTACAAAGACTATTGACAAGCAGGTAAATACCACTTTACAGAAACTACGAGATGCAAACCTGCTCACAAAAACAAGAATGGGATGCGATGAGACCAAACGACTCCATCATTCCACGCTTCTGCCGGTTACCAATGATTCACAACATCGATGTCCCACGACAACCCATCGTGGCCCACCGAGGAGCACCCACCTACAATTTGGCCCTCCGAGGAGCACCCACCTACAATCTGACCCTCCGAGGAGCACCCACCTACAATCTGGCCCTCCGAGGAGCACACACCTACAATCTGGCCCTCCGAGGAGCACCCACCTACAATCTGGCCCTCCGAGGAACACCCACCTACAATCTGGCCCTCCGAGGAACACCCACCTACAATCTGCCCCTCTGAGGAGCACCCACCTACAATCTGGCCCTCCAAGGAACACCCACCTACAATCTGGCCCTCCGAGGAGCACCCACCTACAATCTGGCCCTCCGAGGAGCACCCACCTACAATCTGGCCCTCTGAGGAGCACCCACCAACAATCTGGCCCTCCGAGGAGCACCCATCTCCAATCTGGCCCTCCGAGGAACATCCACCTACAATCTGCCCCTCTGAGGAGCACCCACCTACAATCTGGCCCTCTGAGGAGCACCCACCTACAATCTGCCCCTCTGAGGAGCACCCACCTACAATCTGGCCCTCTGAGGAGCACCCACCAACAATCTGGCCCTCCGAGGAGCACCCATCTCCAATCTGGCTAAGTGGCTTTTCCACCGACTCAAACACTTAACAACACATTCAGCACACAATGTAAAGAACGCTAAAGATTTTATCAACCGAATCAGAAATGTCCACATCAAGAGCGATGAAATAATGATTTCATTTGACGTGTTTTCATTATTTACATCCATACCCGTCGAATTAGCAACGCAGACCTGAGACCAACACATCACCAACGACCAACTAGCGAGCAACAGCCGCCTCAGCTCTGGTCATCTCATGACGCTCATTCAACTCTGCCTCAAATCAATGTACTTTGTATTCGACAGCACCATATATCATCAACATGAAGGAACCCCGATGGGCTCACCCATCTCAGGGCTCATCGTCGAATTGGTGATGCAACGCTTTGAAGATCTAATACTACATGGTGAGCCTTCGCCGAGGTTCTGGCTGTGGTACATTGATGACACATTGGTGATCATAAAGAAGGCAGATGTTCACCGTTTCCACACAAAGATAAATTCAACATGGCCAGCAATACAATTTACATGTGAAGTAGAACAAGTTGGGTCTCTGCCATTCCTGGATGTACTGTACATCTTTCCATGGACACAAACGACAAGCAACACACAATGTACCATAAACAAGCAACACAGGTGTACCATAAACCTACTAACACAGACAAAATATTGGATTACCATAGTAGTCATCCCACCTGCCACAAAATAATATATATATATATATATATATATATATATATATATATATATATATATATATATATATATTATATATATATATATATATATATAGTCATATGTATATATATATATAGTTATATATATAGTTTTATAGTTATATGTATATATATAGTTATATAGTTATATAGTTATATATATATAGTTATATAGTTATATATATAGTTATATATATATGAATGAATGAAAGAATGATCGTTTTAAGGCCATTTTTCCCCGTTAGAGCGGGGGTTAGCCTTGCGGGCCCCATGACCTCATGGTTCCCTGTTTGAGGCAATGTTTTTATGGCCGGAAGCCCTTGCTGACGCCCCTCGTATATATATATAACAATATATTGTTGCAGATTCGGGGGTCGGCTCTCCCCTTACCAAAGGGGGGGGGGGGGGGTTAATCCCCTTGTCTTTTAAGCTGGCCGTCCACCAATCCTGGTAGCTATGACGCTCCTCCCGATCAGAATTAGCTAGGGTGATTGGTCAATGAAGTCCCAAATACCTATGTACTAACCCCGACCGCAAGCAGGGAAATAACTCCCGCTCGAACCACGGATAAGATGGAATATTGCCGAGCGGTTAGCAATCCGCGATCCGAGCCGTTAACAAATGACTAAACCCGATCCTGAGCGGTTTCCAAATCGTGCCACAGGTACTCATTTGAAAGAAAGGACGGAGGCAATCGAATAAGAGGAAACCAGAGTAAGGGAAGAACAAAGAGTGGGTTTATTAATTATTTACAAGACCCAAAGAAGAGGAAATGAAAGTATGTACAAGAAAGGAGAAACAAAAGGACACAGGGCAAGCTTATCGATATAGTCTTAACTTATCACGACCCCAGGACAAACAGACAGGCTCACACGGAATTGTAGTGGTAGGGGAGGAAGGTCCAAGCAGATGGTCCAGGCGATGGGATCCGGCTCCGGTCCACTCCAGTCCAGGCTCCGGTTCCGCGGGCGAAACCCGGCAGGCAGTTTCGCGCGTATCGTCGGACGCGAGCGGACCTTACGTATCTCGGGGTTACATATATCGGGGGGACTGGGATGCGGCGTACGTAATATGTAGCTCGTGCCAGCTCTCTCTCCCTCTCTCTCTCTCTCTCTCTCTCTCTATCAATGGCTCGTATCACAGGCATTTCATGCAATGCAATCCCCGGCACAGTCCTTGCGCAGTGTGCGTTTCCCAGCGAGTCCGTTTCAGCCCCGAGTAAACTCTCCGTGAAAAGGCTCGCGCTGGCGCTTATATTACTCGCTCACAGATCAATCCGCGCTCTTTGAAACCACGCCTGCCAGCGAGCTCACCTCAGCCCTGGTTGGTTGGCGAGGGCTCACCGGCTCCGCCCTTGACGGCGTGTTGACAGGGCCACGCCTCATTCCCGTGTCCTGCCCCCTTCTTCCTCGGCCTTAGACCGCGTCTTCAATGGCGTTTGGAGCGAGGCAGCGAATGCTGCTGGTCAAGCAGAGGCGCGTAATAGAATTGGGAGGGTCAAGCCCCGACTGTAGGGGCGCATACTGGCGTAGCTTGGAGAGAGTGGCTGGCCAAGAAGCGAATGGGGCCTATCTTATTTAATTAATGCAACGCAGATTCAACTATTGGGAACACAGCCTTATCTGAAACACATACTAAGGAAATAACTGAAAGTCCTATGGTGTCCTACGTGTTGCTGTGGACGAACTATGGGTGCGACCTTTGACCTTTTAAATGATGGAATATTATTTACAAGTATTTACAAAGTGAGGGGTTCTCAAAACCGCAACAATATATATACAGTGGAACCTTGACTTACGAGTTTAATCCGTTCCGTGACCGAGCTCGTAACTCAAATTGCTCGTATCTCAAATCAAATTTCCCCATTAAAATGCATTGAAATGCTATTAATCCGTTCCAGCCCGCCAAAAACCACACCAATTTTTTTTTTAAATATACAGTATATATAAAAATATCTCGCGCTTTATATTTCACCTGTATGCAGCATACAAGTTGGCAGGATGGCCTGGACTGGAGGTACGCACACTTGACTCTAAAGTCTAAACTGTCCAGCCTGGGTTTGAATCCCGACCCAGCTATAACCTGTCATGGGTGAATCACAGGCAGGGTGATTCATCAATGGGTGTACCGCTAAACTGGGCGCCCCGTTTGCGTCCCATTAGTTGTTGGATGTTAAGGATCTCACCGTGTTTTCCACAAAGAGAAGGCGAGCTATCGCCGGCACTCTGAACAAGTTGACGGCAGAGATACTGTACGTGCACGTCAAGATAACCACGTGACCGGAGCCCACCTGGCGGCGGAAACTCAAAATAACCGAAATGCGTAAACTAAAATGCAGCGCTATACGATAGAGATACTGTACGTACACGGCAAGATAACCACGTGACCAGAACCCACCTGGCGGCAAAACTCAAAATAACCGAAATGCGAAAACTAAAACGCAGCGCTATACGACAGAGATACTGTACTTGAACGGCAAGATAACCACGTGACCGGGTGGCGAAAGCTCGTAACTCGGATCTCGGCTCGCATCTCAAAGCAATAAACTGCCAGAGTGACGGCTCGTATCTCGAAAAACTCGTAAGTTGGGGCACTCGTAAGTCGAGGTTCCACTGTATATATATATATATATATATATATATATATATATATATATATATATATATATATATATATATATATATATATATATATATATATATATACATACATATATATATATATATATATATATATATATATATACATATATATATATATATATGTATATATCCAAATGACTCCATGGTAAGATCTCCAACCTTTAATTGAACAAACAATGACTCAACGTTTCGATTAACAACATGTGACAAAGCCACACGCCTCCGTTAATCTTCCTCAAGAGTGATAAAATCATCTCAACATCCCCTTATATGCAACGTGGGTGGGGTATATGCAAAGTGGGGTGGGCAAAGCTGGACAGCCAATGAAACCTTATCACACCGCTCTCGTGAACGGAGACGTTACTGACCAAATTCAAAAATGAACCGCATATTAACGGTTCAAAATTTAAAATTAAAACCTCAGACTTAAAGATAAGCAAATAAGTATGTTTATATATAGTTATATAGTCACATCTCCGGGGTTAAGACCCCTGGGTGACGGATGGCCGACCGAGCTTTAACTCTGAGATGTATGAGCCAAATTGATGGTGGTTCCTTTGGCACGCGCAGGGGAGGGATAACGAGGCCCTTACCTGAATGGACGGACGTGACGAGGGTTTTCCCAAACCACAAACAAATAAACGTACAAGAGACAGGAATTGAAAATGCACAAATAATGAGTTTAATGAAAATAATGCAAGTGAGAAATCTCTGAGGATATCCCGGAGATTCAATAGCCCAGTGGGCTGTCACCGCGTAAGTGATGAGGTTCCTGGGTTTGAGTCCCAGGTTGAGTTCGAATTTTTTCACACTAGCCCTATGCAGGAATTTACTTCCTGTTTCTTAAATTATATATACAGTCACATCCCCGGGGTTAAGACCCCTGGGTGACGAATGGCCGACCGAGTTTTAACTCCGAGGTGTATGAGCCAAATTGATGGCAGTTCCTTTGCCATGCGCGGGGGAGGGATAACGAGGTCCTTACCTGAACGGGCGGACGCGGCGAGGGTTTTACGAAACCATAAACAAATAAACGTACAAGACACAGGAATTGAAAATGCACAAATAATGAGTTTAATGAAAATAATGCAAGGAGAACAAAACGAACGGTAAGGTAAAGCTAATTCCAATATTGAGGCGCCTGCTCTCGGACTCACATACAACACAAGGGGAAAACGAAAGTAAAAATAAATAATGTTTCTGCCGGCCGGCACTTAACTCTGGCCTCGCCGAGCACTTGGTGGGGTCGCCTCGAACCACTGTGCGGGAAACGCACAAGATGATGCGGAGCTGCCTCCGCTTCCAACCGCCGGCGTGGGGCAAACAGACAGGATAGCCTACTTACAATGGGAGTTGTCCACAAAAACTCCTCCACAGCTCCAAGGTTTCTATGAGGCACACACGGCACGAAGCGCAGCTGTCATGAAGCCAGTACCAGAAAGAGAGAAAGAATGCGTCCACCTGCTATGAACACCGGAAACGAGAGAGAGCAAAATGGTGGTTGCTTCGCCTTTTCTTTTCCCCATTCTAGAAAGTTCCCTCTCATGACACGTGCGCTCCAATCACCGAGCACCGTTGAATCGTACCAACCAATCGTCCTTCAGGGCATGGCCTCATGGCCATTCTTGACGCCCATTGAGAAGGTTCGGCTCGGCGGGGTAGTAGAGTCGGCGACTGGCTTTGGAGGCCAGGTTGGAAATGTGGTTTTCCCAGGAAAGATCATGGCAGATAGTGAGACCAAAAAGCTTAGTGACAGAACTTCTTGGAGAGGATTGTTGAGAAAGTAGATGGGAGGGTTGTCCAGTCGGTCTTTGTGGAGAGACATAGTAAGAGTGTGAGATTTGTCAGGATTGAAAGACATGTTCCACTTGTTTCACCAGTCTGTGATTTTGTCCAGGTCTGCAGAGAGTGAGATGGCTGCGGACAGCCGATCTGAGGGATGAGGAATGGAGCGGCAGAGAGTGGAGTCATCAGCAAAGACATAGAGAGGATTTTCCAGAGAGTCGGAAAGATCATTGATATATATAAAAAAATAACCACCTTTAGAGGCCATTTTTCCCCGCAAAGCGGGGGTTGGCCTTTTTCGGGCCAAAATAACCTTTCGGAAAGATCATTGATGAAGACCAGAAAAAGCACAGGCCCCAGAACACTGCCTTGGGGAACTCCAGCCGGAACAGGAAAGTGTTACAGATTCGTCACTTCCTTTGTGGTGGTTTTCATCCACTGCAAACATTTTTGATTCCATGTACTATTATTGTTTTCAAAAGGTTTATTGTTTATGAACTATTTTCAAAAGTTGAAAAAGTTAGAGTTAAAAGAAACAGGAAACCGGATCGGGAACCGGACGACGACGAAGAAGAGGAAGAAGAGAAAGAGGGCAGAGCAAGTGGAGTCGGACAAGAAGGAGCCGAGCTACTTGCGGTCTGGAGTGAACGTTGGCGAGCAAGAGTCACGAGTGAACTTTTGGTTTCCCGGGAAAGGGATTCCTGCAACAGAGTTGTTATCGCTGTGACAGATCAACCTGCGTGTCAGGTTTTGCGGTGGATTCTGAAGAGAATCATCGTCATCATCGTCGTGCCGTTGCGCCACAAGACCGGGCCGTCGGCCATTTTGACTCGCGCAGGACTTGCGCTTCGCTCAGGGTTTCGTCTCGTTTCGACCATTTTCACCGCATTCAGACGTCGATCTGGGGTGTGTGTGTGTAACGTGGCGTTTGATTGGAAAATCTGCGTGTCGCCGACTGTGAGCCGGGAAACGTCCATACCCGAGGGTGTGATTTCCCAGTCGCCTTGAGGGCGCCTTTGGATTTCCCAGTCACCTGGAGGGCGCCTTTGCACAGCTTTGCAGCCGGACTGTAACTGCCAACCCAACGGGATTCTGGTCTCGATTGGACATTGATCTGTCGATTGCTGGAGCGGATCGACTTTGGCTTGAAGCTGGGAATAGAGACATTGGGAATCTTCTTCTTTTCACTCACTTGGAGCACAGTGAGTTATATTGTACGAACCTGATGGTACCATTATAGGAATGATATACTATTTCAAGCGCCTTTGGGCTTCTGGAAAAGCGCTATACAAAATAAATGAATTATTATTATTATTATTATTTGTTGTACAATTGATTACTATTGTTTTTGTACTGTTATTCTTGTGTGATCTTAATACAATACCTGTTGGTTTGTAACAATTGGTGTGGCTTCACCATTGATCTTTGACATACAGAATAACACATTTTTCTGCCGTGACTCCTCTCGGGGCTCGGAGGTACACCGTGACCAGGGGGTCGGGGAGGAGCACGTAACAAAAGGGAGATGAGAGAATACCGGAGGAGGGAGTAACCAGGAAGAGATATTAAGGAATCAGAGACATCTTGAAGGAGGAAAGTTTCTGTGAAGCAGAATACGTCTGGTTTGTCAGAAGCAACCTGTATGGTGAGATCAATCAGGTTTGAGTGAAGGCCCCGGATGTTTGAGGTCCATACCATTAAGGAAGAGAGAGGGGGAGCATCGGTACAGGACAGGGGAGGGGAGGGGAGAGGTCGGGTGAGAGGGAGAGGTAGGGAGAGCTGTTGATAGTGTGTCAGAGATTGCAGAATAGTTAGGAGAAAGGGAAGGATGAGGAGGACAAAAGGTTTGATGGTGATGGGAAGAGGCACAGTGAGGTGATTTTTTTTTTGATTGTTCAAATGGTGGAGAAAGCACCTCGATCAACTGCCAAATAGATTCAAGCTGACCTTCAGACACAAGGTATGACAGTTTGCCATTCACCAACACAGTGAAAGGGGGTTCTATGGTAGGAGACCCAGGAGGACCCCACTGTTGAGAAAGCCCGACTGGAGTTTGCCAGAACACACCCGAACAAGCCAAAATCCTTCTGGGAGAATGTCCTGTGGACAGATGAGACCAAATTAGAGCTTTTTTATAAAGCACATCATCTCTATGTTTACATTAAACAAAATGAAGCTTTCAAAGAAAAGAACACCTTCCCTACAGTCAAACATGGAGGAGGTTCAGTGATGTTTTGGGGTTGCTGTGCTGCCTCTAGCAAAATGGGTACCTTGAATGTGTGCATGGCATCACAAAATCAGGAGATTACCAAGGAATTTTGGAGCACAATGTTCAACCCATTGTCAGAAAGCTGGGTCTCCGTCGAAGGTCATGGGCCTTGCAGCAGGACAGTGACCCCAAACACACTTCAAAAAGCATCCAGGATTGGTTCAAGACAAAATGTTGGACTGTTCTGAAATGGCCAGCAATGAGTCCAGATCTAAATCCCATTGAACACCTGTGGGGAGATCTGAAAACAGCAGTTGGGAGAAGGCACCCTTCAAATCTGGGAGAACTGGAGCAGTTTGCACAAGAATAGTGGGACAAACTACCAGTAAAGAGGTGTAGGAAACTCATTCATGGCTATAGGAACTGCTTCATTGTCGTTATTTTGTCGAAAGTCTGTGCTACCAAATATTAAGTCTTGGGTGTCAATAATTTTGTCAATGCCATTTCTTTTTATTTTCTGATTTAAAAGGATATATTAAGTTCTGAATCAAAAACAAAGGTTCTGTAATTTAATATTAACAGTGAAATAAAGAATTGTGGAGACCAAAACCTTTTGTCAATTTTAACTTATTTTTCGAGAAAATTGTGAGTTGTTTGAGAAGTGCAAGGGTGCCAATATTTTTGGCCACGACTGCTGTATATACTGTATATGTACATAGTATACATATACCGTATCTGTATATATATATATATATATACATACATGTATAACAGTTATCTGTTGGAGCAAGAAAGATATTGTTGTCATCTTTGTTTTAGTCCTTCATCAAAAAACACGTTCATTGGATTTGAAAGTTTCGGTCTTAAATTACAAAAAATTAAATGTCTTAAATTTAACTTGTAGCCTCTAAGCTGTAAGAACAGTTGGTTGATTAATGTCGTGGTAAAAACGTCTCGACAGGTTCATTGGGGTCATTGCTGCAAGCTTTATTGGTCTCTTGAGAGCTTTGGCTCATGGTTGTGCACAAGTGATTATTTAGAAACATCGACAAGGAAATGAAGCAAATCTGTGAAGATCTACAGGGAGAAAGGGCATGTATGTGCAATGCAGATGTATTCGGACAGAGGTTGATTTATTTGAGACGCCATTATTGAGCACAAAGGCTGTTCTCAGTGCAGGTTGGAGCGGCAGCCAGGTGCGCGCACCACTCTACAAACAGCAATACCTCCATGGGGCCTCAACATGCTTATCCTGGAGACGCACGAGTGCTCTTCACGCTTGCGGACAGTCAGAATTTCACCATCACTGCAAAATTGCAGCACCTGTCATCGCAAGGCAGTTGAATTGGCAGTGATGCTCATCACAATCACAATGGCTATTGTCACAATGAGAAATTAATAAACTGAATTCACTGACAACTGGAGGGCTGTGATTGGAGACGGTTCCTGGTTTCGCCAACTTGTAATATTAGCCAATTGGTAGCACTTGCAATTCTGTCTCACAATGAAAGTGTCCTTAGTGTCCTTGTGTTTTATACTTCTCCCACCCCCCCCCCCCACCCTTCCCACGCCTCCTCCCCCCAAGCCCTCTCCCTCCCACACATCTCCCTGCTCTCAAATGTTATGTTTGTGTGCTTCCCCTTCTCTCCCCATCTTGTCTACCGCTCCCTCGTTTTATATATTTTGTTTGTCTGTTTGATTTGTTTGTGAATAAATGTTAGCTCCAACCATGGTGTTGGGCTAGCGGCTAGGGTGCCGGCTTAGGATACCTAGGATCCTGGGTTCGTAATCCCGGTCGATCGCTGAATTAACGCCAGGGGGGGTTGACTCAGCCTGTCATACCTTCCGAGGTCGGCTAATTGAGTACCAGTTCACTGGTAATTCCCTGTTTGTCGTTAAAGGCGGCAAAAAGGGTTGGCGTCAGGAAGGGCATCCGGCCGTAAAACATTGCTTCAAAAAGGGGACCGAAAAACAACAACAACCACGGTTCCCGAAAAAGGCCAACCCCTGCTTTGCGGGGAAAAATGGCCTCTAAAGGTGGTTATTATATATTTTTTATAATGAAAACAAAGTTATTAATTTGCAATGAAACGACATCCGTAAGTGAATTTTTTATTTTTTAAATATTACCTTCTTTTTTGTGAGAAAAAACAAATATTTACTACTAATATGGCTTGGTGGTATCGGGAGGGGTATGACTCGCTTGGAGTGCGAGAGATCCCGGATTTGAATCCCGTCCAAGCCCAATGAAAATATTTGGCCTTCTTTTTCAAAGAGCGGGACAACGCGGGCACCAAGACTAAACACTTAATGGCTCCCTCTGGAGGAAACCATAACTAATGAAAACATTTGGTTTTCGAGATTCATTTCCTGTGGTAGTAATATGACAAAGGAGTGCGTAAATCTCTTCTGAATTTTAAAGTGAATTCAAGTCATTAATACGTTATGAAGGTAAAGTCATCATCACAAATTCTTTACAGTTAACTATTATGCGGGGTATTGGTTCGTGCGATGTTACTGCTTGAATACTTAGGATTCAATGTGGAACCAATTGTTTATGATGCATGACTGTGTAATGGTTGCATTGTTGTGAGATGTTTATCCTGAAAGTTAAATAGAGTAAAAAATGGTGGGTTATCATATTGTTGTTGGACTTTCAGCTTGTGGACAGATTGCAAGTGTTCAGGGAATATCTAGATTCTTCCAGATATGGCACAAGCAGTTTCTAGCTTATTACCTCCGCCAACGAAGGTGGGCAGAGGTTGTTTTCACATCGGTCTGTTTGTCTGTCTGTCTGTCTGTCTGTCTGTGTACAGGATATCTCAAAAAGTTGTGAACGGATTTGGATGAAACTTGGTGGACAGGTTGGGTATGCGACTTGGAAGAATTGATTCAATTTTGGTGAAGATTCGAATGTGGATCCGGATCAGAGAATTTTTCACTTATTCTTCACCATTAAGTGATCAGGATAAAACCGATATATTGCACTATATTTCCAAAAGTTATTTGACAGATTGGGACAAAACTTGGTAGACAGGTTGGTTGTGTGATAAGTACGAATTGATTAGATTTTGTTGAAGATCTGAATACAATAATTTTAAACTGTTTCTTCACCATTGAGTGATCGGGCCAAAAACGATACATAACAGGATATTTAAAAACGTTTTTTTTGTTTTGTGTCCTTGCGTGTACTCATAGGGTGAAATCCACATTTATCCTCGCTGCCGCGACCTGGCCATCAACTTTCTCCATTATGCTCAACTCTCTTTTTTTACTCTGTCTTATTCTGTTCTACCTCCTGCTCTATTTCCTCTACCCTACTCATTGTCTCCTCGCTCCTTTTTTTTTTACACTTTTTTTTTTTTACTGCTCCAATCTCCCTTTAAATCCTTTTTTCCATTTTCTATTTTCTTTTGTCCCTCTTCTATCTGTCCTATTATTTCTTTACTTTCCAATATCTCTTCTTTCATTCTCCCCTGTTCCATACTCAGCCCCTCATCTCAGTTATAAGTCCTTCCAATCTGGCTTCTCCGACTGCCAGATGCTCCACCAGCCTCGCCCGCTCACTTTTCATTCGGCTGTTTGGCCCATTCTCCCCGCTCGCTTTTCTTTTGGCTTTTATTTAGCCAGTTGCCTTTTCCTGCATTGATTTCATGTCAGCCATTGCATTTCCTGTGTGGCTTTCATTTCCTCCATGAATCTTGCCATCATGGGCATTGTACCTCCATTTTCTACCCTGGGGGGGGGGGGGGGGGGAACATCGGGTCGTTGAATGATGGGGCTGTAACCCCTGAGCTTCCAGGGGAGGGGGGACTGAATGTGGAGAACTGCTCCATCTCACCTTCCTCTACTCCAACTCCTTCACCCATTTGCTGCTCCTCCTCTGGTCGCAATTCGTTCTCCATATTGGGTTACAAATTTTCCCCCAATAAAATTTTGAAAAACAAAAATCTATACTCCTGACAAAAACTGTTAGTCATGGATTCGGACCAGTGTCTCAATCCCGATCCTGATGAACCAATGTTACGGTAGACCGCTGGGTAGACTCGAGCTCTAATCCCCCACCCGCGCAATCTCTAATTTAATGACGGATTGTCGAAAGAGACCATACGCCGTCTGCCGGGAAAGCTTAATTTATCTTTACTTCAGTTTTGGGCATACAGATAACTTTGAAAATCTGACGCTCTGTCTGGATCGTCCTATGAACAGGATGGAAGCCCGAGCGGTGGCTTGGGTGATCCGGCAGTAGTTTTACAAAGTCTCCTCTAACATAATGACACCATTTTTCCACAAATGTTCTTTTTAACCACACTGGGATTACTAGTCAAATTATGAACCACAAAATAGCTGACACAAGTTAATTGAAGTAATCAGATTTAATAAATATGCGAAGGGAGATTGGAGGAGAGAAAAGCATTAATTGCAGAATCATTGCACAGCACTGTACTATAACAATCAGATGCAGATCATAAAGTTTTGATTCCCTCGTGCCCACGATAATCCGTTTGGTTTAACCGTTTACCTCAACCATCCACTCGACAAACATCATGACACACTGGGGAAATTCACAAACAAAGACGATCGGCAAACCCAGAGGTAGAGCCTGGCGAAGGTTTTGGAGGAAGTTCGGTTCCAATCTCAGCAGGTGGCGACTGCTTGTTCTGCACGTCGACCGAGGAGGGAGCAAGGGGCGCAACTTGTTTGGCGAGTTGTGTCTCTGTAGCCATCTCTGCAAACTCAGCGCATCCAGCAGCACCACGGCAAACACAAAACGTCTCTCTAAAGTCTCCAGGAAGCAATTTGATCCACATCTACGGACGTTCTCCAGAAGCTTTTTATCTGCTGATCAGAAACGTTTAATCCCAATCTTTCATGCTTTTTATCCTCTGCCGATCTTTTTGTAACCGCCCAGTGCACACGATCAATGAATTCCTTTCACATTCGCTAACGGGTTTTCCCCCCTGCTGTAGTGATGATAATTTTTGGTGAGGATGATAGTTACCATCTTTAGCAGCTTCAAGACCGTGTATAACTTTTAAAAGAAACATGTAACGAAGAAATAGCAGAGGAATGAAGGATCACAATTAAAATCTGTCGAGACATACTTTGACATACACAAATACCATACTCGTATGCTGAACATTTAATAATGAAATAACTATACTACATTAGATTCATGAACAGGATTAAATAATTAAATTGATATGAATCACTTTTAGAAGCCATTTTTCCCCACGGAGCTGGGGTTGGCCTTTTTTGGGCACCGTGGTCCCCTTTTTGAAGCAATGTTTAACGGCCGGATGCCCTTCGTGCCACCAACCTTGTTGGTCACCTCTTGCGACACACAGGGAATTACCAGTGAAACTGGTACTCAATTTGCCGATCTCGGAAGGATGACAGGCTGAGTGCCTGGGTCTTCGGGATCCCTGGCGTTAATTCAACAATCAACCGGGATTCAAACCCAGGATCCTAGGATCCCAAGCCGGCATCCTAACCGCTAAACCAACACCAGGCGTAAATAATTAAATTGATATATGTGGGAAAATTACAGGCCCAGACCAGGAATCAAACTGAGGTCCTCTGGAAAACCGTACCTGTGCTCTGCTATCTGAGCTATCTGGGCCACCCTAACTGAGCATGCAATTTCCCACACATATGATTGCCACTCTCTTTCCGTCAATGCTTCCGGGCCACTCGCTGCCAACCATAGGAACACCATTGCCACTCTCTTTCCGTCAATGCTTCCGGGCCACTCGCTGCCAACCATAGGAACACCATTGCCACTCTCTTTCCGTCAATGCTTCCGGGCCACTCGCTGCCAACCATAGAAACACCATTGCCACTCTCTTTCCGTCAATGCTTCCGGGCCACTCGCTGCCAACCATAGGAACACCATTGCCACTCTCTTTCCGTCAATGCTTCCGGGCCACTCGCTGCCAACCATAGGAACACCATTACCACTCTCTTTCCGTCAATGCTTCTGGGCCACTCGCTGCCAACCATAGGAACACCAACGGCCTGAACACGAGGGGGTCTTCCTCCAATGGGGGGAAAAATCCATGGCCTCTATGATAAACACCACTGGGGGTGCATCGTGAAGCAATTAGATTAATGAACAGGATTAAATAATTAAATTGATACATGTGAGACAATTACATGCCCAGACCAGGAATAGAACCCAGGTCCTCTGGAAAACCGTACCTTTTAACCATATACGACATTATTCTGATTAACCCATATCACATCCCCCAAACAATATCGTGGTATTTTTATCATGGGCCTTTGCTAGTTTCCAATAATCGCCAAATTTTTGTATAGCTATAAAAAGTGTAACCCTTCACAAATTATTGCCATCAATAATGGCACCAAACATTACAAGTCCTCTATTTCTTATGTTGTTCACTTTCTTTTTTTACCCAACGATTGCAGACGCTTGCCGCTCTACCAGATCAGGATTCCTTCTACGACGTTACGGACAGGTTGGAAGAACTGGGAATGGAGGCGGTTGCACGAAGTCATTTGGCAATGCGTGGAGTGGACCAAGATCTTGCTGAGCAATTTGCTATATATGAGGTGTGGTTTACTTTGACGTTCGGGAAAGATGAAAAAGCTTTTTGTATTTTTGTGCTCCGATGAAAAAGAGATGAAAAAGGTTTTGAACATGAAAAAGAAAAAAGAAAACGTTTCTGGTTTAGATGATAAATTATTGCTGTGCTTGTAAAAATTATATGCAACAATTCATGGAAGGCTTCATTTCCGATAGCTCAATATCAGTTTTTGGTATTTTGAGTTAAAATATATATATTTATTTATTTATTTTTTACTCAAAATAGTTTTTTGTATTTTGAGTTTTTGGTATTTTTTAGAACCAGTTTTTGGTATTTTGAGTAAAATTCACTTTTTATAGTAATCAACAAATGGCTATTAAAAGTAATATATGGATGCCAAGTGATGTTGATTAATCGTATTTACTAAAAACAAGACCGAAAGTCTAACAGCGGCGTAGCCGGGCTTGTTTGATACTTTAGTTGAGGACCTGGTACTCATTTTGCCGACCTTGGAAGGATGTCAGGCCACCTGGCGAAGAGTCAACCCCACCTGGCGTTAATTCGACGGGATTCAAACTCAGGACCTTAAGATCCCAAGCCCGCCGCCCCAACCCAAAATCTTCAATGTCTGCCTTCAATCAACCGTTTATTGTTTACACTTTACATCAACCGATTTATGTTGACTGCATTTCGCAAAAGAGATCAAAACTTAAGATCATTAATCAATTGAATTCTACCTGTAATTTATGATACATAGTAACGTAATAGTAACGTAATTTATGATACATAGTAACGTAGTTTTTAGCTCTTTCATGAGCCTTGATGTCGTATCAAAAAAAAAAAAAAAAAAATGGAGCTGACGTGATGGAGGTAAAGTGTTTTAGAAATGAACTATTCACTGTAATAGGTTCCTTAATTACAATGGAGGTATTTCTACAGGCTTCAATGAGGCATGAGGATGGTGAGGAGGATGTCACTGCACCTTCCAGTTGCCGGAGAGATCGGCGCCGTTCCAGCACCGGTGGAGCAGATACAAATGGCACTGAGCGACGGCGTAGCAGGCGGCATGGGTCTTTTGTCTCACGAGGTCGGAAACCCCTCTCCTCTCAATCTACATCACCAAGAGTAGAGATGCTCTCTGACTCTGAGCTCACATCACCTGTGGAGAATGACCCTGCTTTATCCCCAGAAAGGTGGGATAAAAAAGAAGGGCAGTTTGAGAGTAAATATTCTTGTGAGGGTGGTTAGAGGTTGTCTTATACTCTGAGTGATATATATATATATATATATATATATATATATCTTCTATTCTATATATGTATATATATATAAGAAAGTTTTTGTTTGTTTGTTTGTTTGTGTGTGTGTGTTTGTTTGTTTGTTTGTCTGCACAAGCTAATCTCCTGAACGGTGAAAGATAGGAGGAAACATCTAATACAAAAAATGTCGGGACGGGCCCCGGGAAGGTTTTAGGCTAGGTGGCGAGGCCGGTTGAGGCCCATTTCACAATTAAAAGCTGAGCTGAATTATTGTAGTCAATCTTCTACGGCCGCGAGTAAAAGCTGAATTATAGTAGTAAATTCATTCAAAAAGAACCCGGGCAACGCCGGGTGCTTTCGGCTAGTATATATATATTCATGGAAGGCTATATAAACGTCGTAGAATATATATATATATATATATATATATATATATATATATATATATATATATATATATATATATATATATATATATATATATATATATATATATATATATCACTCAGATAGAATATTTATGGAGTTTTCTATGAATGTCCTTTGACAGCCTAATAGTCACCAACTGTGAAGACTGCAAAGGTTTCTCAGTGAAGTAAATCAGGGGAAAGGTAATTATCCGTTGACAGAATTGACTGAATATTTTGTGGTTATATATACAGTATATATATATATTACTTCTAGTAGGTGTGCGAACCAACGACTCTGAACCTATACACCACAGCGTGCACAACGAAAATGCACACAACTCAAAATTGCATGAATATCCATACATTTAGAACTCCTCATGCACTGTCCAGACCCTAGAGCTCTTAAATGAGGTATCATCCAGCATAATGTGTGCTGTGGTTATGACTTTTTTTTTTTTTTTTTTTTTTTTTTTTTTTTTGTATACAAGATCGAGGCTCGTGAAAGAGCGAACATTAATCACACAGAAAGACAAACAGACACATAAAACAAATAACATCGGGAGCGGTAGACAAGATGGGGAGAGAGGGGGAAGGACACAAACACAAAATTTGAGAGCAGGGACCGAGAGACATGGAGACATCGAGAGATCTGTGGGAGGGAGAGGGCTTTGGGGGGGAGGCATGTGAAGGGGGGGAGGCATGTGAAGGGGGGGGGGTGGGAGAGGTATAAACATATGGACACTGCCAGGATTTCCAGGAAATAAGTTGGAATTTCAAACAAGGTGGATCTGGGGTGAATTAGTGGGGGTAGAAAAGATCAAGGTTATGGATGGGGGAAGATAAGAGATGGTGGTGAACAGCTGTTTTAAAGACCTGGAGGGAGGAGAGGGATTGAAGGGAGTGTGGGAGTTTGTTCCACAGGCGGGAGAAAAGAGGAATGAAAGAGTGAAGGTGAGCAGAGAGCCGAGATTTCGGCAGTTTAACCATCAGAGGGTTGCTGGCAGATCTTGTGCGACCTGTAGGAATATTTGGGGGACAGAGCACAGAGAGAGCTGGGGGAGCAAGGCCGGAGAGGAGTCGGTAGAAGACAGAAAGACCACCTACCTGCCTGCGGTGAGTGAGTGAAAAGGCCCTCAGAGATAGCTTCATCACGGGAGATTCCAATGATTTTGAAAGCTTTGGATTCAACAGCGTGAAGCCGAGCCAGGTGTGAGGCAGGAGCACCAGCCCATAGGGGAGAACAGTATTCCATTGAGCTGCGGATGAAAGCCTTGTATGTGGTGAGGAGCTCAGGTGTGCCGAGGAAGGACTTCGCACGACGGAGGATGCCCAGTCGGCGACTGGCTTTGGAGGCCAGCTTGGAAATGTGGTTTTCCCAAGAAAGATCATGGCAGATAGTGAGACCCAAAAGCTTGAGTGACAGAACTTCTTGGAGAGGATTGTTGAGAAAGTAGATGGGAGGGTTGTCCAGTCGATCTTTTCGGAGAGACATAGTAAGAGAGTGAGATTTGGCAGGATTGAAAGACATGTTCCACTTGTTTGACCAGTCTGTGATTTTGTCCAGGTCTTCAGAGAGTGAGGAGGCTGCAGACTGCCGATCTGAGGGAAGAGAAATGGAGCGGCAGAGAGTGGAGTCATCAGCAAAGAGATAGAGAGGATTTTCCAGAGAGTCAGAGAGATCATTGATAAAGACCAGAAAGAGCACAGGGCCCAGCACACTTCCTTGGGGGAACTCCAGCCTGAACAGGAAGGGGAGATGAGAGAAATCCATTCAGGGCCACACGTTGACTACGACCAGAGAGGAAGTCCGCAAGCCATGCATGGAGATTTCCATGGATACCATAGGAGGAGAGTTTGGTGAGCAGAGCTGGGTGCCAGACCGTATCAAAGGCCCTTGATATGTCAAGGGAGACAGCTCTGATTTCCTGTTTGGCATTGAGGACCTCCATCCATTGTTGAGACAGCAGAAGCAGCATGTCCAGAGTAGAGTGACCTGGTCTGAAACCAAATTGATGATCAGAGATCAAGCCATTGGAGAAGAGGAAAGATTTCATATCCGAAGCAATGATGGATTCCATGACTTTGCTGATAATTGGGAGCAGGCTGATTGGTCTGTAGTTGCAAGGATCTGTTTTTGCACCTTTTTTGTGTAAAGCGGTAATGTTAGCTGATTTCCAGGATGCTGGCAGATGACCTTGAGCAAAAGATAGGGTGAAAAGAACAGAGAGAGGGTGAGATAGAGCGGCAGAGCAGGATTTTAGGACCCGTGGGCTGATGCCGTCTGGTCCAGTTGCAGAATCAGAGTCGAGGTTTGACAAAAAACTCCTCCACCTTGTCAGGAGAGAAGGACACAGAGTCCAGGAGCAGTTGGGTTCGACTGGGAAAGGTGGGAACAGAGAGAGATGGGTTTGGGACTAAGGATTTCGAGGCGAACACAGAGTTGAGGCATTCGGCTTTGTCACGTGCGATGTCAACTGTGTGGCCATTTGAGGTAAGGGAGGGGATGGAGGGGGAACAAACACCAGAAACGGATTTGACCAGACGCCACCAGGATTTGGAGGAAGGAGACAGGTTTGAGAGTTCATTCTTGAGTGAGGAGAGATAGTGCTTCCTGGCACTCCTGAGGGTAGACACACACTTGTTCCGAGCTTGGTGGAAGGAACTGAGATTTCCTTCAGTTGGATTAGCCTTCCAAGAGGCAAAGGCAAGTTGTTTCAGGGCAACTGCCTCACCACAAGATTCAGTGTACCATGGACGGGAGGAAGGGTAAGACAATTGAAGGCGAGATGGGATAAATCTGTGCATGAGAGAGATCAGTTTGCTTTGGATCAGTTGACTTTCACCTTGTTCAGACAATTGTGCAACTTGCATTTAAATACTGTGTGTGTGTGTGTGTGTGTGTGTGTGTGTGTGTGTGTGTGTGTGTGTGTGTGTGTGTGTGTGTGTGTGTGTGTGTGTGTGTGTGTGTGTGTGTGTGTGTGTGTGTGTGTATTATATTATAAGCAAAAATAATGCAAATCTACATATATAAAACTGAAAAACACGTTCTTCAGTGTCTGTTCTGGCCGTTGGGGAAGCCGTCAAGCTGTGATTATGTGTCTATTAATACCGCACTGTTTGAATGCCGGTTGCTTCCTGTCTATTAATTATGTACGTCTATTAATTACGGATTGTGGGAATATACCTTTCAACCCTTTGGACTGCAGAGATCCATTAGACCTTTGAAGACCCTTTAATTCCCCCAAGACCCTCAAGACCCAAAATACCCAGAAAACCCTGTAGACCTTTAAAGACTCAAAAAAATACTGAGAGGATCCAAAATAACTGGAAGACCCCAAAGCCTCAAAAGACCCCGAAAACCCAAAATATCTAAAAGACCCTTAAAGACAATGACGACCCAAAAGAACGCGAAAACTTCAAAGACCCAAAGGATCCCGAAGACCCAAAATACGCTGAAAACCCTTAAAGACCCAGAAGACCCAAAATATGCTGAAAACCCTTAAAGACCCAGAAGACCCAAAATATCCCGAATACCCAAAAGACTCAAAAGACCCAAAAATTACAAAAGACCCCAAAGACCTTGAAGACCTGTAAGACACATAAGACCCTTTAGACTCATTAAACCCCAAAATCCTGAAGACCCTCAAGTTCCTTAAGACCACTTTTACTTTTAAGACCCTTTCAATACTTTAGACACCTTGAGATCCCTTCACCCTTCCAACCTTTTATACCCTTAAAGCCTTTACACCCCTTATGTCCCTTTCGACCCTGGAGACCTTAACACCATTTTTTATGTTGGAGGCTCCAGGCATGGATTGTATAGCCCTCATCGAGGCCAGGCCTTAAATAAAAGAGAATAAAAGAGAAGAGAAGTGTATGATGAAAAGTGTATGATGTTTGTTTGCGAGAAAGAGAGGTTGAAGCTAGTCCGGTAGCTATAGTTTGAGTGAGACAGAAAGTAAGACCAGCGATCCTAACACGGAGAGTGTAAGATGGTTCCGGGCACCACTATAACGCTCCTAAGTCAGAAGGGTAGTACGATCCTGGGCTGTTGCTGTCTACAACCTACAACCTACTAACTAAAGACCCCTTACACCCTTCAAACCGATTAGACAGCTTGGACCCTTGACCATTTAGAGCTTTACTTCACTTGGACCTTTTTTGATTACAAATAAATAATATCACCAATATTACAAATAAATTTGTCCAAAATAAATGTTTGTATTGTGATTGGTGTAAATCATGACAACACAGCAACTCAAAATCAGTCAGTCATTAGCCTCAGTTAAAGGAAGCCAAGCCCGTGCCTCTGCGGTGACGTGTGGGGAGGTGAGGTGAGAGTAGCGAGCCTAGCCACGCCAGTTATATTATAAACAAAAGTTATGTAAATAAAAAATAATTGCATGATGACATTTTCAAGATAGGATTTGTAAAGATAGGATTTGTAAAGATAGGATTTGTAAAGATAGGATTTGTAAAGATAGGATTTGTAAAGATAGGATTTGTAAAGATAGGATTTGTAAAGATAGGATTTGTAAAGATAGGATTTGTAAAGATAGGATTTGTAAAGATAGGATTTGCTCAAGATAGGATTTGTAAAGATAGGATTTGGAAAGATAGGATTTGTAAAGATAGGATTTGGAAAGATAGGATTTGGAAAGATAGGATTTGGAAAGATAGGATTTGTAAAGATAGGATTTGCTCAAGATAGGATTTGTAAAGATAGGATTTGTAAAGATAGGATTTGTAAAGATAGGATTTGTAAAGATAGGATTTGCTCAAGATAGGATTTGTAAAGATAGGATTTGTAAAGATAGGATTTGTAAAGATAGGATTTGTAAAGAGATAGGATTTGTAAAGATAGGATTTGCTCAAGATAGGATTTGTAAAGATAGGATTTGTAAAGATAGGATTTGTAAAGATAGGATTTGTAAAGATAGGATTTGTAAAGATAGCATTTGTAAAGATAGGATTTGTAAAGATAGGATTTGCTCAAGATAGGATTTGTAAAGATAGGATTTGTAAAGATAGGATTTGTAAAGATAGGATTTGTAAAGATAGGATTTGTAAAGATAGGATTTGCTCAAGATAGGATTTGTAAAGATAGGATTTGTAAAGATAGGATTTGTAAAGATAGGATTTGTAAAGATAGGATTTGTAAAGATAGGATTTGTAAAGATAGGATTTGTAAAGATAGGGTTTGTAAAGATAGGATTTGCTCAAGATAGGATTTGTAAAGATAGGATTGGCTCAAGATAGGATTTGTAAAGATAGGATTTGTAAAGATAGGATTTGTAAAGATAGGATTTGTAAAGATAGGATTTGTAAAGATAGGATTTGTAAAGATAGGATTTGTAAAGATAGGATTTGTAAAGATAGGATTTGTAAAGATAGGATTTGTAAAGATAGGATTTGCTCAAGATAGGATTTGCTCAAGATAGGATTTGTAAAGATAGGATTTGTAAAGATAGGATTTGTAAAGATAGGATTTGTAAAGATAGGATTTGCTCAAGATAGGATTTGTAAATATAGGATTTGTAAAGATAGGGTTTGTAAAGATAGGATTTGCTCAAGATAGGATTTGTAAAGATAGGATTTGTAAAGATAGGATTTGTAAAGATAGGATTTGTAAAGATAGGATTTGTAAAGATAGGATTTGTAAAGATAGGATTTGTAAAGATAGGATTTGTAAAGATAGGATTTGTAAAGATAGGATTTGTAAAGATAGGATTTGTAAAGATAGGATTTGTAAAGATAGGATTTGTAAAGATAGGGTTTGTAAAGATAGGATTTGCTCAAGATAGGATTTGTAAAGATAGGATTTGTAAAGATAGGATTTGTAAAGATAGGATTTGTAAAGATAGGATTTGTAAAGATAGGATTTGTAAAGATAGGATTTGTAAAGATAGGATTTGCTCAAGATAGGATTTGTAAAGATAGGATTTGTAAAGATGGGATTTGTAAAGATAGGATTTGTAAAGATAGGATTTGTAAAGATAGGATTTGTAAAGATAGGATTTGTAAAGATAGGATTTGTAAAGATAGGATTTGCTCAAGATAGGTTTTGTAAAGATAGGATTTGTAAAGATAGGATTTGTAAAGATAGGATTTGTAAAGATAGGATTTGTAAAGATAGGATTTGTAAAGATAGGATTTGTAAAGTTAGGATTTGTAAAGATAGGATTTGTAAAGATAGGATTTGTAAAGATAGGATTTGTAAAGATAGGGTTTGTAAAGATAGGATTTGCTCAAGATAGGATTTGTAAAGATAGGATTTGTAAAGATAGGATTTGTAAAGATAGGATTTGTAAAGATAGGATTTGTAAAGATAGGATTTGTAAAGATAGGATTTGTAAAGATAGGATTTGTAAAGATAAGATTTGTAAAGATAGGATTTGTAAAGATAGGATTTGTAAAGATAGGATTTGCTCAAGATAGGATTTGTAAATATAGGATTTGTAAAGATAGGGTTTGTAAAGATAGGATTTGCTCAAGATAGGATTTGTAAAGATAGGATTTGTAAAGATAGGATTTGTAAAGATAGGATTTGTAAAGATAGGATTTGTAAAGATAGGATTTGTAAAGATAGGATTTGTAAAGATAGGGTTTGTAAAGATAGGATTTGCTCAAGATAGGATTTGTAAAGATAGGATTTGTAAAGATAGGATTTGTAAAGATAGGATTTGTAAAGATAGGATTTGCTCAAGATAGGATTTGTAAAGATAGGATTTGTAAAGATAGGATTTGTAAAGATAGGATTTGTAAAGATAGGATTTGTAAAGATAGGATTTGTAAAGATAGGATTTGTAAAGATAGGATTTGTAAAGATAGGATTTGTAAAGATAGGATTTGTAAAGATAGGGTTTGTAAAGATAGGATTTGCTCAAGATAGGATTTGTAAAGATAGGATTTGTAAAGATAGGATTTGTAAAGATAGGATTTGTAAAGATAGGGTTTGTAAAGATAGGATTTGCTCAAGATAGGATTTGTAAAGATAGGATTTGTAAAGATAGGATTTGTAAAGATAGGATTTGTAAAGATAGGATTTGTAAAGATAGGATTTGTAAAGATAGGGTTTGTAAACATAGGATTTGCTCAAGATAGGATTTGTAAAGATAGGATTTGTAAAGATAGGATTTGTAAAGATAGGATTTGTAAAGATAGGATTTGTAAAGATAGGATTTGTAAAGATAGGATTTGCTCAAGATAAGATTTGTAAAGATAGGATTTGTAAAGATAGGATTTGTAAAGATAGGATTTGTAAAGATAGGATTTGTAAAGATAGGATTTGTAAAGATAGGATTTGTAAAGATAGGATTTGTAAAGATAGGATTTGTAAAGATAGGATTTGTAAAGATAGGATTTGTAAAGATAGGATTTGTAAAGATAGGATTTGTAAAGATAGGGTTTGTAAAGATAGGATTTGCTCAAGATAGGATTTGTAAAGATAGGATTTGTAAAGATAGGATTTGTAAAGATAGGATTTGTAAAGATAGGATTTGCAAAGATAGGTTTGTAAAGTTAGGATTTGTAAAGATAGGATTTGTAAAGATAGGATTTGTAAAGATAGGATTTGTAAAGATAGGATTTGTAAAGATAGGATTTGTAAAGATAGGATTTGTAAAGATAGGATTTGTAAAGATAGGATTTGTAAAGATAGGATTTGTAAAGATAGGATTTGTAAAGATAGGATTTGTAAAGATAGGATTTGTAAAGATAGGATTTGTAAAGATAAGATTTGTAAAGATAGGATTTGCTCAAGATAGGATTTGTAAAGATAGGATTTGTAAAGATAGGATTTGTAAAGATAGGATTTGTAAAGATAGGATTTGTAAAGATAGGATTTGTAAAGATAGGATTTGTAAAGATAGGATTTGTAAAGATAGGATTTGTAAAGATAGGATTTGTAAAGATAGGATTTGTAAAGATAGGATTTGTAAAGATAGGATTTGTAAAGATAGGATTTGTAAAGATAGGATTTGTAAAGATAGGATTTGTAAAGATAGGATTTGTAAAGATAGGATTTGCTCAAGATAGGATTTGTAAAGATAGGATTTGTCAAGATAGGATTTGCTCAAGATAGGATTTGTAAAGATAGGATTTGTAAAGTTAGGATTTGTAAAGATAGGATTTGTAAAGATAGGATTTGTAAAGATAGGATTTGTAAAGATAGGATTTGTAAAGATAGGATTTGTAAAGATAGGATTTGTAAAGATAGGATTTGTAAAGATAGGATTTGTAAAGATAGGATTTGTAAAGATAGGATTTGTAAAGATAGGATTTGTAAAGATAGGATTTGTAAAGATAGGATTTGTAAAGATAAGATTTGTAAAGATAGGATTTGCTCAAGATAAGATTTGTAAAGATAGGATTTGTAAAGATAGGATTTGTAAAGATAGGATTTGCTCAAGATAGGATTTGTAAAGATAGGATTTGTAAAGATAGGATTTGTAAAGATAGGATTTGTAAAGATAGGATTTGTAAAGATAGGATTTGTAAAGATAGGATTTGTAAAGATAGGATTTGTAAAGATAGGATTTGTAAAGATAGGATTTGTAAAGATAGGATTTGTAAAGATAGGGTTTGTAAAGATAGGATTTGCTCAAGATAGGATTTGTAAAGATAGGATTTGCTCAAGATAGGATTTGTAAAGATAGGATTTGTAAAGATAGGATTTGCTCAAGATAGGATTTGTAAAGATAGGATTTGTAAAGATAGGATTTGTAAAGATAGGATTTGGAAAGATAAGATTTGTAAAGATAGGATTTGTAAAGATAGGATTTGTAAAGATAGGATTTGTAAAGATAGGATTTGTAAAGATAGGATTTGTAAAGATAGGATTTGTAAAGATAGGATTTGTAAAGATAGGATTTGTAAAGATAGGATTTGTAAAGATAGGATTTGTAAAGATAGGATTTGTAAAGATAGGATTTGTAAAGATAGGATTTGTAAAGATAGGATTTGTAAAGATAGGATTTGTAAAGATAGGATTTGCTCAAGATAAGATTTGTAAAGATAGGATTTGTAAAGATAGGATTTGTAACGATAGGATTTGTAAAGATAGGATTTGTAAAGATAGGATTTGGAAAGATAGGATTTGTAAAGATAGGATTTGTAAAGATAGGATTTGTAACGATAGGATTTGTAAAGATAGGATTTGTAAAGATAGGATTTGTAAAGATAGGATTTGTAAAGATAGGATTTGTAAAGATAGGATTTGTAAAGATAGGATTTGTAAAGATAGGATTTGTAAAGATAGGATTTGTAAAGATAGGATTTGTAAAGATAGGATTTGTAAAGATAGGATTTGTAAAGATAGGATTTGTAAAGATAGGATTTGTAAAGATAGGGTTTTTAAAGATAGGATTTGTAAAGATAGGATTTGTAAAGATAGGATTTGTAAAGATAGGATTTGTAAAGATAGGATTTGTAAAGATAGGGTTTTTTAAGATACTGACTTTCTGAAAAACAATTTCCCATCTGGATTGAATATCTGTTCTTTCTGACTTGGAGGAAGGCATTAGTGGATGTAAGACTTGTTGGATGTAACTTGCGTATTGATTACTCTGAGCATAGCTGCCCTTGCTCACATATGGATTAAGTATTTTGCAAAGATTTTCATTTCAATCCTAATCACGTTTTGATTTTTCTTCTCACTATTCTAGTGTCAACTCCGCAACATCTCCTTTCTCCCCAACGACTTGCAGCGATCACCTTCCGTACGTTCCATACACGACCTTCCACCTCTGCTCCTATGAACCGGCAGGCACGAGCACTCCCTGCAGAACTCCAGCACCCACCGAAGAGCAGTGAGTCTCTCGAACCAGACTCAGCATCATGATCACAACACCATGAAATTTGGAGGTTTCCAGCACAAATGTGTTATCATGTTACGTGGGATTGTCATCGTCAAATCGAGACCAAGGTTAAATTGTGAAATGATGGTTGCCGCACCATTTTTTTTTTTTTGTGAATGTATAAAAGTTCAACGAAGCATTCTGTCACTGCCTGTCCTGCCATGACAGCCATAGCTGTAATCTATTAGATAGTTTAAACCGACTTCTTTCCTGGAAGTCCTAGCAGTGTCCATGTGTGTTTTTACCTCTCCCACCCCTCCCTTCCCATGCCTCCTCCCCTCAATCCCTCTCCCTCCCACAGATCTCCCGATGTCCCTGCTCTCCATCTTGTTTCTCCCGCTCCCTTTATCATATGTTTTATGTTTTACGTGTCAGTTTGTCTTTTTGTGATCAATGTTAGCTCTTACACGAGCCTCGATCTTGTATTTTAAAAAAAGAAAAAGAAAAAAAAAGGAGGAGTGAAGCAATTGGTTCACTTTGTCTGTCACCTGTCTGTTATTCTAAACCCGTCATCTATGATTGAGGAACAACTTCATTTCAATTGAATGTTATATTTTCAACATTGTAGAACACTAATCGGAACGTGAATCGGAACACGGACCTCCAGTTTAACAGTAATTTGGCAAATTATAAGGAATCTCGACGAAATCGTACATGCGCAGAAAAGAGTCGGGTAATTTTTTTAGTCTGTATTTCCGTCTGATATAATCAAACAAAATCGAAAATCTTTCTAAACAGCAAACTGACTGTTTTTCGGGACGTCATAAAGGAAACAAATAAAAGGGTTGAATAACTAATGTAACATGTTAGTTATGGTGGTGTAAAAGACGGCGCGTTAATGGCGGTGAACTGTCGAAAAAAGTTTGTGATATTCTTCTACAGCCTTTAAAACCTTTATTTTATTTCAATTGAATTATATACTTGAACACTGTAAAACACAAATCTCCTTCTTGCCACTTGTAAAGTATTCAGTTTCAGTTCTGTACCTGGACAAAATATTGTTGCATTTGCAGATCTGCTCCAATCAAATGTTCCACTCGCACTCTTTCACTTTCCCACTGGGGATATCAAAACTCAAACAAAATGTCAGCTCGTACGAAATATAGATCATGCTCGGAAACACAAAACATGAGTTTAAAAGACCCTTCCCATGTCTTTTTAGCCGCGTCGCAGACGCTGGTCATAGAGTGCGCTCTGCTGTTGTTGTTCTTCTTCTTCTTCTTCTTGTTCTTGCAGAGAAGACAAAACCTCAAAGCTCCACCCATTCTGGAAACCATAGCTCCACCCATTCTGGGAGAGGCTTCATATAAACAAATATCCACCATTTTATTAACTCGCATAGCTTTGAGGCCTGTTTTGTAGGCCCGTGGTGTCTTCCTCTCTCACACAGTTTTATTTCAAATCAAATTCGATATATCATTTCATTTTTCACAGTCGCTAACATAGTTTTAGACTCGGTTGAAAAAAAACGGGAAGAAAATCCAATGAAAGTTGCCCTTTATAGAACGAAATGAATTCTCAAAGGCCTGTAACTTCAAGTCCATTGAGATATATTTTTTTTAAATCGCGGCATGCTCAGTCATACACCGCCCGAAATAACAGACGGGAAAATGCCGAGATATATTAAAAATTCGTCCATTTGATGACAATCGTCACGATGAAATATTTAATTTATACGTCGTCACGATAATGTGGAGAGAGGAGCATAGCTTCGTTCACGTGTCTCCACATACGGGAAATTGCCGAGATATATATTTTTTAAATCGCGGCATGGTCAGTCATACACCGCCTGAAATAACAGACGGGAAAATGCCGAGATATATTAAAAATTCGTCCATTTGATGACAATCGTCACGATGAAATATTTAATTTATACGTCGTCACAATAATGTGGAGAGAGGAGCATAGCTTCGTTCACGTGTCGCCACACACGGGAAATTGCAGAGATATATTTTTTTTAAATCGCGGCATGGTCAGTCATACACCGCCTGAAATAACAGACGGGAAAATGCCGAGATATATTAAAAATTCGTCGCCACACACGGGAAATTGCCGAGATATATTTTCACTTTGCACAAAAATAACATCAAGTAATCGAATCAATAGGAATGTCCTGTGCCTATAACATCGACGTTATCGGCACAGCTGCATCTAGGCATTGTGTAACATCGACGCGGCTTTTGTTTTAATTTAACTTTTTGTACTTGTTTTCTCAAGACTGGGCAGGGTAAGTTGATTTTTATGAACTTTTTAGTTTATTATTGACCTTTCTCCTGAAGGAAATATATGTTTGTTTGTTTGATTTTATTTAGCTAGGTGATAACTAAAATCACTTGGTCCTATGAAGTTGAAAATATTTTTCTGCAGTTTTGAAATGCCATGGAAGAGCTGTCCTCATTATCGCATGCACACATGAACAAAGTATATGATTTGACTTTTTAACATGAGACAAACACAGCCTTGACTTAAGGGGAAGCAACTTTATGGAACACACTGGGTGCTGGCCGAACCATCTAATGGCGGTGATTTTTCTCTCCAAAAGACGCCTGTGCACTTTCAACCTGATTTGTTTGTCCTATTTACCTTTCCACAGATCTTGTAGTCGTCCTGTTTCCATGCCCTGCTCACGGCTGCTTGATCCAGCCTATGATCCATGTGCTTCTAGGTCAGGCACAACCTACCCCTCCAACGGAGCATGCTCTCCCTGCAGCCCGACACCTGCCAACAACTACCCCTCCAACGCAGCATGCTCTCCCTGCAGCCCGACACCTGCCAACTACCCCTCCAACGGAGCATGCTCTCCCTGCATCCCGACAACAGCCAACAAAACATGCTCCCGGTACAGTGGTGTCATAGGATAAATTGAGCATCACTATGTACGTTTTATTAATATATACATTTAATCTTGCTGAAAGCTTATATATTACGCACTATTCTTTGCGCATTCATAGATTGAGCAGAAGACAAGCAAACAAATGAAACATTGTATATACATTATTTGTCATTGCCCCCGACCGCATCCAATGATGACTCCAGGTTGTGTTTGGTGAAGTGGGAGATAATGTTGCGCATGGCAAACAGCACTTATTGCTCCTGGTACCATGTAGCAAGGATTATGTGGCAACAGGTTCCTGCGCTCTCACCACTCACAGTTTGGAGTCGCCTTGCAGGAACTGATATGTATGTGTATATATATATATATATATATATATATATATATATATATATGGCTAACCCCCGCTCTAGCGGGGAAAATGGCCTTTAAAACGATCATTCATATTCATTCATTCATATATATATATATTGTTACGTGTTCCTCCCCGACCTTCTGGTCTCGGTATACCACCGAACCCCGAGAGGAGTCACGGCAGAAAGAATAGTTATTCAGTTTCAAAATCAATCACTAATGAAACCATCCATGAAACCATCAAATGAAACAATCAAATCAATAAGGAAACCACACCAATGATTATAAATGAACAAAATTGTATTAGAAATCACACACAGGAATAACGGTATAACAGATGGCCATTAAGAGTGCACTCTATATATATCTTATATAAAGTCAGGTAACTCACTGCGCTGCCAGCGAGTGAAAGGACACTCCTCAATGTGTCTATAACTTTTCCCAAGGCGAATGTGATTCGCTCCAGCGGTCGATAGAACGAAATCCGGTCGAAGTCCGAATCTCGCTCTCCAGTCGATATCCGAAGCGCGTACAGTTGGCCTTGGAGATCGCCCCGCCAAACTGTACAAGGGCACCCTCCAGAGGCGCACCTTCACCGCTCACTCAGCAACCCACAACGTAATTGGTGACGAAGCGGTCGCACACACACATCCCCGACAGACGGTAGGATGTTGGGGTGAAGATGACGCGAGGCAAAACCTTCGTTGGTATCCGAAGCGCGGGGTTCAAAATGCCGACGGCTCCTGCTTGAGCCGATGCGACGAGGTGAGGATTCGTCGGAATCACAGCGCCCAAATCTGACTAAGCAGATTTCTCCCCCTCCAGCGATACTTCCTATCGCCGGATGTCCTTTCAAGTAACTCAAAATTCCCTCGCGACTGTCGGTAGACCTTGTCCGTTACGGAGCGCTGATGTCATGCGTTTTCTCTGACTTTTTCTCGCGCCGCTTCTTCCTCTTCCTCTCTTCCGGTTCGGTTTCCTCTATCATTTAAAGTTAGCCTTTTTAACTTTAGATAACCGTTCCTGAATAATAAACATTTTGAAGATAATAATAGTACATAAGATCAGAACTACGTCAAGTGGGTGAAAACCCCAATAACGGAAGTTACGAATCCGTAACAATATTTATATATATATATATATATATATATATATATATATATATATATATATATATATATATATATATACATATACATATATATATATATATATATATATATATATATATATATATATATATATATATATATATATATATATATACACATACACACACACACACACACACACACACACACACACACACACACAGTTACGTATATAATGTAACATATATATACTATAACAGTATATATATATATATATATACTGTTACGTGTTACCTCCCCAAACTCCGGTTACGGTGTCCCTCAGTCTCGAGAGGGAACGCGGCAGAAAGATCTGATATTTTGAGTGTTCTAAACCATGGTAAAACCACACCAATGCAATTGCATAGAACAAAATAAGTAATTGTATTCAGAACTCTCACATACACAATAATAACACTCTTAACAGAAGCACCATGAAAATATCACTTGCATCACATGAACATGGTACCATCATTCCCCAATACTCTCAATGATACGCCTATAAACTTGTGATACGCCAAATGTGAGTGGAATGTAATACTGCCAAAGTCCGTGCATGAATCCCCACGCTGGGCGAAGGTCAAAGTCATGCAGAACGGCAAGAACAATAGGCAGATATCAGCGCGGCTGCACACACACAGCCCGGCTGCGGACGAGGAGTTACGAGGTGAGAGGTTGGGCAGTTGGTGGCATGGTGTAACGATCCCCCAAAACGTGAGTGCAATCCACACGCCCCAGGTCCACCAACAATTAAGCCGATATGGAAACCAGTGGCGATCAACACGATGAGGTCGATATGGGAATTAAGCAGATATGGGAACCAACGGCGATCCACACGGTGATGCCGATATGGGAATTTCAATGACAAAACATGATGCACCAGGCAGACGGCCTCCTCGATGGCAGATCAGCCTGTAATGGAGGCGCTTGCTTTCCCGCCAACACTAGTTCACGCTTGGTACCAAAACCTGAGACACAGGTTTAATTGCAATCGCAATATGGGCAATAAGTATTTCCATTTCGCAATAAGTCTACCCCCATGTGTACCCCGGTTTAGAACAGGTACACCGTATCCCTGCGCATCGTAAGAGGAGACCAAGGGTTGGCGTCAGGAAGGGCATCCGGCCATAAAAACATTGCCTCAAACAGGGAACCATGATTGTCATGGGGCCCGCAAGGCTAACCCCCGCTCGAGCGGGGAAAATTGCCTTAAAACGATCATTCATTCATTTTTCATTTAATAAGTATTTCCCTTTCATGAAATAACCAACAGGTACCTTCATAGCCTCTTCCTCTGTAATGGCTTTACCAATCAGACTCCGGAGTTCAGAGTCTCTGTGTTGCTCTTCAACGAGTCTCTTTCAGACAAGCACCGTTTGTTCAGCCTCGTTCCCAGATGTCCCCAACAGACACTCCATTTTATCCTTTGGCCCAGATGAAACCTCATCATTAGATTCATTGGTGTCACTCCCTTTACTACCATGTCTCGCAGACCTTTCCTCCAATATCTCTCTGGAACCCAAATCCACATCACCTTCCTTCTCATTCTCTTCAGAACGCTTCCTACCCATAACACGAGTCACTGCACAGGATGGAAAGATACCCGGAATCTCCTGTTCTAACTGTGCTGTGTTCTTTTCCATACTGGGCTTTTCAACCAACATCGGATTACCTGAAATTCCACCAATTCGTTCCTGATAATAAAATAAATTCCCTACACAGGAAGAGTGGCTTGTAAACCTGCGGTGACCGGTCCTGACACCAACTCAGAATTTAAATGGATCACATGAAAAGGAGCTTTAATAAAGCCCCCCGCCTCCCACCCCCCCCCCCCCCCCCCCTGTAAGAGGACACTAACCCCAGTTGCAGTTTTTTCAGACAATGGCAAAATGCCCTCAAGCATCAAAGATTGATGTGCTCCCATGTCCCTCAATACCCGAACAGATCTCTGGTTAGTTAAGTCCCCATCCAGTGACACAAACCACTTGGAAATGAAAGGTTTGTAAACCTCTTGGACAAGGTCGTTCTCTGATGCAGTAAGTTTGGTATGGGGACCTTCACAATTCACTGTCCTCCACGGACGATTTCTTGCACTGGCCAACGCTCCTCAAACTTTCTTTGCTGATGTTGAGCTCTTGACATCGGAGCCGAAGAGATTTATTGGGACTGCGGGTGACTGAGTCAGCAATGGCAGAACAATCTCGGGTGACCTTCCTGATTTTGGTCGGCCCGAGCGGCCTACTCTGTTTGCTGAATTCATATTCAAGACTGTGTCATACTGTCTAAAATATTTCACAAACCTTTGAATTTGAGACTTGCTGGATGCTTTCACTGTTGCAAAATGTGTGCATACAGTCATGTGAAAAAGTAAGTACACCCCATGTATTTTGACTTTTTCAATATGTTTCAACATACAGCTATTTGATCTTCATTTCAACAATATTGATAGATAAAGGTGATATAATATAACAAATATCATGAAACATTTACATTTTGTAGTCCATTGTACAATTTAAATAAACATAAATGCAAATTTCGCATGTGGAAAAAGTAAGTACACCCTTGGCTCTAATAGGTGGTATTGCCCCCTTTGGCAGAAACAACCTCAAGTAGGCGTTTCTTATAACTGTCTACCAGTCTCTGACATCGACTGGGAGAAATTTTGGCCCACTCCTCCATGCAGAATTCTTTCAGCTGTGCGATGTTTGAGGGGTTTCTTGCATACACAGCTCATTTCAAATCCCCCCACAACATCTCGATGGGATTTAGATTCGGGCTTTGACTTGACCATTCCAGAACCCTCCATTTCTTTATTTTCAGCCATACCTTGGTGGATTTACTGGTATGTTTAGGGTCATTGTCATGTTGCAAGGTCCACCTTCGGTTGAGCTTCAACTTTCCGACAGATGGCCTCACATTATCCTCAAGCACCCTCTTGTACAATGAAGAATTCATAGTGGATTCTATGATGGTGAGCTGCCCAGGCCCTGATGCAGCAAAGCTGCCCCAAACCATAATATTTCCACCACCATGCTTTACATTTCGTGTCAGGTTCAAATGCTGTCTTTGGTTTTCGCCAAACATGTCTTCTGGTACTGTGGCAAAATAGCTCTACCTTTGACTCATCTGTCCAGAGCACATTGTTCCAGAAGTGCTGGTCTTTGCCTCGGTGTTCATTGGCAAACTTTAGTCTTGCCCTGATGTTCTTTCTGGACAGCAATGGTTTCCTCCTGGCACACCTCCCATGTAGATCAAATTTGTGCAGCCTCTTTCTAATGGTAGACTCGTGCACTTTGACATCAACAGTGGCGAGAGCTGCCTATAGATCTCGTGATGACATTCTGGGGTTCTTGGAGACTTCTTTCAGCATCTTGCGGTCTGCTCTCGGGCTGAACTTGCTGGGGCGGCCTGGCCTGAACAAGTTGGCAGTTGTTTCGAATCTTCTCCACTTGTAGATGATCTTTTGGACAGTCGAATGATTGATTTCAAATTGTTTGGAGATCTTTTTAAATCCCTTCCCAGACTCGTCAGCATATATAACCTTCTTTCTGAAGGCCTCAGAGAGCTCTTTTGATCTAGGCTTGGTGATGCCGCACACTTTAACAACAAAGAGCAAACCAAACGAAATGTCCGAGGTTTAAATAAGACAGGTTCCTCCAAGATCCTCTCTAACGATGTTCTAATCATTTGCTCCTGAGTTGGTGCACCTGATTCTGATTTTAGGTATTTGAAGTAGTGATAAATGTTGGGGTGTACTTACTTTTTCCTCATGAGAAATTTGCATTTATGTTTATTTAAATTATACAATGGACTACAAAATGTAAATGTTCCATGATATTTGTTATATTATATCACCTTTATCAATATTGTTTAAATGAAGATCAAATAGCTGTATGTTGAAATATGTTGTAAAAGTCAAAACTTTACATGGGGTGTACTTACTTTTTCACATGACTGCAACAGGCACCTTGTCTGCAACACCGAATTTGTCCGCAAATATTTTTCTGCAGAAAATGGCTTTTCTTCAGGTGTCCACGACATGGCATGTGAATGTCACTGATTCGACAAACCTGGCAAATAAACTTTCCCTTAACTCAGTTCAGACTTCCTGAAAAATTAAACAAATTGAATGAAAACCATGAAGGTTATTAAACCTTTCCCAGGGCCTACACTTTTTGGGTCGTTCTGTATTTTGTCTTTCAACACTGTTGTTGGTGTCCCCCCCCCCCCCCCCTCTCTATACTGTTCCTTTTGTTCTGTTGCATCCTGATCCTTTCAGTGTTCTGGATCTTCCATGAGCCTTGACTCTGTATGGGGTGTACTTACCACCGGCGGTTTTGAGCAGCTTTTCAAAAATGTTGTTGCGTTATACACCTAATGTTTTGTGTACAGCATGTATTTTCTTGATGATAATGTTCATGCTTTGTTGCATTATTTCAATCCAGTGTGGGACCAGGGGTCACAGGAAGTGTGGGACAAGGGGTCACAGGATGTGCTGGACCAGGGGTGGTAGGAAGCCCCGGCAATGCTGGCCTACTCAGCTCTTCTTACAAACAGCATCAAGAGTCTCTGGCTGCGGAGCGAGAACGCCGCCGACAGCAACGTGAGGAGCGTTTGCAGCGCATTGAGCGTGAGGAGCGAAACAAATACAAGTATGCCATGGTTGTGGTTTTTTACACTCTAAACTTCTGATTTGATGTGGTTGTACAAATTCGACCATGTCTTAAGTTTCAAAGAATTAAATTTAATATAAAGGCATCCGCTCCCTAAGGGAGGGGCCAGGGGGTTAGGTTATAATCCTTATCCAAGTGTGTAATTCAAAAATCTCACTGCACTGGAAAACGTGTAGACTGGATTACTGTTCTGTAAAGGGTGGAATTGTATCCGTTTCCGTTTCCCACCCGGATTGGCGCTGCACGATACAAATTTACATAGAGAATTGCGACCTCTCCCCTTGCCCCCCTGCAAGACCACCAGCAAAGATTTAAAAAAAAAACACCCGTATGCACTAATTTGGGTCATGCTGATCCTATACATACAGCAAGTCTGGTAATTGGCCCAGAACTGTAGGAGGAGTGGTGCGACAATCACACACAAACAAGAATGGCACCCGGTAGAGAGCAAACCTCCGCCAGGCTGAACAGTTTACTTTTTGTATCCCACTGATAGGTCAGATCTGGATCCGGACATAAACCAAAAGCTAATTGGCTTGTCCTTGTCACCTAACCAACTGATCCCCCAAGTTTTGTCATTCGTCATTTTGAAATGACGTTTTGAAATATCATGACATATATTGTTTTTGGCCCTATCTCTCAATAGTGAAGAATCACTTTTAAAATTCTCGAGATCCACATGCGGATCTTCACCAAAATATAATAATTTCTTCCTTGTCACACACCCAACCTCTCCACCACGTTTCATCCAAATCCGTCCACAACTTTTTGAGATATCGTGTTATTTATCGTTTTTGGCCCTATCTCCCAATGGTGAAGAATCACTTAAAAAATTATACTAGCTGGATCCGAATAAAGTTTTTGATATATCCTGTTCAGAAACAAACAAACAAACAAACAGACAGACAGACAAACAGACAGACAGGGGTGAAAACATAACCTCCACCCACCTTTGATGGCGGAAGCAACAATCACACACAGGTGCGTGAGTTATAGTAAGGATTACCAAATTCTGTTTCACTTAGTTTAGCTAATAATGACTGATATAGCATTACAATCTCATGACTATCATGCTCATTTACAATACTATCGGGCATTCCTGCCCCACACCCCCTCGGGCGGGAGTACCCCTCTCGCCCCACCTTCGCTGGTCAATGTGCTGCGGCACGTTCTTGGAAATACACTTTATAATTTCTGTCATTTTTGAATGAAATTTTATTGATCATTACATATCATACTCTCCACGATCACATTCAAAGCTTGCAACAAACTCTTGTGATGTCTATTGTGGTGACGTTTTCTGCTGACACAGACATGTTCATTAAATCCATAACTTTTTATGGAAGCAAAGACATGCTCATTAAATTAAATTAAATTATTTTCGTTCTTAATGGTTTGTCACCAGGCAGGAGTGCCCAACGAGGCCCACCTTCAAAAACACGAACAATGCTGGGGAAAAACGGGCACACCCAATTGGTCAGTGCCACGTCCAATCGACAAGTGAAGGGAAAATGGGCACACCCAATTGGTCAGTTTCACGACCAATCGGCGAGTGAATATTGGCAACATAGCTACAGCCACACAAGCTCTATTTATTAAAGTATATTTTAGGATTAGTTTGCGAATCATCCCATCAAATACATAATTTTACACAAACTAGTGATTTGAATGCAGACTCCGTGTCATCCAGAAAGTCACTGTGGAGTTTATGTGAACATCATTATCGTCAAAAATATTGTTGCGGATATGGGATTTGGCCTCCATATCCGCTTGTAAATATTCCCCTATTTCCCCAATACTCCCCAACTATCCCCAATCCCCCATTCCCTAGTCCCATTGTCTGTAAACAACACTCTGTAGAACCGACCTTCCCCTTTTTCCCCCATTAACTGTCGTGCCCAGGTTCACCGCATCTCACGTAGACAACTATAGGACCTCTTGCTAGTTATTCTTAGTCTATGTCAGTTAAGGACTCGTTTCCATTAATTCTGACTCTTCGTTGCACCAGAATGTGATTGTATGGCACCAGTAGTGAGTTTAGGACCTCCCCATACCTCCTCCCATCTTCCTCATGAAACAACAACAACTCCAACAACAGCGCGCGGGGAGTGTGCGTCCTCACACCGGCTTGGTTAGCCGCCATTGCCCATGTGCGCCGACGGGGTTACCACGAAGGGGCTGACTGTCGGCCCCTCGTCAAGGGCGGAGCCGGTAACCCCCCGCACCCAATAAGAAGCAACGGGCCGATTCCATCTGGGGCGGAGCTAACGAGCCGAGGGCGTGTCACTCCCCGCTGGATATACGCAGCGACTTACCGGATGTGAGGTCAGATGCGCCGGAACTACGGAGAGAAAAGGACGCCACCTCCAGCGCGACGATACCTCCCCGCATCTTTGGACCGGACCGGGTCGATTCTGCCCCTGAGCCAAGGTGCACCTTGAGCCTCGACTACCTGCCCTTCCTTGCCATCAATCCCTGTGTGAGTCAGTTTTGTCCTGTTTATCTGTCGTCTGTCGGGGCTACTATAAGACCGTATTTAAGTGCCTACCTTCCTATGCTGTCTCTCTCGTCCTTGTAATCTCAACGTTCCGAAATATTATAACCTCCTCCGGAGGTCTTGAGAACTGTACCCCTGGTGTCGTGTCATTTAACCCAGCCGTTGTGTCCTTTCCTCAATTGATTTAGCGTAGCGCGACTTGGCCAACGTTCGAGTATAATCGGGTAAACTGTGCAGACGCGGTCATACCAAACCGCTCGGTAAACCAACATCCACAACCGCGTCTGTAACATTTGGTGTCGGGAAGTGGGATTCGATCCGGAGCGCGTTTCACACGCTCGAAATTATAACAACGAAATTTAATTGTGTTTTACAAAAAAAATAAAAACCCGAATTTTGAAAGTCGCGCTATGGCAGACCAAGACGGCTGGGTTCCGGTAGGAGAGAGTGAGGCAGGGTCGATCCAGGACCAAATTGAGGGACATGAGGAGAGCGAAGCAGTGAGGGTAGCAGACGCACAAAATGGCGCCTCGCACATGGCCACGGCGACCGCGCCCGCGACCGTGGTAGCGCCGCTGGTGGATTTGAACCTTTTCCTCCTGCAAATGAGGGCCCTTATGGAACAAATGGGAGACCAAATTGGAGGTTTGAAAAACAATATAGAAGCTCAGGGTGAGCGATTGGGGGGCGAAATGGGGTCCAATAGCGAGAAATTTCGGAGATGTCTCTCCGAAAAGACCGACTGGACAACCCTCCCATCCACTTTCTGAATAATCCTCTCCAAGAAGTTCTGTCACTCAAGCTTTTGGGTCTCACTATCTGCCATGATCTTTCCTGGGAAAACCACATTTCAAATCTGGCCTCCAAAGCCAGTCGCCGACTGGGCATCCTCCGTCGTGCGAAGTCCTTCCTTGGCACACCTGAGCTCCTCACCACATACAAGGCTTTCATCCGCAGCTCAATGGAATACTGCTCTCCCCTCTGGGCTGGTGCTCCTGCCTCACACCTAGCTCGTCTTCACGCTGTTGAAACCAAAGCATTCAGAATCATTGGAATCTCCCGCGATGAAGCTAACTCCAAGGGCCTCTCACTCACTCACCGCAGGCAGGTTGGTGGTCTTTCCATCTTCTACCGACTCCTCTCTGGCCTTGCCCCCCCCAGCTCTCTCTGGGCTCTGTCCCGCAAATATTCCTACAGGTCGCACAAGATCTGCCTGCAACCCTCTTATGGTCAAACTGCCAAAATCAAGACTCTCTGCTCACCTTCACTCCTTCATTCCTCTTTTCTCCCGCCTCTGGAACAAACTCCCTCACTCTCTTCAATCCCACTCCACCCTCCAGGTCTTTAAAACAGCTGTTCACCACCATCTCTTATCTTCCCCCATCCAAAACCTTGATCTTTTCTACCCCCGCTAATTTCACCCTAATTCCACTTTTTTGAAATACCAACTTCTGTCCTGGAAGTCATTGGTGTCCTTGTGTTTTATACTTCTCCCTCCACCCCTCGCCCCCCTTCCCATGCCTCCTCCCCCCAAGCCCTCTCCCTTCCACACATCTCCCTGCTCTCAAATGTTGTGTTTGTGTGCTTCACCTTCTCTCCCCATCTTGTTTTCCGCTCCCGCTTTTTATATATTTTGTTTGTCTGGTTGATTTGTTTGTGAAGTAAATGTTAGCTCTTTCACGAGCCTCGATTCAGTATACAAAAAAAAAAAAAAAAAAATTGAGGGAGGACATGGGGGCCCAGATCGGGGGGTTAGGGAGTAGAATAGAGGGATTAGACAATAGATTAGGGGAAATACAGGAGGGGTTAATGGGGGTAGAAAACAGAATGGCCGCTCAAGAGAATCAAATGGAAGGGATGCAAAAGGGGTTAGAGGGGTTAGAAAACAGTATGGAAGGCAAATTGAGGGACATGAGGGACCAAGCGGAAAGGGAAGTTAAACAAATGGGGCAGCAGATAGAGGGGGTCAGAATGGGGGTGGAAACCAAACTGGATGCTCACAGGGAGGAAATGGAGCAGATGAGGGTGGCATCTGGGCAGGAGATGCAAGTGATGGGAGAGGAGATCAGAAGAGGTGTGAGTGAGGAGGTCGGAGGAGTGCGCGAGGAGGTGAGGCACTGTAAGGAGCGCATGGAGAAGGAGGTGAGAAAGGGGACTGTAAAATTGCAAGGGGGTATAGAGGAGTTGACGCTGGGAGTAGAACAACTGACAGTGGGACAAAAGGAGTTGGGGGACCAGGTAAAGAAGAACACAGCGGTAATAGAGGGTTTAAAATCGACACAGAAGGAGATGAAAAAGGACGTCGGGGTAATTAAAAAAGAGTGTCAGACGGTACATGAGGACTTGACGAGGAAAATGAACAAGGTGGTAGAGGTGATGGAGGTTAAAGAGCGGGAGGTGCGGGAGCACATAGAAAAAAATAAAGTGGAGTTAGAGGAAGAACTAAAAGGGGCGCACGAGGAGATGAAGGAGGTGAAGCAGAAATTAGAAGAAGTGGAAGAAGGGGTGAGCGAAATTAAGAAGCGACGGAGAGAGGATAAGAAAGAGATAAAGGAGGAGGTAAAATAATTGGTCCAAAGTCTGTGTTCGGATCGTGATGATGTGCTCATTAACCGGATGAGGGATTCGCAGGTGATGGAGGAGAAGCGAAGAGAAAGAGGACCCGGTGTAAGTGGTGACCAATATGGTCGTGCGTATGATGCGCCAGGTGATTTAATAAGCTTGGGGGTCGAGATAGACCCGGATGTTCGTGAGAGGCCAAGAGTGAGGTGTATGGCTGGTCCGGAGGGTATGGAACGAGAGGTGTGGGTGAGCAAGGTTGTGGTGGTATGGAATGGGTAGCGGGTTGCGGAGGTGTGACCCATGCATCGACACCAACAGGGGTAGTTGTTGGAGGGACCGGGGAGGCACGAGAGCCCCTTGGGGGTAATGTACTGTGGGGGCCCGGCCGGTTCGGCCCCGCGCTGACCCCGCAAGGGGCGACGCACGGGGTCCGGCAGGCGGGAAACGACTCGCATACGAGGTGGTCCCACAAGGTCCCACTCGCGCCGTATGACGGCAAGAGTGATCTACGCGCGTACCTGGCGCAGTTTGACTGTGTGTGTAAGGGCAACGGTTGGGGTGAGGACGAAGGTGGAGTACACCTGGTGGCCGCATTGCGCGGCGCGGCGGCGGAGGTGCTGACGGCATTACCAGCGGGTGCTCTCACCCTGCCAGCCCTCCGCGACGCCCTAATTAATCGATTCGGCATTGAACAGCAGAGCGAGCTTGTTAAAGCTCAGCTCGCGCTGCGAAAACGCAAGCCCCAGGAAGCCATCGGGGAACTTGCCCACGACATTCGCCGCGCAGTGGGGATCGCACATGCTAGCATGGCAGCGGATTCCCGGGAAAGCCTGGCGCTGGACCATTTTATCCAGGCCCTCCCGGATATTGAGCTCCGGCAACAGCTCGCCATGTGGCGCCCGCAGACTCTGAGCCAGGCGGCTGATGCTGCGGCCCGTTGGGAAGCAGCGAGGCCCCTGGCCCGGGCGGGCGAGCGTCTCGCAATGGCGGTCCGCCAGGTGGGACCCCCGGTGGAGGGCGGACCCCTTAGGGGGCCCACCCCCGAGGTGAGTCCTGACCTGGCGGGCATGGTCCGGAGGCTGGTGGACCAGCGCCTGGCGGGACCTGGACCATGGCAGGCGGCCCCGGAGGTGGCCCGCGGTGGACCACGAGCGGGTAATCCAATTCGGACCTACAGGGGGGGGAATTTGGAATTCCGGAGACAAGCACCTTACCAGGTGAGGTGCTATACTTGCAACCGTCTGGGTCACCTGGCGCGGCACTGTCGAGCCACGCGCCAGGATGATCCCCAGCGGTTGAGGTCCTCAACTCCGCCCAGGGTGGAGCGGGTTAGCCGACCCCAGACACCCCCCCGCCAGACCCTGGGAAACTAGAAGGTGTCGGGCACCTAGGGCGGTGTTCGGCAGAAGAGGATGGAGGAGAGCCCTCATTGACGCGACAGGTCATTTATTGTGGCCAAATTGGAACCGGTAGCCTGACAATCAGATGCAAAATTGCCGGCGTGGGGGTAGACGCCGTAGTGGACACAGGAGCTAGCGCCACGATCATCAGCCCTGTGGTCCTTGATTCGAGCGCAGGTGGCTGGGATAAGATCCAGCGCCTGCAAAATTATAGTTTGCAACTTGCTACTGGGGTAACGGCCCCGATCATAGGGCGTGGTTCTGTGACCCTCAAGTTAGGGTCGGTAAGGAGGGAGATAGATGTTTGGGTGGCGGAGGTGTGCGACCCATGTTTAATAGGGTTGGATTTGTTGACTGCCAGCGGTTGTAAAATCGACTTGTGCCGGGGGATCCTGCAGGTGGGAGTAGAAGAGCTGCCGTTAGGGGGGAGTGAGCACGGCCGAGAGAGCGGAGCTGGAGGCTTCCGAGGCCGTGACCATCCCCCCAAGGGCCGAGGCGATAGTGCCGGCCCGGTGGGCAGCTCGCCCAACATGGCAGGAGTCCTGCGGCCTGGTCGAACCGGTGGCAGCGCAGTCCATACCGGGTTTAATCGTGGGCCGCACCCTTGTAAAAACGGACGGACCGGTAGTGGCCGTCCGAGTAATAAATATGAGTACAGAACCACGCACTATAGTAAGGGGCACGAGGGTAGCTGGCTGCACCCCAGTTGAGGAAGTCGCGACAGTGAGGGGCGAGAACGTCCAGCCGAGCCGACCCCGGGGGGAGCCTTCAATAAGAAGTAGGAATTGGCCCGATCCCATTTGCGAGATGGTAAATCGTAGTAGCGTAGAGTTGGGAGGTACCCAGAGGGAGGCCTTACACAAACTGGTTGGGTCCCATTTGGACCTCTTCTCCCTGTCCACCGAGGATATTGGACGTACGGGCCTGGTGAAACATCAGATCCACACCGGTGAGGCCCGGCCTATTCGTCAGGCCGCCCGACGGCTCCCTTGGAGCAAGAGGGCGGAAGCTGACGAGCAGGTTGAAAAAATGCTCGACGCAGGCGTGATCGAGCCCTCGGGAAGTCCTTGGATGTCACCTGTTGTGCTGGTCAAAAAGAAGGATGGGACCACGCGGTTCTGCGTGGACTATCGCCAGCTAAACAACGTGACACTCAAGGACTCATATCCCCTGCCAAGGATTGATGACACCCTCGATGCCGTTGCGGGCTCAAATTGGTTTTCAACTTTGGACCTCAAGAGTGGGTATTGGCAGGTGGAGATGGATAGGGCAGGGAAGGAGAAAACGGCATTTTCCACAGGTAAGGGACTGTATCAGTTTACTGTGATGCCGTTTGGTTTGTGTAACGCCCCCGCCACCTTTGAAAGATTGATGGAGCATGTACTGGGCGGCATGCCATGGCAATCATGCCTGGTGTACCTGGATGACGTCCTGGTACATGCCCAAACGTTCCCCCAGGCAGTAGCTAATTTGGACCAGGTGTTCGGGTGCCTCAGACAGGCAGGGTTGAAGCTGAACCCGAGTAAGTGCACTTTGTTTGCAAGAGAGGTGGCCTATCTAGGTCACGTGATCGGCCGCGAGGGGGTAAAAACGGACCCAGACAAAATTAAAGCGGTAGAGGAGTGGCCCGCACCACGTACCATCAAAGAGGTGCGGGGATTTTTGGGACTCTGCTCCTACTACCGGCGCTTTGTGGCGAAATTTGCGGAGTTGGCCTGTCCCCTCCACCGGCTTACGGAGAAGGGGACGCGATTTAATTGGACACGGGAGTGCCACGAGGCCTTCCAAAAATTGAAGGGGTGTCTGACATCCGCACCCCTTCTAGCGTACCCCACTAGCAACGGGGCATTTACCCTGGACACGGATGCGAGCCAGGAAGGATTGGGCGCAGTTTTGTCTCAGACACAGGAGGGCGTGAAGAGAGTGATTGGTTATTATAGTCGGGCCTTAAGTAGGCCCGAGAGAAATTATTGCGTCACTCGCAAAGAGTTATTGGCTATGCTGGCTGCCATGAACCATTTCCACCCGTACTTGTACGGGCGGAAATTTTTGGTTAGAACTGACCATTCCTCCTTGCAATGGCTCCTTCGGTTCAAGGAACCAGAGGGCCAAATTGCAAGGTGGTTGGAAAAGTTGCAGCAGTACGATTTTGATGTGGCCCATAGGGCCGGGAAGGCCCATGGTAATGCGGACGCACTCTCTCGGCGTCCTTGTCTGGGGGGAAACCGCAAATTTTGTGCGAGACACGAGGAGAGGGAACAATTGGGCGATTCGGACCCGACCCTCGTTGTCCGGGCAACCCGGGTGAGAGGGCCAATTTTGCCACTAACCGCAGATGAGGAATTCGGAACTTTGGCATGGAGCACGGCCCAGCAGGAGGATCCTGTCCTGGGGCCAGTGTTCAATTGGGTCAAATTGGGGCAAAGACCTAATGGGGAAGAGATCACCCCCCTCGGGGCGCAAACAAAGGCATATTGGGCTCAGTGGAAAACCCTGGAATTGAAGGATAACATCTTGTATCGCAAGTGGGTGGAGGTTCCCTCTGATAAAACTTCCTGGCTGGTGGTAGTCCCAAACAAATTTAAGACCGATATATTGCAACAGGTGCATGGTACCCGCCCCGGCGGCCATTTGGGCAGGACAAAGACGACATCGCGGGTACGCCGGAGGTTTTATTGGGTGAATATGGGGCGCGACATACAGGACTGGTGTCGGAGATGCGACGCCTGTACTGCCAAAAAGGGACCAGCACGGAGGATGAGGGCCCCCCTTCAATTACACCAGGTGGGGGCCCCCCTAGAGCGGGTGGCCATGGATATCCTAGGCCCACTACCCCGCACCCGCCTAGGTAATAAGTACATCCTCGTTGTGATGGACTACTTCACCAAGTGGCCGGAGGCCTACACCCTCCCCAACCAAGAAGCAGGGGTGGTAGCGCAGGCCTTCGTGGAAGGATTTGTGTGCCGGCATGGGATTCCACAGGAGTTGCACACCGACCAGGGACGAAATTTTGAGAGCAAATTGCTAAAAGATGTGTGCAGTCTCCTGTCAATTCGGAAAACCAGGACAACGCCTTTAAGACCTCAATCTGACGGGATGGTGGAAAGATTTAACCGAACTCTAATCCAACAACTGGCACTGTTCACCGCCACCCGTCAGGATGACTGGGACGAACATCTCCCTTATTTGCTCATGGCCTACCGAACCAGCCAGCACGGGGCCACCGCATGCAGTCCAGCGTTGCTTATGTATGGGCGGGAGTTGCGGGCTCCCGCCGACTTGCTATGCGGTCCCGTGCCAGACACAGTGGTTAACCCGCCGAGGGAGGGGTACGCACGTCACCTAGAAGAAGGCATGGAGCTAGTCCATGCCTTCGCCCGCCGCCAACTCCATCTGGCGGGGGAAAAGATGAAGCGCAGGTACGACGACCGGAGCCAGGGGAGTCAATACGCTCCGGGGATGAAGATTTGGTTCTTTAATCCCCGGAGACGGAAGGGAAGGTGCCCAAAACTCACCTCCCCCTGGCAAGGCCCAGGAGTCGTCCTGTCGCAAATCTGTGACGTGGTCATTAAGATCAAAATGGGGCCACGAGCCCTCCCTCGGATCGTCCACGCCGACCGGATAAGACCTTACACCGGCGAGCAGGCGCCCCCGTGGATTGCCTCGGCTTTAGATGCCGAGGCGGGACCCAGTACCTCTGAATAAGGGGGGCTTATTAGTGCCAGAGGACTGGGGGATTGATGAGCGATGGGCCCGGTGGGTAAGGGTGGCATCCCTGCCACCCTTCCCATGGTGGGGGCAAAGGAGCAATAGCTTATGGGGTTGATGGCAGTGAAAACTAGCCCGGGTGGGTTAGGATATTGATAGGGATCTAGCGAAGATGACATTAGGTGACGTTAAGTTTAGTTAGTGACTGATACCTGTAGTGGGGACGCAGGTAGATTAGTATGGATGATAATGACGAGGGAGCGCAATAGTTTAAAGGGACGACTGGGAAGCGCAAGTTTCAGAAGGGAGTAGTTAGCTGAGATGATGCCGTGTGTGTGAGAATTGAACAGGTGTGATTGCACAGGTGTGCAACTGGACAGGTGTGTGGAGCAGTGTGTGAGTAATGAGTGTTGTGGATCAGCGCGAATGCGCTTGGGGAGAGAAGGGTGCAGGTGGCACCAGGTGTGAGAGCACAGGTGTGCAGGTACAGGTGTGTGGAGAGAGTTGGAGTAAGTGGTACGGAGTGGTGTGCATGGTGCGAAGGTGTGGATGGGGGAAGAGTGGACCCCTTTCACGAGTACCCGGGGCGGGTAGTGTAAGTGTTAGGTAGAGGGTATAGGTAAATTGTGGTTGGATATTGGCATTTGTGGTGCGGTTGCAGAATGGTATTGTGGATGGGTGCATTAGTGTTGTGGAAATGGCTGGGCGTGTAGCCTGTTAGTGTGTGTAGTTGGTTGGGCACTCCACCACTGTGAGGATGTCGGCCAGGTGAGCCCGTAGGTGGGCTCTGGGAGCCGTTAGTGTCAGTGGGTGCCTGAGGATCCCGGGTGTGGATCGGGTAGCCCAGTGCCAGAGAGGGCACCGAGTGGGGAGAGCGCCAGAGGGCCTTCCCCAGGTAGTTAGGTTAGGGTAAGGAGCAGGTAAGCTCGGAGGCAACTGCAGTGGTGGAGGTGTGCAGGTGGGTAGACCCGCTGGGAGAGGTACACGCCACAGCCCAGAAATTGTGCGAGGGCACCGGGAGATGAATCGGGGGAGTGAGACCCCAAATTGAAAAGCACCACAGTTTGGTCAATGGGAATTGGTTTTTAGAACCCATAGTGTAAGAGGGCCAATGGTTTGGCAGGGAAAGACCCCGGGTAATGTAAAGTTGTTAAAGTCATTTAGGAAATAGTTAGGATTGATGAGCCTGTCGCACCATACGCAGCCACTTACCTGTGGTGATGATGATGACTCCACACCTGTGTTTTATTTGTTTTGTGTTGCAGGAAGTAAGGTTTGCTGTTGGATTTGTGAGACGCATCACGACGTGGATGAGACATTGGGGTGATTCCATCTCTCCCTCCTTAGGAGGGACTGATGATGAATTGGTAATGGCAAATTTTGATGTTCAGTTGGAGATGGCAAATTTTGATGAGAGTTGAAAATGGCAAATTTGATTGGTTAGGAGGGAGAGAAGACGAATTTGGTTTATGGGAGGAACGGGGAAGACAGTAGTGACGTTTGTTGATTTGTAAAATAGATGTTTATGGGTAGTGTTGTGTTTTGTGGATACAGTAAGGGGTAAGGGAGGGGCCATGTAGGTTACCTGGTGGGGGGGGGGGCGTACGGTAGGAACGTACCTGTCTCACCTGGTTCCCATGTGCCCCCAGTGTGCATTACCTTATGTTGCGTGCACTTTTGCGCCCTTACCACCTTACTCACTTGTCTTCTTCTTTTGTCTCCCACCTCCGAGGGTCTGGCTTTGGGGCAGAGAGAGAGGAGAGAGAGGTGCTGGCTCCGCAGTTGTGGGCCTGCACTTTCGCTGCTTGCTGCCGGGATCGATACACCATATGGACTGCAATTTTGGTGGCCACCCACAATGGACCGCAGTTCTTTTGCGGCCAAGCACCACCCGTGGATGGACCTATGGGTCAACGTGGCACCTATGCCATACAGGTGAACCACTAATAGTTGGCCACCAGACGGCCACAATCTAGAAATGGACGCGGTTGGCGCCTTTCTTTATTTTTGAAGGAAGCCAGAACACCAAGTGCACCACACGAAGGCAAGACCAGCGGCAGAACATCGGCCGGCTGCGACACCACCGGTGATTTATAAACACTTTATTGGTGCACCGGATGGTGCTGACTGTACATGATGGGGTGGTGCTTTTGGTGCTTGGAAGGGGTGCTCTGCACATTATTAAAGGCCGTAAGGCCACAGAGCACTCGTGGGTTGGTGTATCGATGCTGGCATGCGTGCTCTCTCTATGCATAACATCTGCATGTGTTCCTCCAAAAACAGGTCCTGGATCGTAGTGTAAATATCAGCGTAGTCTTGTAAATAATGCTCCCTACCGGCTGTATGTTTAGTTTGCGAATTATTTCCGCGATTCGGTTATCCTGTGGGTGTGTTTCTGTGAGGAGAAGGGTGCAACGTCGCAGGGGGACATATTTACTCATTTGTGAATATCTGTAAAACTGTCGCACTCAGGGTAGAGTTAATAGTAGAGGGAACTACATCTGAGTGCCACACTAAAATAGGTAAAAATTTATCGGGTCGGGCCGCCCCGAGGGTAGAGAAGGGTGCAATGTTGCGGATATGGGATTTGGCCTCCATATCCGCTTGTAAATATTCCCCTATTTCCCCAATACTCCCCAACTATCCCCAATCCCCCATTCCCTAGTCCCATTGTCTGTAAACAACACTCTGTAGAACCGACCTTCCCCTTTTTCCCCCATTAACTGTCGTGCCCAGGTTCACCGCATCTCACGTAGACAACTATAGGACCTCTTGCTAGTTATTCTTAGTCTATGTCAGTTAAGGACTCGTTTCCATTAATTCTGACTCTTCGTTGCACCAGAATGTGATTGTATGGCACCAGTAGTGAGTTTAGGACCTCCCCATACCTCCTCCCATCTTCCTCATGAAACAACAACAACAACAACTACAACAACAGCGCGCGGGGAGTGTGCGTCCTCACACCGGCTTGGTTAGCCGCCATTGCCCATGTGCGCCGACGGGGTTACCACGAAGGGGCTGACTGTCGGCCCCTCGTCAAGGGCGGAGCCGGTAACCCCCCGCACCCAATAAGAAGCAACGGGCCGATTCCATCTGGGGCGGAGCTAACGAGCCGAGGGCGTGTCACTCCCCGCTGGATATACGCAGCGACTTACCGGATGTGAGGTCAGATGCGCCGGAACTACGGAGAGAAAAGGACGCCACCTCCAGCGCGACGATACCTCCCCGCATCTTTGGACCGGACCGGGTCGATTCTGCCCCTGAGCCAAGGTGCACCTTGAGCCTCGACTACCTGCCCTTCCTTGCCATCAATCCCTGTGTGAGTCAGTTTTGTCCTGTTTATCTGTCGTCTGTCGGGGCTACTATAAGACCGTATTTAAGTGCCTACCTTCCTATGCTGTCTCTCTCGTCCTTGTAATCTCAACGTTCCGAAATATTATAACCTCCTCCGGAGGTCTTGAGAACTGTACCCCTGGTGTCGTGTCATTTAACCCAGCCGTTGTGTCCTTTCCTCAATTGATTTAGCGTAGCGCGACTCGGCCAACGTTCGAGTATAATCGGGTAAACTGTGCAGACGCGGTCATACCAAACCGCTCGGTAAACCAACATCCACAACCGCGTCTGTAACAATATCAATACTTTCCATCTCCTTTAGTGGAAGTCGATGCAATGCTTTTTAAAAAAGTTTATTTGTGTTCATATCAGGATATGTCATGACTTGCTTCACATTATGAAGAGGGACTTCAATTATATGTGGATCACTAAAATTGGAACAAAAATTCACATCTTTCATAATCTTCATCGTTAATAACATTTATTTGCCCTCTTTCCTCTCTCCTTAATTACTTACTTTGCTGCACTTTCATTCTCACATTTACATGTTTTATTCTCCCCTCTTTCATTTCTCCCTGTCTTTTGACACACTTGATGCTATATCACTGCAGTAGGCCAGCATACGTAAAGGAAAAAGAGAGGGAGCGGCGAGAAAAAGAGGAAAGGTAGGAGGAACAGGAGTGTGCAATATCTGCATGAGTGCATGCTCAATCCCAATATGTAAACAACTATTGTACACCGCTCCTTTCCCATGCTATCTCCAAGCGCTGCCTGACATCATCGCCGGGCACCGAAGGAGTGCTCAGTTTTCTCTCCGGTTTCTTGTTTGTTTGTATGTCCGGGCAATATCTCAGCCATCCTTTGAGCTAGGAAGCTGAAACTTCGGCACAATAATGAGCAAGTGCTTTCGCAAAAACAGTATTTTTTCGTTTTTTGATTAATCATTTAATTGATTCGTTTTTTTAATTATTAGCGATTTATTAAGTTCTTATTTATTTCCTTTCTCATCAGGGCAATTATCTTAGGCACATTTTGAGCTTGGAAGCTGGTATTTGGACATGAGAATGACGACGTGGTTTGGCTGAAAAGGGGATTCATGATTTATGGAATTAATCAATTGATCGATTAATTATTTAATTATTTGATTAATGACTTAATTATTCTTTTCAGTTACAGATTTGGATGAAACGGTGGTGGTTTCGGTATTCTATTAGCCAAATGATTAATAATTTAATTACTTTTCGATTATTATTTATTTATTTTCATTATTAATCACTTATTTATTTTCTTTCTCATCTGGGCAATATCTCAGGCACCTTTTGAGCTGGGAAGTTGATATTTGGGCATGACAGTGACCAAGTGATGTGGCTATAAAGGATATTTTTGATTTATTGATTAATTAATTAATTAATCGATTCATTATATATTTATTGGTTAATCAATTAATCAATTAATTTTTTTTTTTGATAAATGACCCATTTAATTTATTTTCAAAAGGTTACAGCTTTGGATGAAACACTAGTGGTTGAGGTATGCTTTTAGCCAATTGATTAATAAATTATTTTACGATTTCTATTTGTTGATTTTAATTACACAATTAATCAATCAATTATTGTACACCTCTCCCTCCCAATACCGTCTCTATGTGCTGCACGGCAGTATAACCGGGCGCCGTAGGTGCCCCGGCAATGCCGCATTGGAGGATGTTAGTTATTTATTTGGCATGGGGGAGGTCTACTTTGAATGTATCTGTACTTTTTTGCATCGTTATTTTCTTGGAACAGTTTTGCAGCCATTGCCAGTTAATTGATCATTTCGTTCGTGAGCAGCACATGGCTGCCGGTTTACATCATTGCTGGGAGCACAATGCCGATGTCGTGTCTCATGTAGATTAGAGCAGGAATTTGTAATTTGTTTGGGGGGTCTGCCTTCCTTTTCACCAAAGACACTATCTAAGCTATCTTTCCAGTGCCATACTGTTTTTCACTATTTAAATACTTTGTTTTGGCAGCGTGAAGTTTTGGCAGTTTTTTCCCCATCTTGGGATTGCCACCTTTACAATATACAGCAATACCCCGTTTTACGCCATTTCGACCGACGTCAAATCCGACTTTACGCCACTCTTCTAGAGTAAATTTCAGTTCAGCGAACGTCATTATGTGTGACTTTACGCCACTCTTCTAGAGTAAATTTCAGTTCAGCGAACGTCATTATGTGCGACTTCACATCACTCCTACATCATAATACCAACGCATACCAATACGAACGCATACCAACGAGCCAGCTGCTGATACAGGAGAAGGCGAAGTCTTTGTTCCAGGATCTTCTGAAGAAGTACCCGGAGGATAAGGACACAACCTTTGTTGCAAGCTCTGGATGATTTGCACGCTTTAAACGGCGCTTCAGCTTGCACAACGTCAAGATTCAGGGCGAAGCCGCAGCTGCCGACACCGTAGCTGCCGAGGAATTTCCTGCCACATTGAAGAAGATCATTGAGGACGAGGAATTCTTGCCCGAGCAGATCTTCAACGTCGACGAAACGGGCCTTTTTTGGAAGAGGATGCCCGACAGATCCTTTATCTCGAAGGAGGAGAAGACCATGCCAGGCTAACACTAATGCTTGGGGGTAATTGCACCGGCGACTTCAAGCTGAAGCCGCTCTTGGTGTATCATGCGGCGAACCCCCGGGCACTTAAGAACATCCCGAAGGCATCTCTTCCCGTCATTTGGATGAATAATATGAAGGCATGGGTAACCGTCATAATTTTTGAAGAATGGTTCATCAATCATTTCATCCCGGCTGTCAAGAGCTATTGTCGAGAGAAGAAAATTCATTTTAAATTGCTGCTGATTTTGGACAATGCACCTGGCCATCCCACTAACCTCTGTGATTTCAACCCCAATGCGAAGGTGGTGTACTTGCCACCCAACACCACATCGCTCATCCAGCCTATGGACCAGGGTGCGATGGCGCTTTTTAAGCGCTACTATCTCCGCCACACTCTTCGTCAGGCTGTCGATGCAACGTCGGAGGAGGAAGGCATCAACATCCGGCAGTTTTGGAAAAACTATAACATCTACCAGGCAGTGCTTAACATCAATGCTGCATGGTTACGGTGTTTGTCTTCATTTTCAGGCATTTTTAAGGCATTACGCCCGGTTTATGTCAAAAACCGAGTTACGTCACGGCTTATGGAACCAATTAATTACGTAGGCCGGGGTATTGCTGTACTCCAAAATTCAAAAAAGCCTTCCAAATGCTCCTGAACGTTGAGTGGGCTCTGCCTATTTGTACGCACCAGATTGGTGGCAAGCTTTTCCTGAAAAAACTACAACGGTACTCACTCGGGAGAGCGCATACCTCTGCCAGGCTGAACAGTTTATGTTTTGTATCCCACTGATGGGCCGGAATTGCATCTGTACCTGAACCAAAATCGAATCGTCTTGTTTTTGTCACCCATTCAACTCAACCACTTCGTTTTGTCCCAATCTGTCTAAAACTTTTTTTTAATACATAATCGAGGCTCAAGCGCTAAAACATTAATTTTTTTAATTTGCTATACATCGTTTTTCCCCTTTCTCTCAATGGTGAAGAATCACGCTTAAATTAAAAAATATATTGTATCCATATCCGGATCTTCACCAAAATCGAATCAATTAGTCATTGCCACATAACCAACCTGTCCACCAGGTTGTTTCCGAACTTTTATTTGTGTCCCTAACCTTTTGAGCTACACTTTTTTTTTTTCTTTTTTTTTTTACAGAGATACACAACTTTTTTTTGAGATAGGCAAACTGACAGGTGTGAAAACAAAACCTCAGTCCACCTTCGAGGGTGGAGGTAACGATCATGAAGAATGGTTATGAGGTTGACATTCGTGTTTCTTGTGGCCATTTGCCCAGCTTTTCCACTGCAAGATGTAAAGCTTGGCTTCTCTCACCTGCTTGAATCCAATATTGCAGTGAATGCATGACAAATGTATGGGGTTGTGGTTGCTGGCTATATGTAGTGGAAAATAGTTGTCTTTAATGTTCTGCAGGTTTGTAACTCTATTTTGCAATGTGGAATACTTCCTGCCTCATTAGTCTGATTGAGCATTTTAAATAGAGGTACCTGATAAGTAACAGTGAAAATGCTGAATGTGTGGCTCGGGTAATCAGCTTGTTTCATCGCAAAGGAGAAACTCCATTCACCTGTCAGAAAGTAACAGAACCTTTTTACTCAGCCAAATGGTGACCGCGCAATCATGGCAAATTCCATTAACTAGCAACTTGTGACGGACATTTATCAAACGAAGAAGGCTCAAAACCAATTTTAAAATGTATTACCTCTGTCCACCTTCGGGGGTATTACCTCCTTCCATTAGCTCCGACCATTCTTCCAGGTTTTCCCGACACACTACTAAACTCTGGAATTCCCTACCTGCATCCTATTTCCCAGCAACATACAGTACAACCTTTCCCAGTTTAATAGGGATGTGAATAGGTATCTCCTTTCCCAGTAATTCCCCTTCCTACAATTTATTTTTTGCCCCCACTTTTGAGTGGCCTTGTGGTCGTCTAACTCCCCATAAAAAATACTGTGTATCTAAATGCTAAGCAGGCATGACTCACATAATCGTAGTTATCAGACTACATCACTTGGGCATCCATCCAAAACCCCACAAGCGCACACTTTGCATAAGTCAGGCCCAACATCATGGGTGCCTCCTCACACAGCTGTGGAACCTCAGGTTCAACAAATTTTGGAATTGTAACACATTCCAAAAAACATTTAAATTTTGGAATTTTGATTTGCTTTGTAAACATTCTCCTTGATGAGCTTCCTATCGCATTCTCTTAAATCGCACTCTCCCCACCGGTGCTTCAATTTGGCAGTACACCACCATCTCAGGTCATCCTAGCATCATTGGCTGAGGGCACGGAGGTGCCGCTGATCCTATGACCTCTGTATATTCGGACCAGGAATTTGGAATTTGTTCAGGATTCCAGTGACAACTCTCCTACTCTTCGCAAAGGACATTGCGGAATCTTTAGCATCCACCAGCTAATGTCGGCAGACGGTATACCCGTCTAACATCCATCGGAGGGAAGGCACACATTGATGAATCAAACTGCCTGTAAAACACCAGGATGACCGTTTATATCTGCGTCAAGATTCGAACACAGGCTTGATAGCTTAGATGTGAGTGTGCATACCTCCTGGCCATCCTGCCAGCCCCAATTGTAAGGTGAAAAGGCCCTCTCATGGTTAAAATTCCAAAATCCAGGCTGACTGCACACCTCAACTCTTTTGTTCCCGTCTTTTCCTGGCTATGGAACCACATTCCTGAAGCTGTTATATCCCACTCTTCCCTCCAAAGCTTCAAACAGGCAGTGTTCTGTCATCTCATATCATCCCCCATCTTTCTCACAACCCCCATTAACCCTTCCTAGCCCAACCCTCTTAGTTGCAGGTTACTGTGATTCCTCTCCTCCTCTCTCTCTCTCTCTCTCACTCTCTCTCACACACACCCTCTCTCTCTCTCTCTCTCTCTCTCTCTCTCTCACACACACCCTCTCTCTCTCTCTCTCTCTCTCTCTCTCACTCTCACTCTCACTCTCACTCTCACTCTCACTCTCACTCTCCCTTTCCTGTTAGTTCATTCCCTTGTTTTTTGTGTCCATCGGTTGCCCTACCTGCCCTACTTTCAGTTCATACCCTCCGTAACCTTGCTCTTGTAAACAAGGCTTTTGGAGTTTTATGTGCATTACATGAAGTGCAATGATATTATAACATATTACATGTAATTTTAGTATACTGTACATGCAATAATTGTGTTATATTATTGTTTAAAAGTTACTTTCAGCACCATTCAAATGCATTGAAGAACTGACTCATTTTAACATCAGAGAATATGTGAGTCTTGTCTGTCCTTTGGCCAATTACGTCATCGATGTCACACATTGTCATTTTGTCCTTGTGACATATTCTCTGCTGAACTTTGTTAATATTTATTCAAACATTCTGAGTTATTCGGACTTTTAAAGCAAGGTTTGACTTCAATTGGCAAGGAAAGCAAGGAAAGCTTATTCAAATTTACAAGCATGTTATGTATGTGTTGATTAAAACATCACAAAATTGATTATTTGCAATTTAATGGAAAGAAGAAAAAGATGCCTTAATGCTTATATGGTTGACATTTCATCACGTGATTTATAAGTTTAACATAGAACCTGAAAATGATTAATGGGCTCCTGCATGTTTTACTATATTTATAGGAATAAAATATTATTGTCCTCAGGAGTCGTTACCTGGAACGGATGGCTGCGGAGGAGCGAGAAAAAGAACTTAAACCCTGCACACGGTCTCGTCTCAATCTCCAGCCACTTGTTGAGTCTTTATCACCATCGACCTTCAGTCAAGTCACCTCACCAACGATTCTCTCTCCTTCACCATCACCTACCTCCAGATCACCATCACCAATTCCGCTTTATTCTCCACGAACTCCTACAGATTCTCCCCCACAAAACTCTTTTGCATTGAAAACCGACTCGACTTCGGCCATGGTCACACCGCTCTCACCCTCGGAGGTACGCGTCCCTGCTTGTACGCATTCCACTCCTCCTTTGGTTACCTCTTCAACTGTGACAATTTCTCATTCAGAAAGCCCTCCTGAAACAATGGCCTCAACCGCCACCACGACAACAAGTCAAGTCTCATCTATGATGATGAGAAAGCAAGGTGAGTAAAATTAATAAACTCACTCGTGTGCCTATGTGTCCTCCTAACCACCGACTCACCACCGATATAAGTGTATAAATGTTTAATAGTACATTCTAAGAGAGGGGGGGTGGGGGGGGGTCATCCAATATTTAAATATTATATATATTATGCCTGCACATAGGATGCACCCCAGTAGTTGCTTGCAGTTTGCTTCCAGCATGCCCTACTCGTATATACAGGGCTTTAGAAAGTATTCACACCCCTTGACTTTTTCACATTTTGTTGTGTTACAGCCTGAATTAAAAATGGATTAAAGTGAGATTTATTTTGCCACTGATCGACACATAATACACCATAATGTCACCGTGGATTTTTTTTTAGAATTTTTTACGAAATAATTAAAAATTAAACACAGAAATATCTAATTTACATAAGTATTCAACCCCCTGAGTCGATACTTCATAAAAGTGCCTTTATCAGCTATTATAGCTTTGAGTCTTCTTGGGTATGTCTGCATCAGCTTTGCACATCTGGATTTGGGGAGTTTCTCCCATTCTTCCCTGCAGATTTGTTCAAGCTCTGTCAAGTTGGATGGGGAGCGTCGGTGAACAGCAATCTTCGAGTCTTTCCACAGATTCTCAATGGGATTCAAGTCTGGACTTTGGCTGGGCCACTCACTTTCACATTCTTGTTCTGAAGCCATTCCAGTGTTGTTTTGGCTGTATGTTTGGGGTCATTGTCCTGTTGGAACGTAAATCTTCGCAGCAGCCTAAGGTCTTTTGTACTCTGAAGAAGGTTCTCCTCAAAGATTTGCCTGTATTTGGCTCCATTCATTGTTCCCTCTATCCTTACAAGTCTCCCAGACCCTGCCACTGAAAAGCATCCCCATAGCATGATGCTACCGCCACCATGCTTCACGGTAGGGATGGTGTTAGATGGGCGATGAGCTGTGTATTAGGTTTCCATCAGACCATTTGCACTTTGCATTCAGGCCAACGACTTGAATTTTCTCATGAGACCACAGAATATTTTGCCTCGTGATCTCAGTCTTTCACGTGCTTTTTTGCAAACTCCATGTGTGCTGTCATGTGACGTTTTCTCAGGATTGGCTTCCGTATGGCCACTCTCCCATAAAGCCTAGGTTTCTGAAATGCTTCAGAGACTGTTGTCCTTCCAGCAGATTCTCGAATCTCAGTCAAGAAACTCTGTAGTTCTGTCAGAGTGGTCATTGGGTCCTTGGTCACCTCCCTGACCAATGTCCTTCATGCCCGGTTGCTCAGTTTGGTCGGAAGGTCATCTCTAGGAAGAGTCTGGGTAGTTCCATATTTGTTCCATTATTTTATTTTATTTGCATACAAAGTCGAGGCTCATGTAAGAGCAAACACATTAAACATGAAAACATGCACGGACACATAAAACATACAATAAAGGGAGCAGGAGACAAGAGGGGGAGAGAGAGGGAAGCACACAAGGACAACAACAGTAGAGACCAGGGATGTCGGTGGATCTGTGGAAGGGAGAGTGCTTGGGGGAAGTGGGAGGGGTACACAGTATAATGCAAATGAACTCCACTAGGAATTTCAGGAATGAAGTCGGAGATTGAAAGAGGTGGATTTGGTGTGTCTTAACGGGGGTAGAAAAGATCAAGGTTTTGGATGGGGGAAGATATGAGGTGGTGAACGAGGATGGGGGTGGTGAACAGCTGTTTTAAAGACTTGGAGGGAGGAGTGGGATTGAAGAGAGTGAGGGAGTTTGTTCCAGAGGTGGGAGAAAAGAGGAATGAAAGAGTGAAGGTGAGCAGAGAGTCTTGATTTTGGCAGTTTCACCAGAAGAGGGTTCTGGTAGATCTTGTGCGTCCTGAAGGAATAATTTGGGGAAAGAGCACAGACAGAGCACGGGGAGCTAGGCCGTCGAGGAGTCGGTAGAAGACAGAAAGACTTTCATCTAAAATCCATGTGACACTGTTTGAGTACATCTCCAAGTAAAGGGACACATCTGACAACATTGTAAGTTTGCATCCATACGGAAAAAGAAAAATTAATAAATAATAGCACTCACCTGGTGGTGTCTAAAATTACCTTTGGATTATTGATCCAAACTTTTCATTTCAAATTTAACAACTTAATTTACAATTTACAACTCAAGTCAACAACAACACACAACTTTCATCATTATTGTCAATAATGAAGCCTTTTTTTATGTGTTAGGGTTACATTGGGAATATTGAGGTTTGGTTTGATCGGGAATATTGAGGTTTATGAAACATTTGTGATAGTGGATGGAAAAGTTGCAGGGATGATTGACATGGAAAGGGTGTTCAAAAAAAATAGGATTATTTTGAATGTTGGGATGCCTTGCCTCATTCCATTCGATAAGCATATTATGAATGTTCGAGTCAATGAGACAAAATGATCAGATGGAATGAGGCAATGCTAATTGGGTGCATTATCCCAGATTCTGGGTGTCGTGAAGCTGAACCTTTGGTCTTGAGTGAAAAGGAACGTGCAAGTGTTGCTGTGAATGAAAAGGAGGTTTGTTCTGCATCAGGAAGTTCATCTGCGAGCTCCACACTGGAACGAGACAAGGCTCCAAGTGAGACAGGTATGTGTCTCGCGGAAATTGAAGGGGAAATTATGTTGATCCGCAGGACCCAAACTTGGTATAATATTGAAGTGCATTATTAATCCACTTCCTTGTTTTCCACTGATTTATTTTCAAATTCCTTTTTTTTATATTGCATTATTGAAGCTGTTTTTCTTCTTTAACTTGTGTAAGGCCCAATATCAAGGTCACTATGCCAATGACTTGAAGAAAATTGTGGGATTGAGCCAATCGAACAGGTGTAGGTTCTGCAAGGTACGAAGAGAAAGCACAAGCCACTTCCTCTCAGGATGTAAAAAAAACTCTGTTGAGACAGCTGTACACACAAAGTAATGGCAATGCATGCAGAAGAATACACCAGCTCATCTGCACAAAAAAACTTCAATATATATCCATGCCCTAGGAAAATCGTGTGAATACGAACCAAAAGTATTTGTTAAAAATGAGCACATAGTACACACGTGTACCACCTGATCATCCCATCAAATTGAACATAGAAAGGAAAGCATGGTGCCTGGTCACATTACAGTAGGACTCTGACATTCGCGGGTTCTGCGTATTCGCGGTTGATAAATTGCGACCTTCTTCCACATTTGTTCCACGTTAATTCCACAATTCCACGTTAATTCGCTGAATTAACGCCAGGGGGGTTGACTCAGCCTGTCATCCTTCCGAGGTCGGCTAATTGAGTACCAGTTCACTGGTAATTCCCTGTGTGTCGTAAAAAGGTGACAAACAGGGTTGGCAGCAGGAAGGGCATCCGGCCGTAAAACATTGCTTCAAAAAGGGGACCAAAAAACAACAACAACCACGGTCCCCGAAAAAGGCCAACCCCCGCTTTGTGGAGAAAAATGGCCTCTAAACGGTGGTTTTTCCACATTTGTGGCCCTGTGTTCCGCATATTCGCGGTTTTTTGCAGGTGCAAAAAAAATTCACACTGTAAACATTGCTTCGCTGGATATCCCACCATTCACATTGTAAACATTGCTTCTCAGGATATACCACCATTCACACTGTGAACATAGCTTCTCTGGATATATCTCACCATTCACACTGTGAACATTGCTTCTCTGGATATATCTCACCATTCACACTGTGAACATTGCTTCTCTGGATATATCTCACCATTCACACTGTAAACATTGCTTCTCGGCATATCCCACCATTCACACTAAACATCGCTTCTCAGGATATCTCACCATTCCCACTGTGAACATTGCTTCTCTGGATATATCTCACCATTCACACTGTAAACATTGCTTCTCAGGATATCTCTGTTGTGAAAATAAACCAAGTCCACAACTTTGTCCCATATGTAGGTTTAAACTCAATCAGATCTTTAGCATCATCCTGCAAAATACAATCATGCAATAGATATCAGGATCTTGGCATCATATAGGGAGGATCGATTATATTAGTCAATGCAAGCAAGCCTAGAATACATGTGCGAGTATGTACCGTTCAGGACTACATGTCATCGTAAAATGTCACAGGAGTGGCTCCGTGTCGCGGACGTCCGAGGTCTTATAGACGCCCCTCTGCGGTTGAAGTGGGCATCACTCCTGGGTTCAACTTTGATATACATTTTCACTACATTCTCCCCGCCGTTATAACTACACTGCCGTTAGGCAGGAATCAAGCGTGCGTCAGCATTAATTGATTGGGGGCGTCATTCCGTGTCAGGCGGTCCATTCGTAGCGGTCAGGGTGGCGAATTACTCTGCCAGCACGGGTCCGGAAACTACCGGGTACGGCCTCCCCAAGCCCAGAGTCCCCTACATCGGAGTAGCCGCTGGAGGCAGGTGTCGGAGGGGGCACCTCAGGGCCTTCATGCAGGGGTGTATTTGACGAAGGAAGGGACGGCAGATGTTCCATAGAGGAAGCTTTGGGGGAGTCCATAGAGTCGTAGATCGGTTCGTCGATATCCCCATAATGGTCGATGACCCCACATGGGGCGAGATGGCGTACAGAGACAGTGGACTCGCGTCCATCTGCCGTCATCACACGAGCATGCTCGGGACTAGCCTGGAGTACCTGCACCTTATCCACTAAGGGGTCGTACTTGCTTGTGCGAACCGCACGTTTGAGATAGGCCGGCCCCGGCTCAGCGAGCCAACTGGGTAAAGATCGGATACTACCCGAGCTTCTAGGGTGGTGGAACAGTCTCTCGTGAGGAGTCTGGTTGGTGGCCGTACATAGTAGAGCCCTGATCGAGTTCAGCGCCGCAGGTAGCGACCAAGCCCATTTATCGAGGCCACGGCCGAGGGTCCTGAGACGTAGCATGACGGCCCTCCATATAATCCCATTGAAGCATTCGACCTGCCCATTTGCCTGGGGCCTGTACGGTGTGGTGTAACTCGAAGCGACATTATTTTGGAGCAAGTAACCCCTCACGTCCTGGGACCGGAACACCGCACCCCGATCGGTATGCACGTAGGCCGGATACCCGAACATAGAAAACAAATTCTGCAGGCACCGTATGACCGTGGCAGCCGTCATATCCACGCACGTGTAAGCAAAAGGGAATCGCAAGTACTCATCAACGATAGTGAGCAGATAACGAGAGTTACTCGACACCGGCAGCGTCCCTTTGAAATCCATTGCCAATCTCTCCCACGGCCTAGTAGCCCTAACCAGCGTCCCCATGGGAGGGTTGTAAAAACGCGATTTGAGTTCCGCACATATAGCGCAGTCGCAGCAGATCCGGCGGATGTCCTCAATCGAGTACGGCAGATTACCACTACGCACAAAATGAGCGAAACGCATCACCCCAGGATGACACATAGTGCCGTGTAAAGCGCGCAGACCCTCCAGAGTTACGATACCCGTGCACGTAGCCGGCCTCGATAAGGCGTCGGCGACCAGGTTATCCTTCCCCGGGCGATATTTGATGGTGTAGCAGAAGTCGGCGAGTTCGATACGCCAGCGAGTGATTTTCTCATTCTTAATGCGTTGAGCATGTAAGGTGTCGTACATGAACGCTACGCTTTGTTGGTCCATGATGATTTGGAAGCATCGCCCGAGTAAGTACGGTCGCCATCGCCGAATCGACTCAACGATGGCGTACGCTTCCTTTTCGACAGACGAATGCCTCCGCTCAGCGGAGGTGAGAGTCCGCGAAAAGAAAGCCACCGGGCGCCCCCCCTGGGAGAGTGTCGCCACTATCGCATAATCCGAGGCATCACTTTCTAAGACGAAAGATTCACTCTCGTCGATCGTCACCACAGCGGCGCCAGCGATGTCGGCCTTAAGGCCCCCGAAGGCTGCCAAGGCGGCTGGGCCCATAGGGAACGTGTCGCAGGCCACAAGGGGGTGGAGCTTCGCGGAGAAATTTTGCACCCACTTTGAATAGTGGGCGAACAGCCCGAGAGCGCGCTTCAGCGAAGCTCGATCGCTAGGCAGAGCCATATCGAGCAAAGGTCGCAGACGCTCCTTATCTGGAGAGACAGAGCCATGGGTCACGGTGTACCCCAGAAGATCTATCGTGCGTAGAGAGTAACGACACTTAGCCTCATTCATGGTTAGGCGATACCTCTGCGCGACCTCGAGGAAGTGCTTCAGATTAGCATCATGATGCCCCTGGTCATACCCACAAACCGTAAGATTGTCCAGATATACAAAGACATCTGTCAAGTTCTCCTTAGTAACGAGGTCGTCCATAGCCCTCTGAAAACAGGCGACCCCGTTCGTCACCCCAAAATGTAGTCGGGTGAACTGGTATAACCTTTGACCCGATTCAAAGGCGGTATAGATGCGATCAGCCCTAGAGATGGGGAGCTGATGATACGCACTACGCAGATTGAGAGTGCTGTAGACTGAGTACTGGGCCACCTGTCGTACCAGCGCGTCCATCCCCGGTAACGGGTAGGCGTCCAGCTGTGTAAAGCGATTAACCGTCTGTGAATAGTCGATTACCATGCGTCGGCGATGGGCTTCACTTCGCACCACTAAGCCCTGGGCCCGCCACGGCGACCGGCTATGTTCTATGATACCCTCCTTTAAGAGCTGGGCCGTTTCTTCCAAAATGAATTGTGCGTCCGCTCGTGAGTAGCGCCGTGATTTCACCGCTACAGGAGTGCAGTCAGTGGTCAGGTTGGGGAACAGCAAAAGAGGCTCAATTTTCATTTTCACTAGTGCACACACAGCAAGCGTGTCAGTCCCACCGAATTACATTTCCAAACGTCCATGCCGCTTAAGAAAATCGTGTCCTAACAGAATGTCAGCACATAAAGCAGGCAAGACCATGAGATGTACATCTGGAAACATGCGTCCCTTTATCACAAGTTTCAATCGACATTCCCCTTTTGTGCTGAGCCGAAGCCCTTGGGAGGCCATGAAGAGCCGTCGTGTTGTCCCGAGGACCGGCCACCCATGTTTACGCACCAGTCGTTGATCGATAAAACTATCCCTAGACCCCGTGTCGACTGAAGCCCATGCAAAAATGCCTTCGACCATGAGTGGAATAATGGCCTGAGCAAGGCCGGAAGATCCGGCAGGTATTGAGCCATCCGGGCGAAAAGATCGCGCCTCACGTGTGGAGCCCACGCCGGCTGCAGTTTTCCGGTCGTTTGAGCGGCCTCTGGAGGGCCCTCGTGTCAAAGGCATAGTTGGAGCTTCAGGAGCGTGTAGTCCGTACGAGCAGCCGTCAGAGGGCGCTCGTGTCACGCGAGAAGGATCGCAGCCATCTGTAGTTTCATGTGCTGAGGCAAGAGCGTGTAGTTTGTATGAGCTGCCGTCAGAGGGCGCTCGTGTCAGGTGCATTGTTTGCGTCAAAGTGGGAGCTTGTCGTTTGTTTGAGTTGCCTTCGGAGGGCGTTCGGATTCCAGTCAAGGATGGTCGCTCCACGGTCGGTCGTGTTCGCGCCATTTGTTTTGGCGGCCCGATGTATCTCACCAAGGTCGGGCATGCAGCCAGGGGCCCACGAGGAGGAGGACCGCTCATCAAAGTCGGGTGAGGCACCCCGCTCTGTGCTCGGTCCGTTGGCTCGGCGATAAGCCCATTCAAGGTCGCGCGAGTTTGTGTGCCCCGCGCGGTCTTCCGACAGACTTTTGCAAAATGTCCTTTAGTCGAGCACAAATGGCATATTGCTTCCCGAGCCGGACACGCTGACCTGGGATGCTGTCGGTTGCCACAGAAGTAACACGTTGCATTTCGTACAGGCCTTGGCCTGGCCGCCGTAGCCGCAGCCAAGCCGGAATCCGAGTCCACCTCGGGAGCAGCCAAGGGCTCCGCTGGCGTGGTCGGGTCCGCTCCCGTATCCTCGGCGGTAGCCCTCTCCGGTCGCGCGAGTTGAGAAGTCCCCGCGACGACCCGTGTGTGGTCATAGGCGGTAGATTGTTCCCGGGCCTCAGTGTAGACGTGAGCCACCCGTAGAGCCTCCGCGAACGTCAGGTCAGCTGTCTCCAAAAGTCTGAGCCTGAGAGCAGGAGAGCCGATCCCAGAGACGAAAGCGTCTCGGACAAGATCGTCCTGGACTTGCTCGTGAGTGCGGACCTCTTGGGTACTGTCCGCTAGTAGTTGTCGTAGCTCCTGGGCGAAGCGATCGATCGACTCAGTGGGCTGTTGCCGCCGCGATGAGAGCAGATACCTGGTGTATACCACGCTCCGTTTCTTAATGTAAATACGCTTTAGCTCCGCCACAGCGGCATCGTACGTCGTACATCGTCCAATGCTCCGGTAGACGTGGTGGTCCACTTTAGTCTGCAGAACGTCCAGTTTCGTTTTAGCAGTGGGAACGGTCTCCTGGGCTTTGAACTGGTTCTCCAGTGTCCTGAGCCAGTGAGTTAACTCCGAGCCAGAATCCGCAGCTTGTGGGTCAGTGCTGAAGGTCGGTACTTGGATCATCCTGTGTCCCGCCATTTCCGTAGATCTTGATTGAGATTAAATGTTGTGAAAATAAACCAAGTCCACAACTTTGTCCCAAAGGTAGGTTTAATCTCAATCAGATCTTTAGCATCATCCTGCAAAATACAATCATGCAATAGATATCAGGATCTTGGCATCATATAGGGAGGATCGATAATTATATTAGTCAATGCAAGCAAGCCTAGAATACATGTGCGAGTATGTACCGTTCAGGACTACATGTCATAGTAAAATGTCACAGGAGTGGCTCCGCGTCGCGGACGTCCGAGGTCCTATAGATGCCCCTCTGCGGTTTAAGTGGGCATCACTCCTGGGTTCAACTTTGATATACATTTTCACTACAATCTCACCATTCACACTGTAAACATTGCTTCTCAGGATATCTCACCATTCACACTGTAAACATTGCTTCTCAGGATATCTCACCATTCACACTGTAAACATTGCTTCTCAGGATATCTCACCATTCACACTGTAAACATTGCTTCTCTGGATATCTCACCATTCACACTGTAAACATTGCTTCTCAGGATATCCCACCATTCTCACTGTGAACATTGCTTCTCTGGATATATCTCACCATTCACACTGTAAACATTGCTTCTCTGGATATATCTCACCATTCACACTGTAAACATTGCTTCTCAGGATATCCCACCATTCACACTAAACATCGCTTCTCAGGATATCTCACCATTCTCACTGTGAACATTGCTTCTCTGGATATATCTCACCATTCACACTGTAAACATAGCTTCTCTGGATATATCCCACCATTCACACTGTAAACATTGCTTCTCAGGATATACCACCATTCACACTGTAAACATCACTTCTCTGGATATATCCCACCATTCACACTGTAAACATTGCTTCTCTGGATATCTCACCATTCACACTGTAAACATTGCTTCTCAGGATATCCCACCATTCTCACTGTGAACATTGCTTCACTGGATATATCTCACCATTCACACTGTAAACATTGCTTCTCTGCATATATCTCACCATTCACACTGTGAACATCGCTTCTCTGGATATATCTCACCATTCACACTGTAAACATTGCTTCTCTGGATATATCTCACCATTCACACTGTAAACATTGCTTCTCTGGATATCTCACCATTCACACTGTCAACATTGCTTCTCTGGATATCTCACCATTCACACTGTAAACATCGCTTCGCTGGATATCCCACCATTCACCCTGTAAACATTGCTTCTCTGGATATCTCACCATTCACACTGCAAACATTGCTTCTCAGGATATCCCACCATTCACAATGTAAACATTGCTTCTCTGGATATCTCACCATTCACACTGTAAATATCGCTTCGCTGGATATCCCACCATTCACCCTGTATACATTGCTTCTCTGGATATCCCACCATTCACCGTGTAAACATTGCTTCGCTGGATATCCCACCATTCACCCTGTATACATTGCTTCTCTGGATATCTCACCATTCACACTGTAAACATTGCTTCTCTGGATATCTCACCATTCACACTGAAAACATCGCTTCTCGGGATATCCCACCATTCACACTGTGAACATTGCTTCTCGGGATATCCCACCAGCTGCGTAACACATCATCCCCCACGAGTTACTGTACAGAATTAAAACACTCCACGACAACTATTAGTGCAATTATTTATCCCCCCTTTCCCCATCAAGCCAATGCCCCAACATTCACAGGGTTTTCCTCGACATTCGCAGGATTTTCCTCAACATCCATGGATTTTCCTCGACATCCATGGATTTTCTCTGACATATGCAGATTTTCCTTAACATTTGCAGATTTTCCTCAACAGTTGTGGGATTTTTCCTTGAATCAGTAACTGCCAGGACCCTATCCCCTCTTTTCCCATTGGAACAATGCCCTCACATTCGCAGTTCCAACATTCGCAGTTCCAACATTCGCGGCATTTTTCCGAGAATGCGTTCCCCGTGAATATCGTGGGCTGACTGTACTGAAATACAAAAAGGAAAGGACAGCATTGCTAATCAGCATCAGTACCCAACGACAATAGGGCCTAAATAATACAAATATTAGAATAAATGACAAAATACCAGGATCTATGACA